>NC_133538.1:302096306-302435949 GCF_048544455.1 Silene latifolia | reverse complement strand
ACAAATCCGCAGGACGAAGAGAGCCACCATGCCCATCAACCAAACCGATATCAACCTCTTTTCCCACAAAGAATACCGGATCTATAACGTATGTCGAAAAGAGTATCCCTGGACGAGGTTATGCCGATGTTTAACGCCCACAGTACCAGTACAAGAAACAACGTGGTCCCCAAAAACATCCTCAGCAAAAACCCGAGAGCAAGCAGGACAGGGCCTAGATACCGTGAATAACGGAACACCCAGACGGTACGCAAGCACACTACGGTAAGTCCTCCCGTTCATAGTCTGACCCAACCCCGAGATAGGAACCGTACGTAACCAATCAGAGGAGTGAGAACCCTGCTGAGACTGCCATAAAGCAAGCTGGCGTGGTGTCAAAGAGAAAACAAACTCAGAGGCAGCAACAACCGTCACAAAATAAATGTCTGCCAATTTCTTCATAAGTTTGGGGGCAGCAATTTCACTAGGGTTACCTAAGATACCAGAGCCTGTAGTCTCACTAAACACCCGCGCGACATCATCAAAAGCAGGGCCAGCAGCTACAATACCAGAAGGGCCGAGGAGCTTAGCACCGCAAAACCAAAGATCGCAAACGGGACGCAATAAAAGCATAAAATAAAACATCTCCCACCACATAGACACCAAGACCACCAAGATGAAAAGGGAATGTAGCAAGGTGCCACTGCCAATCCCCAAAACCCGGCCCAGACGCGGTGACAATACGTTCCAAGCTGGAACGAAGAGCGACATCAAAAGGAAGATGGACCGACCCAAAAACACTAGGGGAGCAAGTACGAAGTGAGAAATAGAGCTTAGAAATACCAGTACAAGATCGAAGTAGAAGTAACTCACATTGCGGGTCCTCAATCCGCGCAACTAAGTCCATTAGCTCAATGGTCTTAGTTACTCTCTTTGCCACAATCTCACTGCCAAAACAAGGACAAGTACTGACAGGTCCACCCAAAACTGTAACACCACGCAATGACCGAGAAATAGAAGGAGGGAAAACCCCAGGAAGTCGACTCCGAGGATCCTCAACAGGCCAAAAGACCTCCGTCTTGGAGACATTAAGATGCAGTCCAAAACGAGGGCCATCCACCATAATCAAATCCACGACCTTCCCCACCTCCAAAGTATCACCCACGATGGTGCCATCATCTAAGTACCACGCCTGCATAGTGAGGTCAAAAGTGTCCCGGATCGTGCATACTAAGGGATGCAAAACCAAAGCGAAAAGCAAAGGTCCCAACGGATCACCCTGCTGGACACCCTGCCAAGACCACAAGCAGTGCTCCCCATAAAAAAGACGGGCAGGGCGGGAATAACAAAACTCCACCCAACGGGAAAGAAACGGGCAACGACGGCGGACCTGCTGAAGCATGGTCGCGCGATCAACAAGGTTGAACGCATTATGGAAATCAACCAGCAACATAGAAAGCCCCACCTCAGCACCCCAAGCCTCAATGAGCCGGTTCAAGGCATGCAAGATAGCTTCTCCTCCACCGGACACACCCACCCCAAACTGAAGTCCATCAAAATAAGAAGATAAAGAAGGACCAACCATAAAAGCACCAACCTTAGAGACAAGCCGTCTCCAGACTGTGCCAACAACAATAGGACGAACCCCATCACCCGGTTAAACAAGTGGCGCGAGAGGGGCGCTGGCAATGTACTCACCCAGAGGAAGAGGACACCGGCCCTCAAGAAAAATATTAACCACCCTAGTAATAGAAGTGATCAAATCATCAGAGATAGCCACAGCAGCGCCACTCAAACAGTCCATAAGGTGCTGGGCATGAAAACCATCTCGCCTACAAGAAGTACCGCGTGGGAAGCTCCGAATCATATCCAAAACCACAGTCGAAGAGGAAACCAAAGGATGATGATCCCCAGACAAAGGAGGCAATGAAGGAGGCGGGGCGACAGGATGCTTCTCATGTAAGGCCACAAGAGTGGCATCGGAATAGGGGGCGACCCCAGAGGAAGAAAGCACCTGGACAGAAGCAGTATAGTGGCCATCACAAATCTTCCGCCGACATTGGCGGAGGTTAAGCTCACTCAAATCCAGATCCTCATCCACATTAAACGAAGAAGGACCCTTATTGAAACACTCCTGCAACAACTGCAAACCCACTCCAGGTACCCCCCAAGCAAGGATAGCCCTGACAATACTCACCTCCTGATGCTGACGCCAAATAGCAGTCTGACACTCATGATTACTCTGTGGAGCGAAAGTCTTAAGCAAACAAAGTGGTAGAAAAAGTAAACGAACCCAGCGGGAGAGATCACTAGGGGAATCAGCCACATCATCCATGGCCCCTTTCAAAGCCCGAGCAAATCCAAGACGGCACTTAAGAGGAATAGATTTCACGGTGCGAAGGCCAAATGACAATAAACGATCAAGCAAAAATATAGACCACTGAACAAGCTCAACACTATCATCAGAAGAAACCGAAGTACAAGGAGCCAAAGGTCTCGGAATACCATAAATATGAAAGGTTTAGAGGCCATCAACACACTCCGGATGCATCACTATATCACCTCGACTATGCCGACATCTAGCTCGAGTAGTACGGGTTTTAAAACACACCCCACACAACCAGAGCCCCATCTGTCTCAAAGAACTCTCGGCATTGGAATAAACAGTCAAACTATCAGTAAGAGTCTGACACATAAGGTCCAACGGACCGTCTTGACAATGTCGGTCCTGAAAATGTTTCTGCCATGCAGCCTTAGTTAGGCCCTTACCAAAACCATCCCGACACGCATGAAGACCCGAAAAAGGACAATGGTATCGCACAATCTCAGGCATGAAGAAGAAATCCCTCCTCCTTCTGCACGGTAAATAATATAGCCACCAAGCAACCCACCCGAACGATAACCACAACACAGGCCACGCACAAGGAGCAATAGGCACAAAAAGAAGAGCCAACCAGTGGCCTAGTGGACTGACCACCACCAGTAATGCGTGTCCTAAATATGATGTTTTACACCCTATTTTACACGCATTTCAGAGCTCATTTGTGTAGTTTAAGCTACTATTTCCCCTATTTCCATCTACTTTTGTGTTTTTGTGCAATATTGCGTAAATGTGAAGAATCCAAATGAAAATGAGCCAAATCCCCCACGAGTACTTAGCATTGCATTTGACATGGAGTCAAGACTCGGGAAGCAAACTTGGTGCGCGTATCAAGGCCCGAAAGACGAATTTGCGAAGCTTTGGGAGCCAAGTACCTGTTAAAGTGGTCGATAGACCGATACTCTTGGTCGATAGACCAGAGTACGATTGTCAGAAGCTGCTGTACAGCGAGGGTTGGTCGATCGACTGGTCACAGTGGTCGATTGACCACACCGTGATTCTGACGCAAATTTGAAAAACGAGAAAGCCCAATGTAATTAGGTTTTAGGAATAAAAGTTACGTAAGACTATCTAAATAACGTAACTTTAGGTTTCAGAAGAGATCATCAAATTTTAGGGAAATAATTAGGGTTCATCACAAAAATATTGAACTTTTATTAGTTTAGAATAACTTTCATCAATAAAGTTTACTTTCCGCGTTTGTTTTGGGTGTTTCCTGTTCAATTCTTCTTACATTATTCTTCTGTTCCTTTGTTCAGTTTGTTGCTTTAATTCCTCCGTAATTTAGAATTGCTAGGTTAGATTTCCCAAAGCTAAATTATCGTTTCATGATAGTTAATTTAAGTATGAATTCATTTGCTTTATTAGTTAATTTTATTTCTGTTATTATCACTATCATGAGTAGCTAAATCCTTCGTGCTAAGATGTAGGGGATCTGTAGGTTAGACGGCTTTGACGTAGGTGACCTGCTGTCGGGCCCCGGTCGATCGACTGACATACATGGTCGATCGACCAGGGCAGGTTAGATTTGCTTCGACTTAATTAATTTAATTGCTATATTTGACGAATCGAGTGCACGCGACTTGTTGAATGCTTAGGAATTGACCGACCCGACAAGATCGAAAGATAGGGGAGGAAAATAGACTACTTAATTAAGACGACTAAATTAATAAGATCGAGAGATAAGTTAATTTAGATTTTGAGTTTCATTAAGCAAGAACGAAAGTTAGTATTAGTGAGATTAGGGACCCGTAGCTTAGGCCGAAAGGTTGCTACCTGTTAAATTGGACCGAGAGGACTTTTTATTTTCCCGTCCAACATGCTTAAGACACTTTACCTAGAGTTGCCGCCGTCGAAACTACAGTGAACCAACCATCTTAGCATCCCTTTAATATTTTCTTCCATCTTTTTTTATCTACTATTCATTTATTTACTTTAGTTATAGAACTATTCAAAACAAATCCCCACACATTCGTTACTTTAGACTAAAATTAGATAACTATTAATTGCATCGCCTCTCTGTGGTTCGACCCTGACTGCCACTAGCTATAGTAGTAGTTTGAATTATAAATTTATCTTTGGAACTCAACGACGGTATCAAATTTTGGCGCCGTTGTCGGGGAGGCAATTGTTTAATTTTTAGTTGTTTTTATTTTAGTCTTTTTCTTAGTTTAAGGGACATCTTTTCCTTAAACTCTTCTCATATTCTACTTGTAGTTTCCTCTTATGCGCAGGTCACAGGGTGGTGAATTACGTACGTTATATCTTGAGATCAAAAGGACTTTACGTGAGTTGAGACGATCATCTAGAGTATTGCCGACAGAGGAAGAGCTGAGTACTCTATCCAGTTACTACGAGAACGAGCTATTTGAGGAGGATCCACCTTCATCTCCTATTTCTACTTCTTCAGCTGAGACTGTTACATCTCCAGATATGGCTGAATAATCAAGTATAGCCAGTCACTCCGAGCCAAAAGCCGAAAATTTCTATAAGGGATTCGCATTGCAGTCGGGACGGAAAGGAAATTCGAACTGAAACCGTCGTACATTAACTTGGTTGAGAGAAACCAATTTGGGGGAGCTGCAAATGAAGATGCAACTAAGCATATGGAGACATTCATTGACTACTGTTGTTCCATACCCCCACCAGCAGGTGTGACCCAGGACCAGGTAAAGGAGACGATGTTCATATTCTCGCTTCTCGATGCTGCAAAGGAATGGTACCGAGATCTGGATCGAGCTGCTAACGGGATTACTGACTTGAATTCGCTGGCCCTAGCATTCTATAAGAAATATTTCTCTGCATCGAAGACCAATGCGATTAGAGCTTAGATCACAAGCTTTAAACAGGGTCCTGATGAAGATTTTCATGAGGCATGGGTCTGTTTCAAAAGACTGGTGTGAACTATTCCGCACCATGGGTTTGAGAAATGGTTTCTGTGCAACCAATTCTATAATGGTCTTTATGATGATCAGAGAGCTATTCTAGATGCTGCAGCTAATGGGATATTTCAACAAAATAGCGGTGAGACAAAGGGGTGGAAAATCATCGATGACCTGGCCACCCATAAAGCTGAGCATGGGAATTCTAGAGGAAATCAGAGAAGATCAGCCGAATCTCCTGCTGTAGCTGCAATAGAAGCCCTTACTGCGAGATTCGACAAGATAGATTTTGGGGGATCTAAAAAAGGAGGGATATATAAAGTTAATGCAGTTTCAGACGGTCCCATTACATGCAAAAGATGTGGAGGAGAGGGACATGTTTCAGAGTTTTGTACTAGTTCGAATGAAACATGTGCTGCCTTTCAACATTATAGGCAGACTGGTACTTATCCCGATCCCTCTAATGTTCACCCAAATTTGAGGTGGACTAACCAAAATGTCCTTAATCCGGGTCCACAACAGCAGCAGCAGCAGCAGAGTTATGTGCCCCCTCATAAGCAGCAGCAGTATTAAAAGCCTCCCTATGTGCCTCAGCAGCAGCAATTTCAACGTAATGATATTTCTGAATTGAAAAACATGGTTCAGAATCTGTCGGATTTGCTGCAAAAGGAGTCTCTAGCTAGAGAGACTTCTACAAAAATGTTGGAGAGTCAAATTGCCCAATTGGCAAGCAAAAGTGCAACTAGAGCTCCGGGGCATTTACCGTCGCAGCCGGATCAAAAAGAGATTCTAAATGCGATCACTTTGAGGAGTGGGTCTACCCTTGATGGGCCCGCTATGGTCGAAGATGTTACTGAAAAAGATGAGGCGGAATCGAGCAAGAAAAAGGCCGTAGTGAACAGTAGCAAGAAAAAGATGATCCGCAGGTATGTCAGTCGATCGACTGACACCCATGGTCGATCGACAAGCCCGCGTAACAGTACAACTTCTGGTCCTGAGGAAGCCAGTCGATCGACTGAGCTACATGGTCGATCAACTGACAGTGCTGCTAATCGTGAACGTTTTCGTCCTCCAATGCCAGATAACTTGAGGGACCACTTATTTCGGGGTACGACGACTTCGAAATTATTGAGGCAAGATCCAAATGCTGATGGGTCAGTTCCGGTTCTAAAGTATGACCCCCTGACGGTCAATGGTTCATTCCTGAGACGGTCTGAAGAATGTTCGAGCTACAACAAGGACAAAGTAGTGGATTTTCAACCGAAATCCACTTATGCCGGTATGAGAGACTTAGAGGAGAGGGCTAAGTTGCTTCTTACAGCCCCTTATCCAGAGCGATTGGTGCCGACAAAGGAACAGGTATCGTTTAACAAATTTGAAAATGTTATTCGTAGTTTAAATGTGCAAGGTCCTTTCCTAGAATTAGTTAATCAAGTGCCTGCTTACACGAAGTTTATGAAGCATCTTTTGTCTAAAAAGAAGTCACTTGATACTGTGCAATCTGTCGCATTAACTGAGGAGTCATGTTCCTATTTGACTCACAGTGCTCCACATAAGTTAGCTGACCCTGGTAGCTTTTCTGTTCCTTGTAATATTGGTACCTTCTCAATTGAGAAGGCGTTATGCGATCTAGGAGCTAGCATTAGTGTTATGCCTTTGAGTCTTGCAAAGAAATTGAAATTAACTAGGTTTGCAGTTACTAACATGACAGTACAAATGGCTGATCGTTTTGCGGTCCAGCCTATAGCAGTCTTAGAGGATATTCCCGTGCAAATAGGAAAGTTCTTTTTCCCGCTTAACCGTTGTTCTAGATATACCCGAGGATGCTCACATTCCTATCATTTTGGGTAGACCATTTCGCACACCGCATTATTTGGTGCGATTATTGATGTTGGCTCAGGGACATTGACCTTTAAAGTAGGGAAACAGTCCATTATTTTTGCCCAGACCGCTAAGAAGAAAGATCCTATGTGACCAGTCACTTGTAATACGATTTATGAGAAGAAATCTTATTTTGTGCTTTCTGATATGCCTGCCCCTATGCTTGTTTCTGCTATAACACCTCCGCCCCAGATTTGGAGCAAATTGGAGGAAGATCCTTCTGTTTTGACTATTGTAGGAAATGGTTTGGGGAATTTGGAGTCGCATGTTGCTCGAGCTGTGAAGGAGCCAATCGTTCAAAGAGACGGCCTAGGATGTCTGAGCTATGCAACTGATGAGGAGCCTGATGAGGAGCCAGTCAAGGTGACGGAGTCCGATTTGGATTTTGATGAGCCAGTCAAGGTCATTGATTGGGAAGATGTTAGAGATGTTGATCCGTTGAGTTCTGTGGATATTGGAATTGATAGGAGGTGCAGCGGAGAAGATGAGCACTGTAGAGGCTACCTCTTGTAGCCAGAAGCCGAGCAAGTGGGCCATCCCGTGGCCAGTTTTGATCAACTATTAGTTGATTGAGACTTTTTTAAAACATTTTATTGCTTTTGTTAGACTTTTTATTGCTTTGGTTTGCGCGAGACTTCGCTTTTATAAGTTTGCTTAGGATTTAAAGACTTTAGACTGTTACTTTGGGTTTTGCGCAATTTTGGGCTCGTTATTATGTGCATTTCCAGGTTCATAGACCATATTGACTCAATTTATTGAGCTAATTCGAAGAAATCAGACACTTACAGCAGGTTTCTCAATGGATCGACTGGCTGCAATGGTCAATCGACTGAGCCGCGATTCCAGGGGCTTCTGTTCTTGTCACCCTTGGTCGATCGACTGGATGCTATGGTCGATCGACCGCTTCCCGCTGCTGTATCTGTTCTCGACCATTCCCCTGTTGTGTTTGGTCGATTTGCGGAGTACCTATAGTAGCATTGCTGGCTACTGAAACCTCCTAGCTCACGCTGGTTTGGGGAGGTTTCCTTTTGCTGCGCTTAAAGTCTTGTGAGTTTTCGAGTCCTTTTCATGTTTTATTTAGTTATTATTTAACGCAAATTCCCGTTTCCCTTTTATTTCATTATATGATTTTGCACAATGGGGACATTGTGTGATTTGGTTTGGGGAAGGGTTTTGCATTGCATTCACATGTTTTATTGCATTTCTGTTTCACGTTTATTGCACTTCAGTTTGCATTTGTTATTTCATTTCCTATATATATACAAAAATTCAAAAAAATTGAAAAAATTCAAAAATTCAAAAAACAAATTGCACGTTTATTTTAGCATATAGATTGAGTCGGAACGGTAGTATTTCACTGATGACATTGCATTTGCATCTATTTATGCCTAAGCCTTGCTAATTGACATGTTATTAGTGGAATCATATATGCATAGTCTACGAGTTTTCGTTAACTTTCTTGCTGAACTTTAAACTTGACTTAGATTTATGGCAAACTACTTATATTTCTGAGGTTTAGAGCTTATAACTGGTGTCATTCATGACCGGTTTATCTAGGAATGTGAGTAGTACTCCTTATGAGACATGTTACATTAATTTGCATAAATATGAACTTAATCTGCTTAATACCTGTATGCAATTGGTTTGTGGTTTGTTGACACATGTAGTAGAGGTATCCTTTTCTCATTTTGCCCATAAGCTTCACATAGCCAAAAATAGCCTTTTGTCCCTTTAACTACATCCTATATTCAGCCTACCTTTGTCAAGCTAGTAGTATTAGTCTTTGGGAATGTGTTCTTATCATTTTGGTTATATTTACTATTATTGAGAATGTTGGTGAAATGATTGAAGGGAAAGGAAAGAAAAAATGATTCGAAAAAAAAAAAGAGAATCAGTCGATCGACCGTCCCACTTGGTCGATCGACTGCCTGCTGCAGTATCGAGACAAGAAAAAATCACATGGTTGAAGTTTTGAGTAGATGATGATTTTATTCCCATGTTTTATCATTATCATTTGGGGAATTACAGTTATTATTGGAGATTGTGAGATTTGTGCTAATAATTAGCACCGTTTTATCGTTTAATCTTGTGCAAGAAGTTGGAATGAATTATTAATTTGGGTTCCTTAGTTACTAGCTTGGCTTTTAACTCTGTTTTTATCCAAATTTATCTTAGCCCTTCCTGCCCATACCTCACATATCCATATTTACCTCGGCTTGTGTCATGATCATTTGTTTGGTTGGAATGCATATGTATGGTTGTAGAGATTATTTTCATATTAGACTGCAAGCATGTTTTTATAGGTCGTAGTTAGGTGAGAGTCATTACAAAATTAGTTCTTTCTATTTTTACACATATTCACCTGTGCCTACGTGTGATATGAGCGACCCGTGAGAGTCTATAATGATAAGTCTCTATAGTTGACAGTTCAGCAGTTTTTGACGACTACATAACTCGTTTGCATGATTCATATCGCTAATTGATTGTTAGTTGTTGCATTAAATTGGTTTAGGCTATTCGGTTTGCATTTCGCTCTGAGATTGAACTCGTTCCATTGGGTTTTAGGATCGAGTCTAGTTCTTGCTTGGAGACAAGCAAGGGTTTGGTTTGGGGAAGTTTGATGCGTGTCCTAAATATGATGTTTTACACCCTATTTTACACGCATTTCAGAGCTCATTTGTGTAGTTTAAGCTACTATTTCCCCTATTTCCGTCTACTTTTGTGTTTTTGTGCAATATTGCAGAAATGTGAAGAATCCAGCGGGAAATGAGCCAAATCCGTCCCCGAGTACTTAGCATTGCATTTAACATGGAGTAAAGACTCGGGAAGCAAACTTGGAGCGTGTATGGAGGCCTGAAAGACGAATTTGCGAAGCTTTTGGAGCCAAGTACCTGTTGAAGTGGTCGATAGACCGATGCTCTTGGTCGATAGACCAGAGTATGATTGTTACAGCGAGGGTTGGTCGATCAACTGGTCACAGTGGTCGATCGACCACACCGTGATTCTGACGCAAATTTGGAAAACGAGAAAGCCCAATGTAATTACATTTTAGGAATAAAAGTTACGTAAGACTATCTATATAACGTAACTTTAGGTTACATAAGAGATCATCGAATTTTAGGGAAATAATTAGGGTTCATCAGAAAAAGATTGAACTTTTATTAGTTTAGAATAACTTTCGTTAATAAAGTTTAATTGCTATATTTGATGAATCGAGTGCACGCGACTAGTTGAATGCTTAGGAATTGACCGACCCGACAAGATCGAAAGATAGGGGAGGAAAATAGACTACTTAATTAAGACGACTAAATTAATAAGATCGAGAGATAAGTTAATTTAGATTTTGAGTTTCATTAATCAAGAACGAAATTTAGTATTAGTGATATTAGGGACCTGTAGCTTAGGCCGAAAGGTTGCTACCTGTTAAATTGGACCGAGAGGACTTTTTATTTTCCCGTCTAATATGCTTAAGACAGTTTACCTAGAGTTGCCGCCATCGAAACTACAGTGAACCAACCATCTTAGCATCCCTTTAATATTTGCTTCCATCTTTTTTTATCTACTGCTCATTTATTTACTTTAGATATAGAACTATTCAAAACAAATCCCCACATATTCGTTACTTTAGACTAAAATTAGACAACTATTAATTGCATCGCCTCTCTATGGTTCGACCCTGACTGCCACTAGCTATAATAGTAGTTTGGATTATAAATTTATCTTTGGTACTCTAAGACGGTATCAACCAGTTGCAAAGAGCAGCGGCAACCAGCGAAAAATCTAGAGAAAAAGCAAAATCAGGAGGAAAATATCAAATAGCTACTGCGTAAAAAACACCTGAACCATGCAATAACAAGCTATTGCAGCAGCTTGAATACGTCCAAAGTGTAACGCAAAACCAAAGCTCATGTAGCTATGTCATCAAAAGCATGGAAAATAAGTAAACAATGCCGCCATCACCAAAGACAATCCGAAAACGGCAATATGTTAAATACTAACAGCCACGGACAGACCTCCGGTAGAATGGACAGAAAGCACACCAGGCACGGACACCAAAAAGAGCCGACTGCAAAAGCCTAGTGAGCCCGACACCAGCCTTTAAACCGTAAATAATCAGGCAGCACGCTGGCGAAGAACTGCAAACGCCCAGAGAAGACACGGCCTCCGGCAGAAGAGACAGACTGTCAGGGGCACCGACAGCCTGGCCGGCGCAACGACCATCACGAAAAGGTTCACAAATGGCGGCAGAAAAAATGAAAACCTAAAAAAAAACAAAGGACCACAACCACAGGAATGACCGGCGTCAGTCGGTGTCGATGTCAGGCAAGGCAGGCCGACAACATCCACCAACAGATACAAACCCACGATCGAAATCCAAAACCGAAACCGATACCGCAAACGAAACCTGAACCTAACACCGCAAAGATGATCAGAGGAACAAAGACGACGGCCACGTGAGGCGGCCGACGGTGAAGGATGGCCGGCGGCGACGTGAGGTGGTCGTCCAGCATGGTGATCAGCGTGATGATGAAACACACGATCGCTGTTGAATCGCCTTCCCTGTCTCTTTCTTAATTATTATTATTTTTATTATTATTATTATTATTATTATTATTATTATTATTATTATTATTATTATTATTATTATTATTATTATTATTATTATTATTATTATTATTATTATTATTATTATTATTTCTTTTATTATTATTATTTTTATTATTATTATTATTATTATTATTGTTATTATTATTTATTATTATTATTATTATTATAATAATAATAATTATTATTATTATTACTATTATTATTATCATCATCATCATTAAAATTATTATTATTATTATTATTATTATTATTATTATTATTATTATTATTATTATTATTGTTATTGTTGTTGTTGTTGTTGTTGTTGTTGTTGTTGTTGTTGTTGTTGTTGTTGTTACTACTACTACTACTACTACTACTACTACTACTACTACTACTACTACTACTACTACTATCATTATCATCATTATTATTATTAGAATACTCTCTTTATTATTACACTACAATATATTAGATAGTTAGACTCCCTATTTTGTAACACAAGAACCCTAGATTAGTTTCATCTCTTATACTCTCCTAAATTAAAGTTGTAATCTTTCTTCAATATTACTTTAATTACTCTCTAGTTTAGTTAAGATCTACAATTTCTCAATAGTTTACATTTAGTATTGGGTTTTAATTTGAAGACAAGAAGATATTCATCTTTATTATTTAAATCTATGTTTGCTCCTTTAATTTATGTTGGTATAATTTCTCTCTTATTTACATCTCTTTTCGTCTGTTTATATCTTTTATCTTGTTTAATTACTCTTTATTCAAAGTTATGATGTTGCTTGTCTTTGTTTACAAGTTGTTTCCTTTCATTGTTGATTTGTCACCCATAAACCTGTGTGAGTAGTCTTATCTAGGGTTTAGGGGGAGCTTGGGTAATTAAAAGGGTTGAATTTGGGTTGTTAACACTTTGATTTGGGTGATTAATTGGTCTTTACTCTCATGCATTTGAATTCTTTGTTGAATTGTTTAAATGAAAGTTTGAACTTTTCCTTGACATGTTTTGCCTATCTTGGTGCTCATTCTATTGGGTGGTCTTTATGCCATGTTTGTGACTAGGTTATCTTAACTAAGTGATAATTTGTTGATGAACTTAAGGTGTCTAAGAAACTAGGCATAAGTCCTTGACCGTTATCATCGCCTATCTCTTGTTAAACCTTGTTTTTCCCTCCATTTACCCAAGCGAACCCAAACACCCTAGCTTTCCTTTTATTGATTAAACACAATTTCATTTAGTTTAGTTATTTATCTTGTTTGCATCTTAGTTTACAATTAATCAAACCTCCTTCATTTATTAGGCTAAACTTTGATTCCAATGAGCTAAGTAGCAACCCCCGCCATCTTTGTGATCGACACCCGATTTATACTACTTAACTTGGGATATTCTATAAATTGTTTTTGATAAAGGAATGACGACTAAAACCTACTATCAAAGGCCAAGAAGCATTTTAGAGCTCAAAATGGAGCAATTCTGCAGTCTGGTGAATTTTCACCAGCCAGGCAAAATTTCACCCTCCGCTAGATTTTAATATTTCGACTTATTTTTCCATCTGGTAAAAATTTTCACCCACCGGGTGAAAATTTTACCCGCCTAGTTTCATGTTTCTTGTGGCTTGTGGGCTTTGTATTAGACCTCCATATAAATAGCTAACACCTAGATTAAAAACCTATGTTTCATTTTGGGAGAAAATATAGGGTTATTTAGAGAGAAAAATTTGTTTACATTTGTAATCTTTCCTTAATTAAAGTATTAATCTTTCCTCAATTATAGTTTAATTACTCTCAAGTTTATGTTAGATATACTCTTTCCAATAGTTTATATTTAGTAATTCGGTTGTAATTTGAAGACTTGAAGAGATTCATCTTCCATTTTATCAATCCAAGTTGCCTCCTTTGATTAGTATTGGTATAATTTCCATATTTATTTCAATTCCTTTCATTTGTTTACATGTTTGATTTTGCTTAGTTAACTTGGTTTCATATCATGTCTTTTATTGCTAGTTTTGTGGTTTCTTCTTCATTTATTGTTGTTGTGACCCTTAGCATGTGTGAGTAGTCTCCTTACTAGGGTGAACGGGGGGCCTATTTTAGACTCCCTGGGTCAATTGTTGGCTTGAATTTGTTGAAATCATTGAGTAGTTGGTTTAGAGTAGTTGTGCAGACCAAGTGTTTGTGGAATTGCTAGAACGAAGATTCTAGCCTTTCTCTATTTGTTGACTTGTTAAGGGGAGAGCCTCAACTTATAGAAGTATGCACTACTCGGTCTTGGTTAGTCTAAGTGAGGGCTTCACTTCCTTTGACCTAGGAACCGACTCACACCGAGAGGTGGTACCTTCTCCGACCCTACTCTTTGGTGACCATTGATTTTGGCCTACTAGTTGACCCTTGTCTACACTAGCAAAGCCAATACCCTAGTCCCCTTAGTTATTATCTTCATTTGTGCTTAGCAATCTTCTAGTCTTTTCTTGTTTTAGTTTAGTTTCCTAATTAGTCTTTTAATCAATCAATCGCTTTGCTAGAACTAAACTAGAGGCTAACAAATAATCTAAGAGCCATAATTACGTCCCTAGAGTTCGACCCTCCTAATACTTCAACGGGTAAAACCGTACACTTGCAGGAGGAGTAAATATAATACTCTATCAAGTTTTTGGCGCCATTGTCGGGGACGGAAATATTGGATTAGATTAGTTGTTTAATTCTAGGCTTAGTTTACTTTTTGTTTGTTTTCGTTCCCTTTGTCCTAGTGCACCTTTGCATTAAGACCATTTGATCTTCTTTTTGAGTGTATGAGTAGCTGCAACGTTGGACCTCTCTTCCCTCTTTATCGTGAGATCGAGAAGACTTTCCGGGCGAGAAGAAGACAAGCACTTTCGGTACTAAGGAGATCACCACCTTTCGTTAACCCACCAAATACACCACCTTCCACCATTGAGCCTCTAATCACCCAACCCTCTTCATTCACCTCAACTCCCATCAATCCAACCCAAGAAACACCACCTTACGACCTTCATATTTTACCAATCAATTCACCAACCCACTATCTACATTCAAATCATTCCGAAATCGATTCACCAAGATCACCAAATACACCAAATTCTCCAATTTCCCCAAGAGAACACTTTTAAAACAAAGACATGCCGGACCAACCCATGGGATATTACAATAGGCCGGATCCCAATCGATCTTTTTCGGCCATCAATTATAGGGCAATTGCTCCAAATACCTTTGAGCTTTGCCACCATGTAAACTCCTTCATCCAACAAGATGTGTTTTATGGTATAAAGATTGTGGATGCTCACAGACACCTGGTCATGTTCAAAGAGAAAGTGGGTACCATCAAGCACAATGGCATAACGGAAGAGCAATTGCTACTTATACTCTTTCCCTTCTCCTTGAAAGACAATGCAAGGAAATGGTTAAATTCTCATGAACCAGACACTTTCACTACGTGGGCTAGTCTCTCCAAAGCATTTATCAACAAGTTCTACCCTCTATCTAAGACCTCAAGGATATGGCATGAAATCCAAACTTTCAAGTAAAGGGATCTAGAAACATTGAGTGGGGCTTGGGAGCGGTTTAGAGACCTCCTTACTTCTTGCACACGTCATGGTATCCTCAAATAGATGACCACCCAAACATTCTTTCAAACCCTTGAACCAAGGTTTAGGGATATGATAGTAGCGGCATCCGGTGGCAACTTTGATAGCATGAATAGTGCGGCAATCACGGAGATGATCCAAAACATTTCCGAAATGGAAAATAGCTATGGAGGAAAGGAAAGTGAAGGGAAGAGAGAAGGACCCTCTAGACTTGAGTTGGAAACAAAGCTCAAGTTGGATGAATTGTCAAAGAAGTTCGACAACTTAGGCTTGGACAAGAGCAAAGCCCAAGTTCACCAAGTTCAAGAGGAGATACCAAGTCATTCTGGGGTGTACTATGTGTAAGAGCCAAGGTCTCCTCCACGAAATTAAATTCATCAACCAATATGCGACAATTATGGTGGTGTTGGACATGTCTATGATATGTGTCCATCTTTCCAACAAGATGACCAATATACACAAGAATGTTATGCTTTGCAAGGCCAACAACCAAGATAATCATATCAACGACAAGAGACCTTCTATCGAGCCTTCCGTAACCAAGACCTAAGGCTTTCATATGTGGGTCAACCTTTAGACCCAAAATATGAAGCTCCACAATACCTATCTCTACCCAAACCCGATCATTCAAGATCATACAACTAAAATCAAAGCCAAGGTTCCGATTTTCGGAGATTTTCACAACAAGGGAACCCATATTATGTCCCACCACACCAAAGGAACAACAACTGAAATAACCAAAACTTCCAAACTCAACAAAACTACCAGTAAAACCCGAATTACCACCCGCAACAAAACTTTCAAGCTCAACAACCTCAATTTCAAACCCCTTCCCTCATTGAACCACCAACCCAAATGCTTCTATTGAACACATGTTGAAAAACATGGAGGCCAAGGCGTTACACAGAGAAGACAATGCGGAGCAACAATTCAAGCTTCTATGGTCCGATATTTCTAATGTCCAAGCCCACCAAAGAACACTTGATTCTTAAATGACTAACTCTAAGCTTCAATCCTTCTAGGAGATCACAATATCTACCAATGCAAGGCCCCCACCCTAAGGATGGACCACCTCATCACCAACAAGCTCATGTGGTCGCCTTGAGGAGTGGGAAAGAATTGGAAGATCCTTACAAGGATTATGACTATGATTCAAAGAGGAAAAGGAATGTTATGAGAGAAGCAGTTGAGAGAACACCTTCATCACCAACAAGTAGAGGTGAGAACTCCAAGAAAGGGAAGGTAAGTGATCAACCTATGGATGATAAAAACTTTATCTTGGAAGAAATTGAGGTTGACAAAGTGGGTATTGAAGAGAAATAAAAGGAAGCCAAAAAGATTGATGACAACAAGCAAGCCTCACCTTCTAACGAGGCTTATGTCCCTCCAATAACTTTTCCTAATAGGGGTAGAATAATGAACGGGTGAAGAAATTCTCTAAGTTCTTAGATATGTTGAAGAAACTTCAAGTTGAAGGAAATGTAGATTCATATACATGTTAACATACTCAACTATGTCAAAACTAATTTGTCATAAAATTAAAACGGATCTTATGCATGCAAACAATAATATAAATAGAGGAGAAATCATGTCCTTACATAGTAGATTTCGGCTATTAGGGCACAAGAGAGATCACCTTTCTCTTCTTGTTCTTGAGCTTTTCCAATGGAAGAACAAAGATCTAAGTGTAAGATCTCTCCCTATGTATTATACCCAAGGCTCCTCTTAATATAATTAATATTACAAATACTAGTTATAATATTAATCAAAGGTAGAAAATTGAACCAAAAAAAATTTATAAAACACTTATATTATTTCGGTTTTATGAGAGAAGATGAGGAGGATTTTTCTTCTCTCTAGAACTTGATTTTGGATGATAATGTTAGAATGAAAATAATACACTACACTTAGTATATTATTAGGTAAAAATTATAGAAAAACAATGATGGTTTTTCTTCCCAAAACCGTGTAAGAGGAGAGCTATTGGGGAGCCAATGCATGGAAAAATTGTTCTTCACAAGGAACAATAGGCTTGCATGCCTAGACTTGCTTTTTCATCATTATGTTTTATCAACTAAATAAAACAATTAACTAGCTTAATGCTCCCCAATTTTTCGGCACTTTACATAATATGGATCCCATATTATTTTTGTCAATTGTCAATGTGTCACATGTCATATGTGACATAAATATGTTATGTATTTTTAACATATTAAAAATCAACGTATTAATAAAAATACGTCACATACAAAAATCGACTTAGTAATATCATAATTACTTGTGCCAAAATATTTTACCAATTTATAAATCACAACAGATTGTATTTATAATAAATCATTCAATTCCGATTGTTTCTTTAAACAATAATTTCATCCGAGTAATGATACAATTCAATTACTCGGACCGTATCTTATTTAATCACATTTCAATATGATACGTAAATTTTACTTCCAAAATTGTCCGTCAATTTTTCAAGTAATTTAATTAACTCGTAACATTATACGATTAATTAAATAATCAATTAAGAGTATTGCCCTTTAGGTATGACCTAGGGGTCAACTGATCACCACCGTCACACGACAAGAATGTCAAACTCTAGTCGCCAATCATTACCGATATATGTTGACCAGATTGACAGAATAATATTACTTCCCAATTGTATTCTTAAAATGAGATTTAATAATGATATTTAAATCATGTGATCGCACTATTGTTGAGGACACATTTCCCAACAATCTCCCACTTGTCCTCGACAAGTGTGCGTCACCAATTCTCTTGTCCTATTACTATCTCCCACTCAATGCAAGGTGTCTTTCAGGTCGTACTTTCAAGTGATCATATCGAGAGTGGTTTCCTCGATCCGGAGAATAACCGATTGACCGGATTTATCCACTCTGGATACCTTCCGAGCGTGGCCACGCATTTCCAGTTCATTGCTCCTCGAGTGGCCCTGAGATATTGTTATAACCCTGACAAGGGGTGGACAATTCCTATCGCACTCATTCCCTTCGACTAGCCACAGCCATCATAACCCAAAATATGCCCATTTGACCCCATTTACGAAGGTCGTAGTAACACAAATCAAAGTTAATCAAATCGTGCCATCTTAGGCGAATAGTCTCTAGTCAAAAGAATCGACTCATTCGAATACTATAGTAGCTCTCGCCACGACCAGGCTATATAAATTTGCCAGAACTCTATAAGCGGTCATAAGGCCCGACAAAATGTTCCTAACAGTCTGCCTATGTGATCGACTAGTCATCTCACATGACGGTATGGCACTTGAACTTGCCATCAATCGCCTCACACTCTAGTCACTTCGAGACGTCACCTCATATAAGTAACTATGGGCAAAACAATGTTAATCCATGTTCACTTTAACGGGGTTCAATTGTCTCTACAACCCGTTTGGATGTAACAAAGTATAAATTAAGGATAAAAGACAAATGCGATTATGAACATGAACAAAAACAACACTTTTATTTCATTTCAAAATCTAACAAAAATTTGGTACACGTTTAAGTCCCATGGACGCAACATGCCCATCATGCTTAGCTGCGATAAAGGCTTGGTGAGCGGATCGGCTATGTTGTCATCCGTCCCAACCTTACAAATCGCAATTTCCTTTCTTTCAATGAAATCTCTTATTACATGATACTTTCTAAGTATATGTCTAGATCTATTACTAGACTTTGGCTCCTTAGCTTGGAAGATCGTCCCACTATTATCACAATAGAGAGTGATGGGATCATCGGCGGTAGGTACTACTTTTAGACCTTCCGTGAATTGCTTGATCCACATAGCTTCCTTGGCGCCTTCGATGCTGCTATGTACTCACCTCCGTTGTCGAATCCATGGTCACAGCTTCCTTGAAGCTTCTCCAACTTACGGCACCACCATTGAGCATGAAAACAAAACCAGCTTGTGATTTCATGTCATCTCTATCTGTTTGAAAACTTGAGTCCGTGTATCCCGTAACACGCAACTCTTTCGTCTCCTCCAAACACAAGGATAGAGTCCTTAGTTCTTCTCAAGTACTTAAGGATGTTCTTGACAGAATCCAGTGACTCTCACCTGGATTTCCTTGATATCTACTCGTCATGCTCAAGGCATACGAGACATCGAGACGTGTGCATATCATGGCATACATGATTGATCCAACAATGAAGCGTAAGGGATCAACTTCATGCGTTCAACATCATGGGGTTCGGAGGGACATTGAGTCCTGCTCAATATCGTTCCGGTTACCATAGGTACCAAACCCCTTTTGGATTTGTCCATGTTGAATCGTCGAAGAATCTTATCAACATAAGACTCTTGACTTAGTGCCAATATCCTCTTGGGTCTATCTCTATAGATCCGGATACCTAATATGCGTTGTGCCTCTCCTAAATCCTTCATTTGGAAGTGGTTACCTAACCACTTCTTAACAAAAGACAACATTGGAATATCATTTCCAATGAGTAGTATGTCATCGACATACAAGATTAGGAACACAACATTGCTCCCATTGAATTTCATGTATAAACATGGTTCCTCAACATTTCGAGTGAAACCATTTTCTTTTATAACATGATTGAATCGATGATTCCAACTTCTAGATGCTTGCTTAAGACCATAAATGGATCTCTTAAGCTTGCACACTCTGTTAGGATTTTTAGAATCAACAAAACCTTCGGGTTGTATCATGTACACCTCCTCTTCTAAATGCCCATTTAGAAAAGCGGTTTTGACATCCATTTGCCAAATTTCATAATCATGAAATGCGGCGATCGCTAACAAAATCCGTATGGATCTTAGCATGGCTACGGGGCGAAGGTCTCATCATAATGGAGACCTTGGACTTGGGTAAATCCTTTTGCCACTAGCCTAGCTTTGTAGACATCGTCATGTCCTTCTATGCCATTTTTGACCTTGAATATCCATTTGCATTGGAGGGTCTTGCCCCTTTAGGCAAATCTACCAAGTCCCAAACTTGGTTTTCAAGCATAGAATCCATTTCGGACTTCATGGCTTCAAGCCATAAGGTGGAATTAGGACTAGAGATTGCGGCCTTGTAGGTGGCGGGCTCGTCACTTTCCATAAGCAACACATCGAGCGTTCCATCTTCTTCGATAAGTCCCACATATCGATCGGGATGGCGAATAACTCGGCCCGTCCTTCTTAGTGGAGGAGGTGCAACCGCGTTAGACGACGAAGGAACATCTTCTTGCGTCTCTATCTCGGTTTGTGGCTCTTGAACTTCGTCAAGTTCAAAATTTCTCCCACTGTCTCTTAGAAATAAATTGACTTTCTAAGAAGACAGCCTCACTAGACACAAACACTTTGTTTTCTTGAGGTTTGTAGAAGTAGTAACCTCGAGAGGTCAAAGGATAACCTATAAAGATGCATTTTTCGGATCTTGGGGCAAGCTTATTGTCGGGTTTAGCCTTGACGTAAGCATCACATCCCCAAATTTTCATATAGGATAGATTAGGAACCCTTCCTTTCCATGTCTCAAATGGAGTCTTTTCGGTGGCCTTAGTGGGACTATTATTTAAAGATAGAATTGCAGTTTGGATTGCAAATCCCCAAAACGAGTTCGGTAACTCGGTTTGACTCATCATGGATCGAACCATATCAAGTAGGGTTCGATTCCTCCTTTCGGCAACACCATTCAGTTGTGGTATTCCGGGTGGAGAAAGTTGTGATATAATGCCACAACCTTTCAAGTGTGAATCAAATTCAAGACTAAGGTATTCACCACCACGATCGGATCGTAGTGCCTTAATCCTTTTGTTCAATTGGTTCTCTACTTCGTTTTGGAATTCCTTGAATTTCTCAAATGCTTCACTCTTGTGTTTCATTAAATAGATATACCCATATCTACTCAAGTCATCGGTGAAGGTTATAAAGTAGTCATAATTACCACGAGCGGTGATACTCATTGGTCCGCATACATCGGTGTGTATGAGTCCCAATAGCTCACTAGCTCGTGTCCCTTTATCGCTAAAAGGATTACGAGTCATTTTGCCAAGTAGGCAATATTCGCATGTACCAAATGATTGATAATCAAAAGGTGTAATCACATTAGTTGAAATTAATCTTTTGATGCGATTCTCGTTTATGTGACCTAATCGACAATGCCAAATGAACGCTTCACTTGGGTCACTTGTTTTGAGTTTCTTTGATTGAATGTTATAAATATCATTAGTCGGTTTTGAGGTCTCTAAAATGTAAATGCCATTTATGGAAGAAGCTTGGCCAATAACCAAATCATTCCTAGAAATAGAGCAACGATTGTTCTTAATGACAAAACAAAAATCGTCCATGTCTAGCATGGCGATTGAAATAATGTTTTTTAGAGAGCGTAGGAACATAAAAACAATTATGCAAATACAACTCAAAACCGTTTGGCAAAGCTAGAACATAAGTTCCTTTGGATTCGGCCGCTACCCGAGCTCCATTTCCAAGTCGAAGATCCACATCTCCCTTGCTAAGCTTCTCCACATCTCTTAAACCCTGTAAATGATTACAAAGATGAGAACCACAACCGGTATCTAGTACCCATGTCGTAGTGGAAGTATAATTTATATCAATAACATAAATTTCTTTAGGAATTGTACCTTTTGGAGTAATGAGTCCTTCCCTTATATTTCGCAAATACATAGGGCAATTCCTAAGCCAATGTCCCATGCCATAGCAATAATGGCACTCATCATTAACTTGCTTGAAGTTTTTGATTTTCTTTCCTTTCTTCTTGAACCTCTTGCCCTTTGAAGCAAGAACTTGATTGCTAGAGCTCCCACTAGCTTTGGCATCCTTATCTTCTAGAGATAAAGACCCTATAGATCGTATGAGGTAGTCTTCCTGAGACGGACTCACACGAGGTCTAGTAGTAGTGGGTGGTTTAGAAGTGGTGATGAAATTAAGGTTTCCATCCGAACCTATCCCGAAATGAAGTTCTCTAGTTGTATCGAAATTATTGTTGGAGCATACGTCGTCAAGAACATGGTGATATGACTCAATGGTTATCGGTGCGGTAGCATTTGATGGATTCATTGTAATGCACTACAAATATGGAGGAAAGGAAATATTAACATTTGTCTTTTTTTTTTTAAATCATACTTGCAAATTTAACAAGATATGAACATTTATATAGTGACCTCTACCCAACTATAATAAATGATTCCAAGACCCAAATTCATATCAACTTAGGCACGGGGTAGCCGATGAAACCCTCATCAATATAACTCGGTGGATTAACCTTTTAATCGATTCTACTTTTAGAACTCTTGGTCGATAAAATTACTCTAATATTTATCTATAGCCCAAAACACATCAACAAGGGCACGGGGTAGCCGATGAAACCCTTATCAATTACTTTTGTTGAGTTCAATCCAAATTTCGAATAAATGTGTCCATTATCCAAACCCATATTAATTTAGGCACGGGGTAGCCGATGAAACCCTCATCAATATGAATTCGGTGGATTAGACATTTATCACCCACTTCCCCTACGTAACAAGGTTTGTACCCCGGGGTAGCCGAGTGCACTCCCTCGCGAAATAGGTTTTCATGGTTTCTACTATTTGGTAAGGCTATGTCTCAATTAGTTGTTTTAGCGAGAGGTCATGTCAATTTATTATCTATCACGTTTTAAGTGAACTAAAGCGGTGAACTACGATAATTCGAATTGACACGGTCGATAAACTCGATAAAATAACAATGCATGTTTAGTTATGGCGATTTAGCGATGCATGTGACATAAAATAAAATGCAAGCATAAAGATAAATAAATCCTAGTATGACCTTTCCTAAAATAGAAAAACTATTAATCTATTACATATTCGGAAGCCAACTCCATTGGTCCCTTGAACTTCGGTTGTGGCACGCATCTCGAGGTAACACCGTCTTTATGTATCGCCATTCTTGAAGAAATCCGTCTTTTGGAACTCCGGAATGAATAAAATTACATAATAAATTACACAATTTCCTATTATACATTTGTAACTAAAATAAAATAAATCTATTAAATTACAAAACGGTGATACGAGATCACAATAAAAATTACAACCGAATCGATATTCCCATACATTTCGGGAAATACCAATTAAAAACTAAGGCCATACTAAGTAAAATTACATAATTAAAATTTACATAAATTAAAATTATGACAATCATAAAGAAAATGCAGCATTATAATATGTATGAACATGCTCAATTTTTTTATGCTTAATCGCCTTTTAATTAGCCAATATCGTATATTACTCGGTTTTTACGGATTTGCGTGATTTCAACATTTTATAATCACAAAAATACATAAACTCATATTTATGCATAAGTTAATTACCCTAACCTCTTAGGACTCAAAATATAGTCTTCACTAATAATTTGACCATAATTAACCCTTATTTATAAAATTGTTCATAAATGGACCAAAAATACAAAATTAAGCCATTAAACTTCAAATAAATCGAAAAATTTCAAATAAATTCAAAATTTGAAATTTAAATTCATGAACATTCTGGAAAAATTCCATGACACTCATAATGTTCAAAATCTTAGGTTAAAAATTTCGAAATTTTTCCGGAAAAACAATGTTGCGGTTTATCGATATTTAATAAAATAATCATAAAAACAAGGGAAAAATTATTTTCATTAACTTTTCAATTTTAGATCTGAAAAATATAATAAAATGCAACATTAGACGTTTTTCCTAAGTCATAGATTATGTTTTATTAATTTTTCACTAATAATGTCACTATTTATGCTATTTTTCTTCAAAAATTCATAAATCATGCAAAAAGACTTCTTTATAGCCAATTATTTTACACACATCTTGTAAAATTGCATGTGACAACATATTAATTTTCTATGACCAGATTCGAAATTTAACTCATATTAACCTATTTTTCACTTAAATCCGAATTTAATAATGAAAAATTCATTTTTCGAGCATAACAAGTCCAAAAATTATGAAAATTTACAGGTTATCTCAAAATAATATATTTAACAACATATCCAAAAACCAAGTGAAAATTCGAAGTATAGCTATTTTTAGACCAAAAATGACATTTTTACTCATAAAATCACATTTAAATGCCATTATTGCAAATTATGAACAATAAAAATCCGAAAAATTAACCAAAATATCCTAAAACATTTTAGGACCAGAAATATTAACATGCATGTAATAATTTCGTGATATATCATAATAACACAAATTTTACAAGTTTTATTTTGTTATTCATATAACTCGGAAAAACTTTTAACCAATTTGCATGCAAACAACCGTGGCTCTTGATACCGATTGAAGGAAATGTAGATTCATATACATGTTAACATACTCAACTATGTCAAAACTAATTTGTCATAAAATTAAAACGGATCTTATGCATGCAAACAATAATATAAATAGAGGAGAAATCATGTCCTTACATAGTAGATTTCGGCTATTAGGGCACAAGAGAGATCACCTTTCTCTTCTTGTTCTTGAGCTTTTCCAATGGAAGAACAAAGATCTAAGTGTAAGATCTCTCCCTATGTATTATACCCAAGGCTCCTCTTAATATAATTAATATTACAAATACTAGTTATAATATTAATCAAAGGTAGAAAATTGAACCAAAAAAAAAATTTATAAAACACTTATATTATTTCGGTTTTATGAGAGAAGATGAGGAGGATTTTTCTTCTCTCTAGAACTTGATTTTGGATGATAATGTTAGAATGAAAATAATACACTACACTTAGTATATTATTAGGTAAAAATTATAGAAAAACAATGATAGTTTTTCTTCCCCAAAACCGTGTAAGAGGAGAGCTATTGGGGAGCCAATGCATGGAAAAATTGTTCTTCACAAGGAACAATAGGCTTGCATGCCTAGACTTGCTTTTTCATCATTATGTTTTATCAACTAAATAAAACAATTAACTAGCTTAATGCTCCCCAATTTTTCGGCACTTTACATAATATGGATCCCATATTTTTTTTGTCAATTGTCAATGTGTCACATGTCATATGTGACATAAATATGTTATGTATTTTTAACATATTAAAAATCAACGTATTAATAAAAATACGTCACATACAAAAATCGACTTAGTAATATCATAATTACTTGTGCCAAAATATTTTACCAATTTATAAATCACAACAGATTGTATTTATAATAAATCATTCAATTCCGATTCTTTCTTTAAACAATAATTTCATCCGAGTAATGATACAATTCAATTACTCAGACCGTATCTTATTTAATCACATTTCAATATGATACGTAAATTTTACTTCCAAAATTGTCCGTCAATTTTCAAGTAATTTAATTAACTCGTAACATTATACGATTAATTAAATAATCAATTAAGAGTATTGCCCTTTAGGTATGACCTAGGGGTCAACTCGATCACCACCGTCACACGTCGAATGTCAAACTCTAGTCACCAATCATTACCGATATATGTTGACCAGTTGACAGTAACAATATTACTTCCCAATTGTATTCTTAAAATGAGATTTAATAATGATATTTAAATCATGTGATCGCACTATTGTTGAGGACACATTTCCCAACACAAGTTTCATTGCCTTTCACCGAGGTAATGACACAAATGCCACTCTACACCAAATTATCAAAGATGTGTTAACAAATAAAAGAGGAATCAGGAGATATGGGTTAGTTGCCTTGACGGAGGAATGTAGTGCGGTATTTCTTAATCACATGCCTAAGAAATTACATGACCTGGGTAGCTTCTCAATCCCGTGTATGGTAGGCAATGTGAACATTGATAGAGCTTTATACTATTTGTGATACCTATCGATGTGAGTATCAAAAATAATATTTATAAAACGAAACTACTACTAGCAAGCGGTAGTAAGGGTCGATCCGCAGGGAGGTAGGGAGATAATAGTTGCTTTATATTTCAGTCTATCGGGTAACATTGAGGGGGTTTTGATGAGAATTATAACTAAATCTAATGACATAAACTAAATAAACAAATAAAAGTAAATAAGGACGGTAAACAATGATAAAAGAAATGCTAAGACGGTCGGTTCACTATAGCTGAGATGGCACATAATCCTAGGTAAGTCCGAAATACAGTCGCGAAGGATGGGAAAAACAAGTCCTCTCGGTCCATGTTAAATAGTAGCTACCTCTCGGCCTATGCTACTAATCCCTAAGTCTCATTAATACTAACTCTCGTTCTTGATTAATGATTCCTAATGCAAACTAAATCACATTATCTCTCGATCTTAGCAATTTAATCGTTTTAACTCGTTAATTATTGTCCATTCCTATCTCTAGATCTACGGGATGGTCAAGTTTAAGCATCTATCAAGTCTCCTCTCGGTCTCATTGAAAGATAAAGCACTTAACGAAACAAACAAAGCAAAACCAGACGCGAAGTCACTCGATCGACCAATAGCCTAGCCCATCGATCGACTAACAGCTTTCGATCGATCGACTAGTTAAGCCAGTCGATCGACCAAGCCCTAATGCGGGGTCACCTATTCTAATGCCATCTACGCCATAGATCCCCTACATCCTAGCAAGGGGTGTTTAGCTACTCATACTTATGCAAATAACAAGAACTAATTTGACAATAGGCATAAAGAATTGCATAATTGAAATAAATGATGAATAAATTTGCATAAAACTATAACTAGGGTTTGGGATTCTATCTAGCAAGAATTAATACTACTGAAGCGAAATAACAATACTGAAATTAAAGGATTATAATTACCACAGCTAAGGAACAAGCGATGAATCCGGAAATAAGGTGCGAACTTTATTAAGAATTCTAAACTACGAAAATAGCTACTGTATGTTAGGAACTAGATGATAATCCCTCTGATAAACTGAAGTTACGTTATATAAGAAAATAACGTAACTCCTTCCTAAAACCTAATTACAATATGGGCTTGAACTATTCTCGACTTTTAATTTGCGTATCAGCTCGCGTGGTGGTCGATCGACTAATGAGGCCAGTCGATCGACCAAAGATGCTTTGTCTGCACTGCATTCGACGATTCCTACAGCGCGCACCGATCTTAAAACAGCTGCCATTTCTTCGTTACTTGGTCAAATCAGGCGTTCTACGCGGCGTTGGAAAGCTAAGAGGATAAGCTTTCAGCTCCAATTAGAATCACTCGATTATCTTCTCTAGAACTCGAGATATATCAATCTGAATGAGGCTGCAATATCGTGAAATGCTTCTTTGCTTGTTAAACTCGTACGCACCCTTGCTTTTGCTATCTTTAGGCCTTGAAACGCGCACCAAGCTCATTCCTCGAGTAAATACTCCATGTCAAATGCAATGCTAAGTACTTAGGGACGGATTTGACTTATTTTCCGCTGAAATCTTCATATTCCTACAAAATCACAAGAAAAGGAAGAAATACACGAAACAAGGGAAATAATAGCATAAACTAATCAATTGAGCTCTGAAATGCGTGTAAAATAGGGTGTAAAACATCATATATTAGACACGCATCAAACTTCCCCAAACCAAACCCTTGCTTGTCCCCAAGCAAGAACTAGACTCGATCCTAAAACCTAATGGAACGAGTTCAATCTCAGAGCGAAATGCAATAAGTAAAGCCTAAACCAATTTAATGCACAACTAACAATCAATTATCATATGAATCATGCAAACGAGTTATGAAGTCATTAAAAAAACTGATGAACCGTCAACTATAGAGACTTATCACATTGGACTCTCACGGGCCGCTCAAATCACTCAAATAAGCACAGGTGAATATATGTAAAGATAGAAAGAAGTAATTTTGTGAAGACTCTCACCTAACTACGACCTATAAGAACATGCCTGCAATCTAATATGAAAATGATCTCTACAACCGTACATATGCATTCCAACCAAACAAATGACCATGACACATGCCGAGGTAAATATGGATTTGTGAGGCTATGGGTAAGAAGAGGCAAAACATTTATGGGAATGTGGAGGTATAGGTGATCAAGCTAGTACCTAAACAAAACCATATGACAACATCCAACTTCTTGCTCAAGATTAAATAATAAATCCGGTGCAAATGATTAGCACTAATCTCACAATCTTCGATATAAGTCAACTCCCCAAAGAATATAAATGATGACATGGGAGTGAAAATCGCCAAATCATAATAATTGAAACATGTGATTTTTTCGATTTTTCTTTTTCTTTTTCGTATTCCGTTTTTTTCTTCTTCTTTTCTTTTCTATTTTTTTTTTCTTTCTTTTCAACTTTCCCAAATCCTTTTCCTCCTTCATTCTTTCATCCAACATCATCTCAATAAGAGCATAATAACCAAACCGCAACAAACACATTCCCAAAGACTAATACTACTAGCTTGACAAAGGCAGGCTAAATATAGGATGTAGTTAAGGGACAAAGGGCTAAATTTGGCTATGAAGGGCTCATGGGTAAAACGAAAAAAGGGAAACCTCTACCACATGTGTCTACGAACCACAAACCGAATGCATACATTTATTAAGCAGATCAAGTTCATATTTATTCAAATTGATTAGACATGTCTCATAAGGAGTACTACTCACATCCTAGATAAACTGGTCATAGATGTCACCAGTTATAGGTTCTAAATCTCAGAAATATGATGTAGTTTGCCAATTTTCAAAGTCAAGTCTCAAGTTCAGCAAATAATTAACGAAAACTCGTAGATATGCATATACGATTCTACTAATAATCATGTCAATTTAACAAGGCTTAGGCAAAAAAACAGATGCAAATGTAATATCATCCTTGAAATACTACCGTTCCGACTCAACCTATATGGTTAAATAAACGTGCATTTTATTTTAATTGTTTGAAATTTTTCAATTTTTTTGATATTTTCTGTATATATGAGAGAAATGAAATAAACAATGCAAAACAAAATTAAACGTGAAACAGAAATGCAAATAAAACTTATGCAAATGCGACGCAAAACCCTTCCCCAAACCAAATCACACAATGTCCCCATTGTGCAAAATCATGTAATAAAATAAAGAGAAAAGGGAATTTGCGAGAAAATAAGTAAATATGACATGAAGTGGAACTTGGGAACTCACAAGACTTTAAGCGCAGCAAAAGGAAACCTCCCCAAACCAGCGCGAGCTAGGAGGTTTCATTAGCCAGCAGTGTTACCATAAGTGTCTGAAAAGACAAACAAAAGATACCGCGCGTAAAACAAGAAAACAAAATTGGGACGGTAAAATTATGTGCAAAAATGATGAACGGAAGAAATCAGAAATTAAGCGGAGAATAAAGTGAAAGGAATACTCCCTTGACTCCGCAAATCGATCAAACACAGCAGGAGAATGATCGAAAACAGGTACATCAACAGCCAACGGTTGATCGACTACATCACCCAGTCGATCGACCAGGATGTCGAGAACAAAGCTCCAGAACTGTCGCGATCGATCGATCGACAGACAGACCATCGATCGACCGAAAAGTCTTGTAACCGATTTTTTTCGAATTAGCTCAATAACTTGAGCTAATATGGTCTATATACCTGCAAAAGCACATGATAACGCGCCCAAAATTTGCGCAAAACCTAAATGTAAAGTCTAAAGTATAAATCCTAAGCAAACTTAATTAAAGAGCGAAGTCTCGCGCACACGAAAAAGGATAAACAGTCTAAAAGCAATAAATTGTCTTAAAAAGGTCTAAGAAACGAATAGATCAGCGAAAATCTGGAAAATCTCCGACCAAGGCTTCGTCTACATGAAGTAGCTCCCGCAGTGCTCATCTCGTGGTTGAACTCCACTCTACTCCGACTGGGATGCTCAATGGATCATCTCTAGCATCTTCCCAAGCATGGCCATCATCTTCTAGCTACTCACACTCAAGATCCGACTCCGAAATTTTGACTGGCTCCTTCTTCTTGGGCTCCTCATCTGGCTCCTCGTCAGTTGCATAGCTCAGACATCCCAAACCACCTCTCTAAACAATTGGCTCCTTCACAGTTGAAGCAGCGAGCGGTTCTTCCTTCCCCAAACCAGTTCCTACAACAGTCAAAATAGAAGAATCTTCCTCCAATTCGCTCCCAATCTGGGGCGGAGGTGTCATAACAGGAATAGGTATAGGCAAGGGAGTAGGAGTGTCAGTAATGACAACATAAGACTTACGAGTAGAAATTGCATTACAAGTCACAGGACACATATCATCTTTCTTCCTATAAGTCTGGGCAAAACAAATGGACTGCTTCCCCACCTTAAAGGTCAGTGTCCCTGAGCCAACATCAATAATCGCACCAAAGAGGTGTGCGAAAGGGTGTACCCAAAATGATAGGAATATGAGCATCCTCGGGTATATCCAAGACAAAATAAGTCAACAGGGGAAGAAAAACTTTCCTATTTGCACAGAATGTCTTCCAAGAGTCCTATAGGCGGACCGCAGAACGATCCGCCATCCTGTGCCGTCATGCTAGTAATCGCAAAACCTAGTCAATTTCAATTTTCTAGCTAGACTCAAAGGCATAATGCTAATGCTGGCTCCTAGGTCACATAATGCCTTCTCAATTGAGAAGGTACCAATATTGCAAGGAACGGAAAAGCTACCCGGGTCAGCTAACTTGTGTGGAGCAGTGTGAGTCAAATAAGAGCTAGATTCTTCAGTTAAATTAACAGACTCGACCCTATCAAGTTTCCGCTTCTTATTTAAAAGCTGTTTCATGAATTTCATGTAAGCGGGAACTTGATTTACCAACTCAAGAAAAGGTACTTGCACATTAAGACCATGAATGAAATTTTAAATTTTTCAAAGTATACCTCATCTTTCGTTGGTACCAGCCTCTCTGGATATGGGGCTTGCAAAAGTAACTTAGCCCTCTCCTCTAGGTCTCTCATACCGGCATCGATGGACTTAGGCTGAAAATCCACCACTTTATCCTTGTTACAGCTCGAACCTTCTTCAGTCCGCCTCAGGAATGAACCATTGACCGACGTAGGGTCATACGTTGGAATCGGAACGGACCCATCAACATCTGGATCTTGCCTCGATAATTTCGGAGTCGTCATACCCCGAAATAAGTAGTCCCTCAAATTATCTGGCATTGGAGGGCAAAATGGTTCGTCATCACCTTCCTCGATCGATCGACCCGGTGGGGTCGGTCGATCGATCGGCTTCTTCAGACCGGAAGCTGCGGTGTTGCGCGGACCGGTCAATCGAATCGGGTGATGTGGTCGATCGACCGTGATTACTCGCGATCGTCTTTTTCTCGCCCTTTTTCTTCTTCCCTTTTTCAAAGAGTTTCTCGGGTCCATCGAGAGCAGACCCGCTCCTCGGCGTCATTGCATGTACGGTCTCAATACGCTGATTCGAGAGAGTGGAATTGACTCGGTATCTCACCGCATTCTTGTCTAATGTAGCAATTTGAGATATCAGCTTCGTGATTAAGGCCTGATTCGCCGCATTGCTTTTCTGTACCTCCACCATAAGCACCTGCACTAGACTCGTCAACTCTGCAACTTTGTTTTTCAACTCTTGCTGTGACGGAGTGGATGGTGGTGGGGCCTCATAAGGAGGCACATATGGCTAATGCGGTGAAGTAGGAGCGCAATTGTATGAATTGTCGAGCTGAAGTTGATGAAAAGCAAACATCTTCTCCTTAGGGTGCCTACATGCCTCAGATGTGTGTCCCGCTCCGCCGCATCTCCCACAAAACAGCACCTGCTGCTCCTGAGAATGGAACATGAGTGGAATCTCCTGAAGTACTCAGTCTTCCCTTGAGGCGAAAAACAGACTAAAATGAAAAACAACTAAAACTAGCGCTGCCTCCCCGGCAACGGCGCCAAAATTTGATACCTGTCGATGTGAGTATCAAAAATAATATTTATAAAACCAAACTACTACTAGCAAGCGGTAGTAAGGGTCGATCCGCAGGGAGGTAGGGAGATAATAGTTGCTTTATATTTCAGTCTATCGGGTAACAGTGAGGGGGTTTTGATGAGAATTATAACTAAATCTAATGACGTAAACTAAATAAACAAATAAAAGTAAATAAGGACGGTAAACAATGATAAAAGAAATGCTAAGACGGTCGGTTCACTATAGCTGCGATGGCACATAATCCTAGGTAAGTCCGAAATACAGTCGCGAAGGATGGGGAAAACAAGTCCTCTCGGTCCATGTTAAATAGTAGCTACCTCTCGTCCTATGCTACTAATCCCTAAGTCTCATTAATACTAACTCTCGTTTTTGATTAATGATTCCTAATGCAAGCTAAATCACATTATCTCTCAATCTTAGCAATTTAATCGTTTTAACTCGTTAATTATTGTCCATTCCTATCTCTCGATCTACGGGATGGTCAAGTTTAAGCATCTATCAAGTCTCCTCTCGATCTTATTGAAAGATAAAGCACTCAACGAAACAAACAAAGCAAAACCAGACGCGAAGTCAGTCGATCGACCAGCTAGCCCAGTCGATCGACTAACGCTTTCGATCGATCGACTAGTTAAGCGGTCGATCGACCAAGCCCTAATGCGGGGTCACCTATTCTAATGCCATCTACGCCATAGATCCCCTACATCCTAGCAAGGGGTGTTTAGCTACTCATACTTATGCAAATAACAAGAACTAATTTGATAATAGGCATAAAGAATTGCATAATTGAAATAAATGATGAATAAATTTGCATAAAACTATAACTAGGGTTCGGGATTCTATTTAGCAAGATTTAATACTACTGAAACGAAATAACAATACTGAAATTAAAGGATTAGAATTACCACAGCTAAGGAACAAGCGATGAATCCGGAAATAAGGTGCGAACTTTATTGAGAATTCTAAACTACGAAAATAGCTACTGTATGTTAGGAACTAGATGATAATCCCTCTGATAAACTGAAGTTACGTTATATAAGAAAATAACGTAACTCCTTCCTAAAACCTAATTACAATATGGGCTTGAACTATTCTCGACTTTTAATTTGCGTATCAGCTCGCGTGGTGGTCGATCGACCAATGAGGCCAGTCGATCGACCAAAGATGCTGTACAGAATAGCATTCTGACGATTCCTGCGGCGCGCACCGATCTTAAAACAGCTGCCATTTCTTCGTTACTTTGTTAAATCAGGCGTTCTACGCGGCGTTGGAAAGCTAAGAAGATAAGCTTTCACATCCAATTAAAATGACTCGATTATCTGCTCTAGAACTCGAGATATAGCCATCTGAATGAGGCTGCAATATCGTGAAATGCTTCTTTGCTTGTTAAACTCGTACGCACCCTTGCTTTTGCTATCTTTAGGCCTTGAAACGCGCACCAAGCTCATTCCTCGAGTCAATACTCCATGTCAAATGCAATGCTAAGTACTTAGGGACGGATTTGGCTTATTTTCCGCTGAAATCTTCATATTCCTACAAAATCACAAGAAAAGTAAGAAATACACGAAACAACGGAAATAGTAGCATAAACTAATCAATTGAGCTCTGAAATGCGTGTAAAATAGGGTCTAAAACATCATATATTAGACACGCATCAATTTGGATGCAAGTGTTAGCATCCTACCTCTTCCCATTGCCAAGAATCTTGGTCTCCAAGACATGATTCCCACTTTTATGACATTGCAATTGGTCGATCGATCGGTACAATATCCTAAGGGAGTTCTTGAATATGTCCCAGTAAAAGTGGGGAATTTATATATACCGGTGGATTTTGTGGTATTAGATATTCCGGAAGACCAAAAAACTCCAATTATTCTTGGTAGACCATTCATGGAAACCGGCGGGGTAATTATTGATGTGAAGAATGGAAAGCATTCCTTCAATGTGGTAGGAAATATGCTTGAATTCTCTCTAACGGGGGGCTATATCTAAGCCAATGTTTGAGAGTGCTTATTATATTAACATTCTAGAAGATGTGATTGAAGAAACAAGAGATGAATGCTCGGGGGAAGATAAAGAAGAAGATTATGAAGCTCTACCACCGCTTTCATGTCAAGATGCGGGTAAGAACCCTCCAAAGGTAGACCTTAAACCCTTATCCAACCCCCCTCCCCCCCCCTCCCCCCCCCCCCCTGAATATGCTTTTCTTGATGATGCAAAGATCTTCCCTATTATTATTAATGCTAACCTACAAGTGGAACAAAAAGAAAAACTTTTAAGTGTCCTTAGAACCAACAAAAAGACACTTGGGTATAACATTGACGATCTTGTGGGTACCGATCCTAGAGTGTGTATGCATCGCATTACACTAGAGGATGGATACATACCTATGATGAGATTGAATGAGAAGTTGAAGATGGTGGTAAGGAAGGAAGTTGATCAATTGCTTGAGGCCGGAATTATATACTCCATCTCGGAAAGCGATTGGGTAAGCCCCCTTCAAATTGTTCCTAAAAAGGGCGGTATGACCGTGGTTGACAATGAGGATGGTGAACTCATCTCCTCCTGGCCGGTTATGAGATGGAGAATGTTCATTTATAAACGAAAACGAAATTCCGCCACAATCAAAGATCACTTCCCTTTACTTATCATTGACCAAATTCTCGAGATATTTGAAAATGAAGAGTATTTTTGCTTTCTTGACGGTTATTCCGGGTTTTTCCAAAATCCTATTCACCCGGATGACCAAGCGAAAACTACTTTCACTTGTCCTTATGGTGTCTTCGCATTTCGAAGAAGGCCATTCAGACTTTGCAATGCTCCCGGGACATTTCAAAGAGCTATGATGTCAATATTTTTGGACTATATTGAGAAGTCCATGGGGGTGTTTATGGACGACTTTAGTATCCATGGCACCTCCTTTGATGATTGTTTGAAGAACCTATCCCAAGTGCTCCAAATTTGCATCCAATACAACCTCAAGTTGAATTGGAAAAATTGCCACTTTATGGTGTAAGAGGGAGTGGTTCTTGGTCATGTCATTTCAAAAAAACGGATCCAAGTGGACAAGGCCAAAGTTGAGGTGATAGAGAACCCCCCCCCCCAATGTCAACGGTGTGAGGAGTTTCTTGGGTCATACGAGTTTTATTAGGAGATTTATAAAAGATTTTGCAAAAATTGCTAAACCCCTCACCTCACTTCTTGCCAAAGACACTCCCTTTGTATTTGATGATTCTTGTCATGAGAGTTTTTGTAGGCTCAAGCAAGCTTTAGTGACGGCTCCAATTATGCAGCCACTAAATTCGGACCTTCCCTTTGAACTAATGTGTGATGCGAACGACTTTGTACTAGGGGAGGTTTTAGGTAAAAGACAAGATAAGAAGCTTCATGTCATAGCTTATGTGAGCAAGACCTTGGGTAGCAGTCAATGCCACTACACCACCACGGAAAAGGAGATGTTGGCGGTGGTGTATGCCTTTGAAAAATTTCGACCTTACCTTCTTTGCTCTAAGGTGATCGTCTACACGAATCACACTGCTCTCAAACACCTCATGATAAATAAGGACTCTAAAACAAGGTTAATACGTTGGGTGCTATTGCTACAAGAATTTGACAACCATCAAGGATAAAGCGAGTGCCAAAAATGTCATTGCGGACCATTTATCTAGGTTGACACAAGAGGCAAGAGGGGATATTCATGATGGGATGCCCATAAATTAATGGCTACCCGATGACACCATCTTGGCTATTACGAATTACGACCCTTGGTATGCGGACATTGCAAACTACTTGTGTTCTAGCTTTATTTCGGAAGAATTTGATAGCTAAGCTAGGAAGAAGTTAAAATATAAAGCAAGGAGATATGTGTGGGAAGATCCATTTCTATATATAAGGTGGAATGATGGGATCTGTTGAAGATGTGTGACACATGAATAAGGTAAAGCAATCCTCCATTCTTGCCATGCAATAACTTATGGAGGCCATCTATCCATTTCTAGGACTCAAGCTAGAGTCCTCCATTGTGGATTTTATTGGCCATCTTTGTTCAAGGATGCCTATGGCTTTGTTCATTCTTGTAACTCTTGTCAAATAAGAGGAAATATCGGAAGAAGAGACCAGATGCCTCTTAACAACATTTTAGAGGTGGAACTATTTGATGTTTGGGGTGTTGATTTTATAGGACCATTTCTATCTTCCTTTGGCAACAAATATATATTGGTTGCGGTGGATAATGTGTCCAAATGGATTGAAGCTATTGCCGCACCCACCAATGACTCAAGAGTTGTTACCAAACTTTTCAAGGATTATATCTTTCCAAACATTGGAGTGCCTAGGACCGTTATAAGTAATGGTGGCTCGCATTTCATCAATCGCACCATCTATGCCTTGCTTAATAAGTAGGGTGTTCGACACAAAGTTGCCCTTGCCTACCACCCCCAAACAAATGGGCAAGTGGAAGTTTCGAACTGACAAAGTAAGGCCATTCTTGAGCGTGTGGTGAAAAAATCACGAAAGGATTGGAAGGCTAAGCTTAACAATGTACTTTGGGATTTAGAACCGCTTACAAACCCCAATAGGCACCACTCCCTATCGGTTGGTTTTTTTGGTAAGTCGTGTCATCTTCCTCTTTAATTGGAACATCGTGCTAGATGGGCTTTGAAGGAGATCAATTATGACTTAGACATTACGGGTAAAAAAAGTTTTCTTCAATTTAATGAGCTCGATGAGCTTAGAATGGATGCATATGAAAATTCAAGGCTTTACAAGGGGAGAACCAAGCAATGGCATGATTCCAAAATTATGAGAAAGAGATAAGTGTGGGGGACAAAGTCCTCCTTTTCAATTAAAGGTTCTAATTGTTCCCCAGAAAATTGAAGTCTAGGTTGTCGAGACCTTTTGAAGTGGTCACCATTTTCCCATATGGTTCATTCGAGTTAAAGAACAACAAAGGTGAATGTTTCAAAGTCAATGGACAAAGAGTGAAGTACTTCTACGAGGGTCAACAAATTAACACTTAAGGTGAAATGGAACTTGAAGTTCTCCCTCCCTTAGGGGATGAATAGTTCTCATTCTAAGCAAGCTTAGGTTTGGTGGAGTCCCTCAACAATCACCAACTTGTTAATATTCCTTTCCTTGTCTTTTACATACCGCAATTTCAATTCCGTCATTTAAATATTGTTGTCAGTTAGAGTAGTTGTTAGATGGATTGTCTCCCTTGGATTTTATGTGGTTATAGTGTTTTTGTGATTTATGAATAGGTGTTGAGTTAAATTTGAAGCTGAGTGATGCTTGAGAAATAGTTAAATTGTGGATGTAACGCAAAAATTAAAAGGATGCCACTTGATTCAACTCAAGGAGGCAGATGCTTAACATTTGGGTGACACTTTCATCAAAGGAAATTAGTGTTGACGGCGTTGAAATGAGTTCCGAGTAAGGGGTAGAGTTGCTTGTTGAAGGATGAAATCTTGCCTTCTTCAAAATAAAGGCGATTTGGCACAAAAAGAAGGCATAGTGGACGTCTCGTGAAAGTTCACCAGATGAGTACAAATTTTTACCAGATACAAAGCATAAAAATGAAGGAAATTGGCGTATGGTGAAATTTCACCCGCCAGGCGAAATTACGCCCGTCCCAAAATGCCCAAAAAAATCACAATTTTCCGCCTGGTGAAATTTCGCCCGCTGGAAGAATATTTCACCCGGTGGCTTTACTCTACCTAAAATCCACCCTTATCACCCACTAACTCATTTTCCTCCACTCATTTCACATATACACTCCCTCTCTCATCAAGTCATCCTCTCCAAATACCAAAACACCATTAAAACTCACCCAAAAACCTTCCTTTAATCTCCTCAAACACCACCATTTCTTCACCAAATCACAAAAATATTAGCATTTAACTCATCTACTCTTCATTTCCTCCAAGATCTTGGTGTTTAATTTTTGTTTCCACATACCAAATATTTTCACCACCACTTCAAGGGTACAAATAATTTGTTGTGGGACACTTTATTCAACAAATTGAGTATTCTCTTAAGATACTACGAGGTTTCATCAACTGAAATTTGGGGCAACCAAGGAAAGGACAACAATGGCTTCTAAGAGACCAAGATCGACCTGAAACACCGCTAATCCCTCCACCGCAGTGGTAGGCCATTCCAATCCCACTCTTCTTCTTGTCCATACTCAAACCGGAATTGCCTTTAGTAGTAGAGACTACCTTAATCGTTTTTTGATGTTTTTGGATAAGAATTATGAGACTACTCGGTGGGCTTGTAAACCCACCTTGAAACGGCTTGGCATTAGAGAGGATGTAGTCGAGTTATGTCGAAGAATCAGAATTTCGTTCTTCTTTGATGTCGCGGATGATACCTACCCGGCCTTAACTATTGATTTTTCAACACCTTTAATTTGAGTCTTAAATTGGGCCCACCAATTGTTAAATTCCAATCATGTGGAAATTCACACTGGTTCACACTTGAACAATACGGTGCACATCTCGGGTTGCCTTACAACCCACATGGTGGATACCGTCCGGGCCAAAATAAAGAGTGTCAACAAATTTTTTACCGGTTTTGTAGACTCATTTCCCGACGAAGAGCCTTTAATGGGGGGAAAGAAAAGAACCAATCTATAAGGAACCCTATTCCCCGATACTTTGGCCGAATTCTTGCGAATTCTATTTTTTTGACCCGTGAGACCCACCATGTGTGTAGTGCCTTAACCGTTCACCTGATTAAAAACGCTGTCACCAACCGTGCAAGCACCTTGAACCTTCCGGAGGTCGTGGCAAGATTTTTTTCATGGCATTGCTACCAAATCCCCCTATAACATCCCTTGTGGGTGTGTTATTTCAATACTTGCACGATCTTTGGGGTACATTACCTTATACTTCACCTCGTGTCCCCAAGATAAATAGTTGGACAATGTCTACTTGAGATGGGTCTTGATCGATGACCACATTACTTTATATGAGATCACCTCAACCCGAGCCATCCAACTACCCAATCCTACTTGGGTGACCCTATCTGTAATAACCGCCATGTTAGCGACCGTTGACCGACCTATTGACCAGGGGAGATCCTTAGTAAGGGGGACATGGAGAGATTATGTTGCCATAGTAACTCGATACTCGACCTAGTAGAGGTCACTCGGCCGAGTATCTAGGGTACTCGATCGAGTGCGGCGTACTCGGCTGAGTACGTCCATACTCGACTGAGTACCACGTCTGACAGCGTGTTAATATAAAACACGGAGACTAAAACGTAATTTATTTCCACGATTCATTTTATTACCATTCTAAACCTAATTTCCCTCTCTCCCAATTCCCCCATCTCTCTCTCTCTCTCTACCAATCATGAGTAGCCATGAACACTAATCCGGGAAGGGAGATAGCCTATGTATAAGGTCATCGAGTCGGGTTGTCACCGTCTTCAGCATCGGTTTGTTCTTTAAGGTGACTTTGTGAATAATTGTTTTTCTTGCAGTAGATCTTGAATAGCTTAGTGATAGGGTACAGTTGTTGTTTTTAGAGTACGATATGGAGTCTTGCTTGACGTGGTATGGTTGATGCGTTTCTATGGAATAGCGAAAAGGTAGGGTTTCCCTACTCAGTTGATTGTGTAATCGATTATACGATGTTATATTGATTGATTGGTTGGCATGATTATTATTGTGAATAAGATTATACTACTGATTGGTTAATGATGTGGAACCAATTTCGGAGATGGTTCCAATGCCATGTTCGTCCTTTGTGGCTCCCGTTACAAGGGGGATGTGCACATTAATGATCTTGGTTCGCTCGTTGCGATGAGCGGGGATTTGGTGGGGAAGGTTGCGGTCCCCCATTGGTAATGTGGGTTTCCCGTTGCGATGGGAACCTGGCAGGGCTACACACTTTGGTCTGTAGTCGGTTACTGGTTATTATTGGAGTTTGGAGGATGGTTACTATAGTTTGGATGGATTGTATATTGGATTGTGTATCTGTGATTTCTTACTATAGTTGACTGACCCCGTTTATTGTTTTCAAAACTGTGGTGATCCATTCGGGGATGGTGAGAAGTTGGCTTAGCAGGTATTGGATGTTGATGTTGCGTGCGGGATATGGATGGGACAAAGTAATCACGCTGTTTTAGCTAGCTTCCGCTGTCACTTTAAACTTTAGTTATTCATTTCATTTCATTTCTTAGTTGTATCTCATTTTTGATTTTATATTAAATTAAACAGTATTGTACTTTTAATAAATGTTCTATGATAGTCCATTTGATATAATTTAGCTTAGGAAACCGAGATGATAACGCCCTTACTTATTGGAGAAGGTCTTTCTTAAGGCTCCCTGGTAAGTGGGGGTATTACACTATCCGACCAAGTTAAATACGGGATGCTAAGGAGGACCGGGGAATTTGTCAAGGTAAAAGTCCATTGGAACACAAAGTCTTATGCCAATGTGGATGGGGGATGGGACTAGGAGGATAGTGAGTGCTCCGACCCAGAGGATGGTGAGGGAGAGGAGGAAGAAGTGCAAATCAACCAAGCCGTAGATGACAATGCCAGGGCCTCTACTTCCGGCACGAGAACACACCGAGGGCCCCGCTAACCCACACCTCCTATCCAACCCCATAAATCCCCTCACCACTAACCCTTCCCCTCACACACACACACACACTACTCCCCACAACAACAGGAACAAGAACAATTTGACCAATCACACCAACCTAACTATAACTTCTTTGGCACCCCGACTTTCCAAACTCAATGGGATGAGATGTACAACAACACAAGGGAAGTCTATGAGTATTCTTACGAGGCTCTTGAGATCTCCCGAGCCAACCAAGCCCGATAACAGAAGACTTGGGACATGGTTGTGGAGAACAATGATATGATCCGGGAGACTCGAGACCTCTCCATTCAAACCCACCGCATGGCTCTCTACAATCAATCCCAATTGAGGATCCTTCAAACCACCTCCCAAAGCAACCAAGCCGCGCTTCTAGCCCAATTTGAGCAAATGCGGATCAGCCCCCAAAACTAATCTATGCTAAGCCCCCTTTTTCACAGCTATTGCATTTCTTATCGACAGTGTCTCTCTGTTGTTCCGTCAAAAGGTATTTAAAATGTGATTTTGAAAACGGTTTTAAACATACTCGTAATATAAACTTGTACATTAATAAAATACAATAAATAAATTGGATTTTATACCCTCAGACTTACATGTTTGACGAAGCGAGATTAACTAAGTTGTCGTATTAGTGATTGCTCGACTCGATGCAGAATAAAAGTGTCATCTAAAGAGGAATTAGAAAAAATTGATTACAACAACAACATCAGAGCCTTAATCCCAAAATGATTTGGGGTCGGCTGACATGAATCATCCTTTCGAACCGTCTATGGGTGAACGCACGCCTCAAAATGCGAATAAAAAAAGGGAAGATAAAAAACAAAAGGGAGAACGAAAATGTAATGGAAAGTCAAGGTGAGCTTAGGGGTTTTAAAATCGAATTCCGTCTTTCTTTTATAAAAACTTAAAATTTAAATCGAGAGAAAAGGTTAAAACGATTTTTAAAAACCGAAATAGAGTTAAGGATCCGGAATGAACCAGGTAAAATCTATAAGAAAGTGGTTGTTGAAAAAGTGTGTAATAAAGGAGAGAAAAATAAATAAATTAATTTCTTTAAATTAAATAAATAAAAAAACACTAAATCTGTCAAAAAACATCAAATACTAAAAATCCACATGTATCATTTCCCTCCATTGTGCCCTCTCCGTCACCATACTCTCCTCAAGCCCCAGAACTCTCATATCGTGCTCTATCACTCTCAACCATGTCTGTCTCGGTCTTCCTCTCCTCTAGGGACCTTTTTTTTTCTGTTCTCCAAGTCTCCACCTCCTAATCGGTGCGTCCATAGGTCTCCTTCTCACATGGCCAAACCATCTTAGTCGGTTTTCCATCATCTTGTCCTCTATTGGCGCCACTTTTACCTTTTCCCTAATCACCTCATTCCTTAACCGATCTTTCCTTGTATGTCCGCACATCCACCTCAACATGCGCATCTCCGCCACACTCATCTTTTGAATGTGACAATGTTTCACGGCCCAACACTCGGAGCCGTAAAGTAGGGCAGGCCTAATTGTCGTGCGATAAAATTTTCCCTTTAATCTTTGGGGCATATCTTTATCGCAAAGAAACCCTGAAGCACTCTTCCATTTCAACCATCCCGCTTTAATTCTGTGAGCCACATCTCCGTCTAACTCCCCATCTTTTTGAATAATAGATCCTAGATATCTCAAGAAATCCAACCTCAACAACATTCCCATCGAAAATAATACTCCCCGCCTCTGTCGATCTCAACCCCGCCACCTTAGTGAACTGACACCTCAAATACTCAGTCTTACTCCTGCTCAGCCTGAACCCACGAGTCTCTAAAGTCTGCCTCCACAATTCCAACTTTCTCTCCACCCCCTCTTTTGTCTCATCAATCAACACAATATCATCAGCAAACATCATACACCAAGGGATGTCGTCCTGAATATCCCTTGTCAACTCATCCATCACTATAGCAAAGAGAAAAGGACTAAGTGCGGAACCTTGATGCACCCCGATGGTAATAGGAAATTCTTCCGTTCTCCCAACATTAGTGCGAACACTTGCACTAGCCCCCTCATGCATGTCCTTTATGAGGTCAATATATTTTCGCGACACACCCTTTCTCGCCAAAGCCCACCAAAGTACTTCTCTTGGTACCCTATCATATGCCTTTTCCAAGTCAATAAAAACCATATGCAAATCCTTCTTCTTGTCCCGATGGTATTCCATCAACTGTCTCATGATAAAAATCGCATCCATAGTCGATCTCCCGGGCATAAATCCAAATTGGTTTTCCGAGATGTCTACATATCTCCTAAGCCTTTGCTCGATTACCCGCTCCCATAACTTCATTGTATGACTCATAAGTTTAATTTCCCGATAATTGGAACACTCTTGGACATCACCTTTGTTCTTGTACAAAGGGACAAGAGTGCTTTTCCTTCAAGCCGATGGCATCTTGTTGCTCCTCCAAATCTTGTTGAAGAGCATGGTTACCCATTCGATCCCTTTCTCCCCGAAGCACCTCCAAACTTCTATGGGTATACCATCCGGTCCCTCTGCTTTCTTTGACCCCATCTTCCTTAACGCCTTTCTAACTTCACTCTTTTGTATTCTACGCACAAATTCCCGATTAACCATGCTTGGTGTTACCTCTACATCCCCAAAACCTTGTTCCTGATGTCCATTGAATAAATTATCAAAGTAAGAACTCCATCTAGCCTTTATCTCGTTATCCTGAACCAGAACCTTGTCGTCCATATCTTTCACACACCTAACTCTCCCAATATCTCTCGTCTTTCGGTCTCTTATGCGAGCCAGTTTATAGATATCCTTCTCTCCTTCTCTCGTGTCCAACCTGGCATACACTTCTTGGTTAACTTTTGCCCTCGCATCCCGTACGGCCTTTTTAGCGGCTCGTCTAGCCTTCTTGTACTTTTCAAAGTTCTCATCACTCATGCATTTCCCCAGAACCTTATAACATTCACGTTTAGTCTTTATCGCTTGTCTCACCACATCGTTCCACCAAGATGTGTCCTTACTTGATGGTCTATTCTCTTTAGATTCCCCTAATACCTCCCTCGCCAAATCCTTTACAACATGCTCCAATTAGAAAAAATTGATTAAGTTGATTAAAGTGTAGTGGTCAAATTGGTCGGTCATGCAAACGTGACTGGTACTCAGAAGGATTTGATATTACGTGGTCGATTGATCCAGCACGTAGGCGTTGAAAAGCAAGAGCGCGTTCTTAGAATGCAAAGGGAAAAGAGAAGGGCGGACTCTCGCGTCAGAAATATGTGAGGCGGAGGCCTCTATTTATACTAATCACACGAAGGAATTATGGTAAGGGTAGAATTAGGAAAGGAATCTAGAGGAAATCTGGACACTGGAGAAAACGCAGCCCAAGAAGAGGCGCAGCAGGAACTGCAACCTTTCTAAGAGGTGCAGTACCTGCTGCGTTTTCTCTTGGGCAGTTTCGTCCTCAGCAAGAAAGATTTCCGCGGTTGATTTTAGGAATTAGGGAAGATGTAATCTTCCTTATTCCGCAAGGTAGATATTTCCATGATAATAGATAAAATTTAGGAATATGACCCCATAAAATTCCAAAATATTCCGACTCGGGTTTTAGATGGTTTTAGAAAATGGAAGCAGTTTTTGACCCGGACTCTAAATAAATTCTAATTACTGTCAAAACGACCGTAATGATACCTAGATGACGACCATGAGGTTGACTCGACTGTTTGAGCTATCACGTGTCGACGAACTTACGAAATGTAATAAATCGCTCCTCATAATCAAACATGCGGCCTAATCTTCACTGGGTGGTTGGCGGGAAGTTCAGAAACGAGGTGTCTACTGAGCCGCCACTTTGACTGAGGCTTGGAAAAGGCAAAAGTCAAAGTATAGCCCTCAGGTCAATCGAAGATTACAACATGAAGACTATGGCGGCGCGAGGTGGCTCAAGGGGTTTGAGCCAGGGACCTGTCGTCGGGAACATTTTAGAGTCTGTCGACTATCGGGGAGGGTCGTTTAAAGTCCATTAGATTACGTGAGGAGGCTCGCCAGCCATAAGAAGAAATCATACCTGAGAGTTCCCTGGATGAAACGGGATTGAAAGCGCTTCGGCAAAACTCTTTTGTCTGAAGATAACTTGGTAGCTGAAGGCATCGGGGATAATTGGCTTGAAGGAGGCGGATCTCTCTAAGAACTGTTGAAAGATAACTTGATTTGGTTGGAAACTTGATTTGATTAGAAATTTGATTTGATTGTAAACTTGATTTGATTGAAAACTTGACTTGAACTCTCGCTTGGGAACAAAACCTTGTAACCGCTGGGGAGAATGTAGACTGGACGGATGAAAAGAGTACACCCGTAGAAAATATACGGAGTAAAAATACCCGTTGCATCAATGGAAACATCCCAAGGCGGGAAAGTATAGGGCTTGGGCCCACCCCTAACGAGCTTATAACGACTTGAAAGGTGTAGATACCCGTATCCGTCGATATTGGAATTTATAGAGAACCCGACAAACACCCGATGATGATAGGACACATGTATTCTTTAGTTGTCATTGTCATTATTTGGGTTCGTTTTACGATGTAAAATGGGCGTCGTCGATGAAGTATTTTATTATTTTAAATGATATTTAAATTAATGTTTTTTTTAGTGAGTTCATTTTATTATTTTAAATGATATTTAAATTATGGTTTTTTAGGTGAATTCAATTTATTTTATTTTATTTTGAATTTATTTTCCCAAGTTTATTTTATTGAAAATAAAATAAATAATTGATTTGAAAAATCATTTTAAGAGTATATTTGATTTGAAAAATCATTTATTTTAATGTGTTAATTGATTTGAAAAATCGATTTTTAAAAAGCGAAGAAAACTCGTTTTAAAAGCATGTTTTGAGCTCGATTTTAGCTCGGTTTTTGGGCCCGTTTTCTTTGCGAGTTGGCACGAATATCGAGTACACTAACCAACCTAGACCAATACCCATCCACCCTTGTTCGAACCCCCTATCCACGGCCCAAAATTCCATCCCAAATCGTCCCAAACAGCCCGCAACAAACGAGCAGCCCCCCTGTTTTGGCAGCTCAATCCCGAGCCCAAAACCCGCTCCAAATACCACTAAAACCCGTGCCCATTAACCCTAACCCATACCCTAGTATCCTACCCATATTACCCTAGCTTAATCACCAAGAAAACCCCCCTCAAACCCTCACAAAAGCTGCTGGACAGCAGCCATGCGTGAGCAAGCCCGATTGCCTCTCCCTCTCTTTTACCCTACTTTAACTCCTTATAAATACCCACCCTTCACCATACATTCATTCCTCTAAGTTCTCCATACATCCTACCTTCACTCACAAGCTTTAAACCTCAGAAACAAACCCTAATTGCCTCTCAAAAACCCTCCACAAAACCGACATCCAAACTGAAACTGTTTGTGTGTCCTCCTCGAAAAACAATTCGTTCCTCCCTCAAACCTCCATCAAAACTCGATTTTCTTGTTCCTAATTAACCACATAACATCCATCTACACATTAGACAAAGATTTACGAGCCAAATTGCCCTTGAGAGTACACGAAATCCCTCGAAAAACAGAGTGTTATACACTCTGTTTTCGCGGTTTGTTCCTGTCTGTCCAGTTCTGTTTGTGCTCGTTTTTCGTACCCAATAACTCAAAACGAGCAGGGGTTGCTTTAAGATCTCTGTTCTCCTCTCTTTCTAGTTTTCAAAACATCTTTTAAATCGAATTTTCATCGTGAAACGAGGGAGAAATCATTGTTTGAAAGTTGCTGTCCAGATTTGCCAAAAACGCGTGTTTGCTTTGTTTCTTCGTCGACGACGGCCTCTCGAGATAAAATATACCATCGATTACGACCCAAGACGGTGTCAACGATACATGTAGTTTAAGGGTGCATCAAATCCTCCTCTTTCTCCTTTTTTATTTCGTTTTTTATGTTTGTTCTTTTATAGTTTGTTTTGTTTGTTTATCGCTTTTTATTTATCGTTTAAATTAACTATGAAACTAGTTTAGTCCGAGTATGAGTTAAAGTACCACCATGAACACCCGCGTTGACTTGAGATGGGAAAAGAAACCGCTACATCAGTCGGTCGTACACCCCCGTCTCATTTACATATCCTCGTGTTCAAGGTAGGACATAAATAAAACGAACTTCTAACTTCGCTCCTTGTTTTTGACCCTTTGTTTGTTTCGGCCAATTCGACCCACCTTAGGACCCGTTGCATGTTAGTATGACCTCTGATTGTTAACATATAACTTATTTAGATGACATTAGATCAATTTAATAACCTAATTAGACACGATAGGTGGCTTCGACATAAGCTTTAAAATCAACTAACAATTCTGTAACTTAATGAACGCATCTCTTTCTTTCACCTAATTTCTCGCTAGTATAAGAGTGCGTGATTAGCACCTTCTTATTAACACTCGATGAGTTAAATTAATTAGCGAACTTGACCTAATTTGACCCCTTTTGAGCCGTGTAGAATACACAATTGCAAGACCTCTTTTCAATCGATCAACGTCGTTTCTAACTTGTTTTCTAATTCGTTCCTAACCCGTTTCGCAATCATCGATCTAACCTAAGAATTAGGGTATGCCAGATTGTGTGGGCCGTGTTTGGCCGTGTCATTGTAGTCCCTTTTCTCGTTTTTTTTCATCTTTATCTCGTTATTTCGTATCTTGTAATTACTTTGTTTATCGAGTCGTGTTTGTTAGTTTGGTTGTAATTTTCAAGTTAGTTTTGTTTTACCGAGTCAAAACCTCTTTTAAAAAACCTTAGTCTTGTTTGGTTAGATGGTTGTGCCCAATGCTTGTAAGAGCGTAGTAAATCGCATGTTGTTTAAAGCAACATGGCCCGATTTATGCTAATGCATGCTTTGGTGTGCGGCCCTATGTCTAATTCGATAAGATTGAGCGAAAGCACACATAACGAGGAGTGACCCAAGGCCGTGAGTCATGTAAGCCGTAGGCCACCCCTCTTGTGCACGCTTTTCTAGGCCGATTGGCCGTGTGTGTTGTCGTGTATTGCGTCGTGTGTATAGCGTTGTATTTTAGATCGAGTTGTATCTTTAGTTTATCGTTGCGTCGGCATGAAATGCCTGGGTTGTAATAAGGTAGATCCCAACGGCTCCCCCATTCCCCCTAAGCCTTGTCTGCTTTCGTTCATATGTTGCTTAGATCAATCAACCCACATGCTAAATTACAACTTTGACAAAGTTAGTTTAGTTGCATCTAAATCGACATAGAAACTTCACATGTTAGGGTTAAAACGATGTTTGCATTTCATATATCGTAGTAGCTATGACCTTGTTTGAAATCCATACTTGACTTAGTAGAGGCCGTTATCGACGGGCGGGGTTAGGTGTCCTTATGGGCTTCCTAACACGTACCCTCACCCCTTACTCAAGATCTATGGTTTGTGGATCCGTCTAAATACCATTGGATTACGAGAGTCATTCAAATCGAGTGATATAGGGTACAAGTCTTTATCTTTAATCACTCGTAGTCGATTGGCTTTATGATTTTCGATGAAAGGTGTAAAGTTGACTTGAACGGTTCCAAGTTCCCAAAAAACTTGGTGGCGACTCTAATTTGTCTTAATTCGATTCGAAAGAACCTCGAGTCGATTATGCCTGGTGTGGATCCCGCGGACGCAGTTCCCGAGGGCCTTGTCCACAGTTTGGCGACTCCGCTGGGGAAAAGAGGACTAGTTACACTTTGTTTCTAGGGTCTTTTCCTCCGAGGTGAAACTTGAAAAGAAAGTGTTGGAAAGTAAAACATTACTCATAGTGCTACGATTCATGCATAAACCCTTAAGAACTTGCCCGGGCCGTCCCAGCGTTTCTTCGTGATGCGTGGGGGGCGACGTCCCACTATGCTAGGAAGCTGCACATTGCTCGCTTCCACTTCACCTCGCGTGGTTCTTGATAGTGGGGACGATCTTCTAGGTACTCTACCTTAAGACACCTTGCTCTATAAGACCGCAAAAGGATGGAGGGCATAGACCTTCTTGTAGAAGACTTGCCGAGACTTAGAGATGTCTAGGAGCATACATCCTTACAACATGAGAATGACAATGTGCAATTTGTTTTCCCGAGTCTTTTTCGAAATTTCCCATGTCCTTTTCAAAACCGAACTTTTGAACAACTTACTTTCAAAATAGCATGGTTTTAAAAACGCGGAATGCTTTGCCCAAATAGGACTAGAATTTTCGCCCAAAATGAGCTTTTATAGCCGCATGCTTGCCCATTTCAAATCTCATTTTCGAATCAATCTTTCGTTTTTTTTCAAAATCAATCCAAAATGCCTCTCGAACCTCAACCAAGCATGAAATGCGTCAAGTCGTGTCCGGGTCATGGCCGTGTTAGGCCGGGTGTGTTTCGTTCTAAGAGTCTAGAACACGACCTTGTTGGGTCACCCAAGCTCACCTCTTGGGCCTTGAGTCATGTTGGTCGACCTTTTGGTCTAGGATAGTCCACAAAAACGTCCAAGCTAGACCATTTAGGGCGTTTCACCCGAACCTATGGGCTATGTTAGTCCAATCACGGGTTTAGTCACATCGAGTCCGGTTTATAACCGATTCATAACAGTTTGAGTCATGTCGTTTTGTCGAGTCTAAAATGAACCAAGGTCTAAATCCAACCGTGAGTCGAACCTTTGGTTAGTCAGTCTCAAGTCGAGTCTTTGTTTGAGTCAAGTTGGGGTCGTGTCCTTAAGTGTGCAGGGGCTCTTACTTTAAATATTGACTCAGTACGGGGTTTTCTTGTAGAAAGGCCGCCAAAAACCCGACGTCAAGCAATGGAAGATGCTGTTAACAAGCTTACTGAGGCCGTGAACCTCATGATGACCCGAATGGATGCAATCGAATCTAAGGCCGGGTGAAGATTCCCTCCACCTCGATCGATCCGGAGAAACGGTTCAAGTTCATCGAAGACCGTTTGAAACTCTCCCAGGGGAAGAACATTCACTATGAGAATGCTAGGGCCTATGCCCCGGTGCAGGATAAGTTGCCCACGAACATGGTACTCACTGACATCCCAAAGTTTAAGGGCACTGAAGATCCAGTCCACCATGTTAAGGCGTATAAGGGGTACTTAGCACTAAAGGGAGTACCTGCTGACATGCTCTCTGAAATCTTTGCCCAATCTCTGGATGAACACCCTAAGGCGTGGTTCTATAATCTTGACCTTAAGAACTTCCCCACTTTCGAAGATATTACGGTGGAGTTACTAAGCACTATCTTTGATAATGTTGAGATTCAAACCAACATAAGGACTTTGGAAGTAATGACACAGAAGGAAAAAGAGGGCTTTACTAAATTCCTCGCAAGATGGCGCGCTGAAAGCGTGAAACTAGCTAAGAAGCCTGATGAAGTTGAAATGGTAGATAAGTTCGTGAAGAATTTACGACCTGTTTATCGTAATGCTCTGAAATACCAGAATTTTGGTTCTTTCAAAGAATTGATAAGAATCGGGATAAAGGTAGAAGATGACGTCAGAATGGCAGAGGCTGAAAAGCCGAAAGGGTACCAAGGGGCCTCATCGTCTAAGGGCAAGGCCCCAGCAACGACCCATATTGATGAAGCCATCAATCTCTTAGAAGGGCAATCGAAGAAGTCGCAACGCCAAACACCTAGGGCATTCACCGATATCGGATGCACGTATACATATGCTCTCCAGAGGCTCATAGCCCAAGGGAAGCTGAAGCCTATAGGTCCAACTCCGGACCCTCCTGCTGATCAACAAGGTAAATGGTATAAACCAAATGCCTACTATGCCTTTCATCAAGGGAAAGGCCATGATACTGAAAGGTGCTATCGACTGAAGCACGAAATCCAAGACATGATTGAGAATGGAACACTCCCGATCCCAATTGTTAAACCCAATAACATCACCAATCCATTTGGCGATCATGCAAACTTTGTTTTTACAAGACATTGTCGATTATTCTCATCTTATCCGCCCATGTCACTTGAAAGGGGTGTTTATCGGGAAAATATTTGTGGATTGCTTTGAATTCTTGCCAAACCCGAAGAATGAAATTCAAGTCGGGAGTCTTGCTCTAGAATGTACTCCTCTCATTAACGAAGTTAATAAAAGACAATTTGATTCACCAACCTTCATCACTGGCGTAGATCCTCATAGGACTACCTCGGGATGGAGGCAAACCATCACAGGGATCAAGGACAAGAGCCGAGCATCTAAGCTGACATCTGAACAAGAGAAAGCTCATGACCAGATTTGAAATTATGAGTCGGGATCTGTTTTCTTATTTTAGTCGAGTCGAGTCTAGGACTTTCTTTTTTTGAATTTGAGTCGTTTGTTCTGCGATGACCTAGGATGTGTCCTAGGAATCGTTTCTTCGAGTCTGTTAAGCATTTCTCATTCCAATAAAAAGTTGCAGTTTCGTTTCCAAATATGTCTTGTTTCCAATCCTCAATCATTCCGAAACATGATAAAACGCACAACACACTCAAAGGAATCCTCAGGGTAGAAATACGTCCTGTTTCAAAATGTAAGGTACACTAGGATCCCGTGTTTGATTCCTTTACCTATTCCATGTCTGGTGGTAGAAAACCTCCATCTAAACCAATGTTTGTGACAAGCTTTTAGATGATTCTATGACAAACCCGGACTAGCTCCTTGTTTCCCCTATCGATGATGGAAGGCAAGCCTTTTCCCCAACAAAATCATCCCATCTCGAAGAGAGAAGATATCAACCCGTTCTAACAAGAAATTGTTAGTTCTTACCCAAATTAGTTGGCGAAGCCCAGTTTTCAAGGTGTATCCATTTATGACTAAGAGAATGAATAGAAGATCATTTTCAAATAGAGAAAAAGAAAGGTGAAAAAGAATGAAAAAATGAGAAAAAGAGAAAAATTGGAAAAATGAAAAAAAATGAAAAAAAGAAAAATGAAAAAAGATGAAAGAAAAAGAAAAAAAGAAAAAAAGATGTTGAAGTTATTGCGGAATGCTTTTTGGTTGAATGTCGAAGTTACGGAAGCCAGAAGTCAAGTCAAGTACCCATAGTTGAAGTTCAATGGGCGAAGCCCAAAAGCGTAAGTAGTGACCTCTTTACCCTCTAAGTCCTTCCTGAGACGGTTACAAGGGGATAGTCAGGAATTTTGAGAATCATTCCGCTTGTGCTGTTACACCCAGCCTTTAGGGACCAGATATGGAGATTTTAACCCATATTGTTTTCCAACCCATTTGCACTCGGGTTTCATCAAACCCGAGACACCTTTTCCAACCACGATGTAAGCCATAACCCATTGGCCTTAGCACCAGAAAATGAACCTTTAGAATGACGGTCCACTATTCAAGCCTTTTGTTGCCAAGCTCCACATCCCAAAGAACCGCAACCTTTTGTACCAACCCTAGACACGGGATTCAACGGTACCTTACAGGCTAGAATGGGATACGACATGATACCTTAGGTGAAACCTTTGAGTGTGTACACACAATCAATATGCCAAGTTTATGCACCTTGATCGAACTACGTCGGATTTGATTTCGCTCCACGCGAATACGTAGGCAGTCCTTCAGAATAAGGGATTCAATCCACTCATCAACCAAGTTGTCATCTTGTCGGTTTCTTACGGGTCTTAACCAAGTCCAAATGAAGCCACCTTTGTTTGAGTCGGTCTAAGCACTCGATGTAGGCTAGGATAAGGATATAGGTTCAGATGAGTAGTGTCAAGTCTCGGAATGAGCTTTATCTAACGGTGTAGGCAAAGATTGCTCAGTCACATAGATGTGGGTTTGTGTTGGGAACATAAAATATGAAAAACCCGCTGAAAAGAAAGAAGGCGTGGAAGAAAACATAATAAAAGCCCGCTGAAAAGAAAGAAGGCGGTGGCAATAAATGATGAATACTCGCTGAAAAGAAAGGAGGCGAGAAGAAGAGTGGCATAATGTTCCCAACAAGAGTGATGTGTGATGTCTAAATGCTTTCATAAGATCAATCTGTGTTTAGTGTCGGGCGAAGCCAACGTTGTTGCTCTGTGAGTTTAATCCACCTTGTCAATGCCGAGTGATCTTGATTCCCATGTGCCCTCGGGAGCACGCCCATGCCATACGATATCTCTGTCTCAAGTCCGATGGCCTTGTGATTCCCATTTGCCATCTTTTGGCGCCAGAATGGCCAATTTACATTTCTACCCCCAGCAAGTCAATAATTGAATTTAAACTCGTGCACACTTAGGGTTTTATTTTCCTTTTTTGTTTTACGGTAGCGGGCTACGCCCACGTTATTTACGGGTCATACAGAGTGTCTGAGTCATATTTCCTGCTCACCTATCAAGGTTCAATTTCAAAATGCGAAATACTTCAGAATTCCGAAATTTCAAAAACTTTTTGCATCAAATTTTGGGTCGACGACCCAACATCCAAGGGATTCATTTCAAATTCAATCAAATTCAAAATTTGGGTCGACGGCCCAATTATTCAAAATTTTCAACTTGTTCAAATTTCGGGTCGATGGCCCAATATTCTAAGTGATTCAAAATTCGGGTCGATGGCCCAATTATTCAAAATTTTCAAATTCAATTTTCGGGTCGATGACCCAATCTTTCAAATAATCCAATTTTAAGATCGATGATCCAAATGTGCTTATGTGATGATTATTGCTAGTACGTTTTTGTGTTTCAAATATAGCAGGATATGCTTCAACTGGGGGCTCTAAAGTCTTCGACTTTAGAGCCATTGCAAATCGGGGCTCGAAGCGTTGGCTTCGAGACCATTATCAAGATGTAAAGGATGACATCCACCAAGAATTCAATTCAATACAAGAGTATGAAATGGAAGAATTCCGTAGCTGAAAGCAAATGATGAAAGCGGCGGCAACCTCCTTGGAAAGTCCCGTCCCATTTGGACACCTGCCAGCAGATGATAAGCTTTGGGCAAGTGTCAACAGATGAATTTCGGACAAATGCCAGCAGATGATAAACTTTGGGCAAGTGTCGGCGATTCTTAACTACGACGCGGGTTTGATTCCGTCAGAAACGGATACGTAGGCGCCTAAGGATAAGGCTCAACCCACCATATATGCATTTTATGGGTCGACGACCAATGACGATAATTTGACACAACGAAAGCAAGAGTCAACCCCCAACGAAGTTTCAGGTATGATCTCTTCTTATGGCTGGCGAGCTTATATACGCAAGTCTAATGGACTATAAACTACCCGAAGAATCCTCAGGTCGAGAGGGACCTGGGGTATACTTTGACTTTCGCCTTGTCCAAGCCTCAGTCAAAGTGGGGGCTCTGTAGATACCCGTATCCGTCGATATTGGAATTTATAGAGAACCCGACAAACACCCGATGATGATAGGACACATGTATTCTTTAGTTGTCATTGTCATTATTTGGGTTCGTTTTACGATGTAAAATGGGCGTCGTCGATGAAGTATTTTATTATTTTAAATGATATTTAAATTAATGTTTTTTTTAGTGAGTTCATTTCTTTATTTTAAATGATATTTAAATTATGGTTTTTTAGGTGAATTCAATTTATTTTATTTTATTTTGAATTTATTTTCCCAAATTTATTTTATTGAAAATAAAATAAATAATTGATTTGAAAAATCATTTTATGAGTATATTTGATTTGAAAAATCATTTATTTTAATGTGTTAATTGATTTGAAAAATCGATTTTTAAAAAGCGAAGAAAACTCGTTTTAAAAGCATGTTTTGAGCTCGATTTTAGCTCGGTTTTTGGGCCCGTTTTCTTTGCGAGTTGGCACGAATATCGAGTACACTAACCAACCTAGACCAATACCCATCCACCCTTGTTCGAACCCCCTATCCACGGCCCAAAATTCCATCCCAAATCGTCCCAAACAGCCCGCAACAAACGAGCAGCCCCCCTGTTTTGGCAGCTCAATCCCGAGCCCAAAACCCGCTCCAAATACCACTAAAACCCGTGCCCATTAACCCTAACCCATACCCTAGTATCCTACCCATATTACCCTAGCTTAATCACCAAGAAAACCCCCCTCAAACCCTCACAAAAGCTGCTGGACAGCAGCCATGCGTGAGCAAGCCCGACTGCCTCTCCTCTCTTTTACCCTACTTTAACTCCTTATAAATACCCACCCTTCACCATACATTCATTCCTCTAAGTTCTCCATACATCCTACCTTCACTCACAAGCTTTAAACCTCAGAAACAAACTCTAATTGCCTCTCAAAAACCCTCCACAAAACCGACATCCAAACTGAAACTGTTTGTGTGTCCTCCTCGAAAAACAATTCGTTCCTCCCTCAAACCTCCATCAAAACTCGATTTTCTTGTTCCTAATTAACCACATAACATCCATCTACATATTAGACAAAGATTTACGAGCCAAATTGCCCTTGAGAGTACACGAAATCCCTCGAAAAACAGAGTGTTATACACTCTGTTTCGCGATTTGTTCTGTCTGTCCAGTTCTGTTTGTGCTCGTTTTTCGTGCCCAATAACTCAAAACGAGCAGGGGTTGCTTTAAGATCTCTGTTCTCCTCTCTTTCTAGTTTTCAAAACATCTTTTAAATCGAATTTTCATCGTGAAACGAGGGAGAAATCATTGTTTGAAAGTTGCTGTCCAGATTTGCCAAAAACGCGTGTTTGCTTTGTTTCTTCGTCGACGACGGCCTCTCGAGATAAAATCTACCATCGATTACGACCCAAGACGGTGTCAACGATACATGTAGTTTAAGGGTGCATCAAATCCTCCTCTTTCTCCTTTTTTATTTCGTTTTTTATGTTTGTTCTTTTATAGTTTGTTTTGTTTGTTTATCGCTTTTTATTTATCGTTTAAATTAACTATGAAACTAGTTTAGTCCGAGTATGAGTTAAACTACCACCATGAACACCCGCGTTGACTTGAGATGGGAAAAGAAACCGCTACATCAGTCAGTCGTACACCCCCGTCTCATTTACATATCCTCGTGTTCAACGTAGGACATAAATAAAACGAACTTTTAACTTCGCTCCTTGTTTTTGACCCTTTGTTTGTTTCGGCCAATTCGACCCACCTTAGGACCCGTTGCATGTTAGTATGACCTCTGATTGTTAACATATAACTTATTTAGATGACATTAGATCAATTTAATAACCTAATTAGACACGATAGGTGGCTTCGACATAAGCTTTAAAATCAACTAACAATTCTGTAACTTAATGAACGCATCTCTTTCTTTCACCTAATTTCTCGCTAGTATAAGAGTGCGTGATTAGCACCTTCTTATTAACACTCGATGAGTTAAATTAATTAGCGAACTTGACCTAATTTGACCCCTTTTGAGCCGTGTAGAATACACAATTGCAAGACCTCTTTTCAATCGATCAACGTCGTTTCTAACTTGTTTTCTAATTCGTTCCTAACCCGTTTCGCAATCATCGATCTAACCTAAGAATTAGGGTATGCCAGATCGTGTGGGCCGTGTTTGGCCGTGTCCTTGTAGTCCCTTTTCTCGTTTTTTTTCATCTTTATCTCGTTATTTCGTATCTTGTAATTACTTTGTTTATCGAGTCGTGTTTGTTAGTTTGGTTGTAATTTTCAAGTTAGTTTTCTTTTACCGAGTCAAAACCTCTTTTAAAAAACCTTAGTCTTGTTTGGTTAGATGGTTGTGCCCCAATGCTTGTAAGAGCGTAGTAAATCGCATGTTGTTTAAAGCAACATGGCCCGATTTATGCTAATGCATGCTTTGGTGTGCGGCCCTATGTCTAATTCGATAAGATTGAGCGAAAGCACACATAACGAGGAGTGACCCAAGGCCGTGAGTCATGTAAGCCGTGGACCACCCCTCTTGTGCACGCTTTTCTAGGCCGATTGGCCGTGTGTGTTGTCGTGTATTGCGTCGTGTGTATAGCGTTGTATTTTAGATCGAGTTGTATCTTTAGTTTATCGTTGCGTTGGCATGAAATGCCTGGGTTGTAATAAGGTAGATCCCAACGGCTCCCCCATTCCCCCTAAGCCTTGTCTGCTTTCGTTCATATGTTGCTTAGATCAATCAACCCACATGCTAAATTACAACTTTGACAAAGTTAGTTTAGTTGCATCTAAATCGACATAGAAACTTCACATGTTAGGGTTAAAACGATGTTTGCATTTCATATATCGTAGTAGCTATGACCTTGTTTGAAATCCATACTTGACTTAGTAGAGGCCGTTATCGACGGGCGGGGTTAGGTGTCCTTATGGGCTTCCTAACACGTACCCTCACCCCTTACTCAAGATTTATGGTTTGTGGATCCGTCTAAATACCATTGGATTACGAGAGTCATTCAAATCGAGTGATATAGGGTACAAGTCTTTATCTTTAATCACTCGTAGTCGATTGGCTTTATGCTTTTCGATGAAAGGTGTAAAGTTGACTTGAACGGTTCCAAGTTCCCAAAAAACTTGGTGGCGACTCTAATTTGTCTTAATTCGATTCGAAAGAACCTCGAGTCGATTATGCCTGGTGTGGATCCCGCGGACGCATTTCCCGAGGGCCTTGTCCACAAAAGGAAAGTTGTTGCAAAACTTGATGAGGAATAGGCGCAGCAAAGAATAGGCCTGGGGAAAAGGCGCATCAAGAGGTGCGTTTTCTCCTGGGTTCATCCATGCCTGAGTAAAACAGAACTCAGCGCAAGTTCGTCCCATTTAAACATAAAACCTTCCTCCTTCTTCTTCCTCTCAACAAACACCCAAAACCCAACCAAATTTTACAAAAATTCGATCAAAATCCGCCATTAATCATGACAAATCCAGGTATGTGTCTCGTCTTTTCTTTAAATTGCATTTGTAGCTTGAATTGGATAAAAAAATTAGGGTTTAAGTGCCTTAAAATGTCAAAATTTTGGGAGTTCCGTCCCAAATGGATTTGTCCCTTGAAATTGACATTAGAAATGCGTAATTGAACATGCTAGGAGTATAACCACACATTTATTTTGAATTAACATTGAGTTTTGATGAAATGAGACTAAAATACGACGATCTTGCTACACCGCTTCCAGGGACTCGAAAATAGCTTATAACTTGTATATTTTTGACGAACTTGATGTTTTGGAATCCTTGGATGATGGGTAAACTTCCTATCATGTCGAAATTTTGATTTGTGACAGGTTTCCCGGGACACTTTTTGTATGGGTGTAGACTTATAGTAACGAAATGCTGCCGAATTTTCGGCTCGTGACTGTGACTAGGCTTATTTTAGCTACGTAGGAACGTAGTTTTATCACTTTGTCGACTTGCTTAATGGTAGAGTTTGAGAAATGCCTTGAAAATGACTTAAAACGGCCTCTAAATGCCTTGATTTCACTTTTCTTCTTTCCTTTTGCAGAGGATGTACCTTCTACCTCGGGGCGAGACGCCATGGATATTGACGTTGATCCCCTTTCGACCCAGGTAGTTCACGGGGAGGAAATAGAGGAGGAAGAGGTGGCCCAGAGGGTGAATGTGAGGAGGAGAGGGCGTCAGCTTGTGCCTGCGCCTCAGTAGGCAGACATATGGGATGGTCGGCATCTCATTTGGTAAGCGGAGAGTCAGTTGTCGTACCGTGCGGCAAGGAGCATGGTATACTTTAGCCATGTCTTTATATTAAACCAATTATATTCATATACTCTATTTTAGCTAAGAAGCTAATAAAACCTTGGAAATTCAGGAGGCCGGGAACATGAGGTCCTTTTCTGGGTACACGACCATGATGGAGGCCTATGAGAAGCTGTCGAAGGAGGAGAAGGCGATCATCGAGCGTGGGGCCTTCGGATCATTGGTGAGAGGCTGGCGAGAGATCAAAGGGAAGAAGATTCGGGCCAACATGTGCCTGATTCGAGCTTTCCTAGATCGCTTCTGGGACATGACCTCGACTTTCCATATGCCTTTTGGAGAGATCAGGGTCACTTTGGAGGACTACGGCATGATTCTGGCTTGCCTTGTGGAGATGAGCTGATAGTTTGGCCCGTGACGGCCATGGGAGCGGATTCAATCGAGGCTAGAGGTTTGATCGGCTGGAACCTGGCCAAGGCTGCGCCTAGGGTACCCGACCTAGTTCCGAGTTCTTACGTCAAGGAATACTTTGACGGTAAGACTCTAGCGAGAGTGCAGATGATTGCAGGCGGTGAGAGGGTGCCTCCTCCACCATGTATAGCTAAGCATTGAGCCCGACTGTGGCTCTGGTGTTTTCTGTCTTCGATTTACTTCGGAGACAAAGGGGAGAGGTTGTCGAGGAAGCTTCTTCCTTTCATTGCTGACTTGAGTAGTCTAGGTCGTTGGGACTGGGTTAATCCTAGCTTTGCGGTCCTCATACGGTATATGAGGGCCATGGTTCGTCCCGACCAATGGAGAAGGGGACTTCTCCTGCTACTGTCGGTCCAGGTCTCATTGTGTAGGTATGAACCGTCCTTTTTCTTTTTCCATTTGATTCTTATAAATCATAGATCCGCTAATAAATGAAAGTTCATTTGAAAGCATGAATTTTGAGATAAATTTTGGTTTGAACTTGACTTGAACTTGAATTGAAAATATTTTTTGAGAGATTTTTTCTGAACTTGAATTGGATTTTTTGAAATTTTTGAACTTGAAATGAATTTTTTTGAAATTTTTGAACTTGAATTTGTTTGAAATTTTTGAACTTTAATTTGATTTTGAATTTTTGAAAATTTTTTGAATTTTTTTTTTAATTTGATTTTGATTTGAATTTTTTTTTTGTTTTTTTTTGGTTTGAATTGAATATGGAAATTTGGATTGATCTTATATTAAAGTACTGATTTTGATTTGAATTTGGAATTTTGAATTGAATTTGTTTCAAGAGATCGAATGAAAAATAGAAATGGTAGATCGTTTTGGTTTGATATATCATTTTGATAGAACAAAGCGTCTTGCTTGTGACAGGCTAATCCCGTCACAAGCTGAAGACCTCTCACAAAAAGGGAGAGGGGACAAGGTGGGGCACCCCCCATGTGCTTCCCACTCACCTCTCAATGGGCATTTTGTGAGAGGAAACGGTATCCGTCATAAGCTTGTGATGGATATCGCCTGTCTTCAATGAGATTTTGTGTTGATAGAAATTGAAGTCTTGGATTGGACTATTGTAATTGTTTTTTGCTTTTCAAGCATGGGTATACTCATACTTCCCCGGCTTCGCTCCCAAGAGGGCACCAGACGTGGCGAGAGAGTATCCCGTCGTTAGAGAATGGATCGTGTGTCGGCAGAAGAGCCAGCGGTCTTCTTACGACACCTGTAAGAGGGGTGTTAACGCCGTGCAACTTGACAGTGTAAGCATTTTTTCTTGTTCTTGATTTTTACTTGTCTTTGCAACCATAGCGATCATAGGAATGACCCTGTAGATATCGAAATTTTATATTTTGGTATCTATTTATTTTATAATATCTTTAATATTTAGAGATAATTATCAGAAAATAATGTGATAATATCTTAGAATATTCTAGAATATGTCGTCTTGCCCTCCAAGCCACTCTACTATAAATACAACTCCATCTTTAGGGTTTCGAGGAGAGCATGGATTTAGTCAAACAGACCCCATACTCCTACTACCAAATTGTAGGTAGGATGGAATAAGTCACAAAAACGATCCCATATCTCCCTACGAGATTAAGTCGATAAGACCCTCGTAGAAACTATCAAACCCTAGCCTTAGAATGGAATCAAGAGAGTCCCGAAAATTGTAACCTTCAATCTTTCAATAATAAAGCTCTTGTTTTCCGTATTATTTTTGTACCTCTTTATTTATTATTGCGGGTTTAATTTTTTATGGTTAACAAAATTTGTAACAGCAAATTTTGTATTGCAATAACTGAAATACAAAACAAGGAAACAATTATATTTTATTAATAAATATAAAAAAGTACGTGTACAATCTCTAATGTATCCTCTGATTCTAATATGCCGTAAGGGGTACGTGTACGGGGTACGTGTACGGGGTACACGTGAGGGGTTTGCGTGTAGACGACTTTAATTGCTCTACGCGCGATGTAAATTTGATTTCTTGAGAGGGTCGCGATGACTTGAATCTCTCTTGAAGGTTTGAACTTGTGATTGAATCTTCAACGCAGGCGACACGATTTGATGTGCTTGTTGACTGCTTGCAATGATTTTGACAGAGAGGATTTGTAGGAATTTGTACCTTGTTCTTGCTCCTTTGCAATTATGAATTTCCAACCCTTTGAATGAATAAGGAGAGCTCTATTTATAGAGTTTCAATTCCCCTTGTTGGACTTTGGTGGTCACAGGCCCATTTGTGGGTTTATTAGCAACCTTGGCCCAAGTTTGATTCTTTCTGGGTTTAGTGATCCGAATAACTCCTTTTGTAATCCGAATCGACCCACATTTCATTTAATCGGGACAAATTAATTAAATTTGGCTAAAATTTGGTATTAACTCAAAATAATTAATTTATTTTATTTATTCGGCACATTAACATGTTTTTCGTGCCTACAAATTGTCCCCTCGGGACCATGTCACGTGCACCTCCTGGTGTCTTGATGTGGCGGGGTCTCGATTCATTTTGTTTTGACTTGGAAGTCGATGATGAGCGCCCTAACTTATCTCAAAGGTATCTCCACTTGATTTGACTTGACTTGGAAATAGATAGTGAACACCCTAACTTGTCGCGAGGGTAGCTCCATTCTTGTTATTTTGTCACCCTGTCATTATCTGACTTGGCGGATGAATTTGTATTTGACTTGAAAGTCAACAGGTACCCAAACTTGTCGTAAGGATGACCCATTTCTTTATTGACGTCACTCTATCATTTTTATTTGATTTGGCGAGCGACTTCTTCTTCACGACAACCGCTAGTGTGTAACTACACGGGTCAATGGGTGACACACAGTGATCTTTTCTTTGATCAAATTTGTGCACACACTTGCCATATTGTTTAATTTTCCAATAAACATACGTATTGAGTAATTGGTTTATTTTGTGATACCAAAACTCTATCCGACTATTTTAAAGTTTAGAAAAATAGTACCTTTCTAAAACACTTTCACCGAGTTGGATTTAAGGGAACCCACAACCTATATAAACATCAATCTCCTCACGATTATGAACTACGGACGTGTAACACCCCCTCATACCAAGGTGCCTTACCAGGACCACCCGACCATGAAAGTGTGTTACCATCTCGGTTGCCCGAGGTTAGTACATATCAAAAGCGTCTGAACTGAGCACATTTATTAAAGTACTGTAAAGTATAAAGTTTACATCAACCAAATCCAAAAACTGATTCAACTAAATACAACTCCAATGTCTGACAATAAAAGAAAGCAACTAAGACTCAGACGGTGATACTATGACTGGTGATTAAAATACTCCCATGACTGTCCCCAAGCTCATCACTAGCAATACCTGTCAAGCCTACTCACCATCCCTGAATGGTTCACCGCAGATTCCACAAACAACAACGGGGTAAGTATTACTCAATCAATATAAGACAAACAAACGAAGTAATCAACTGATCATCGTCCAATCCCAATCTTTCGTTCTCACACTGTAACCGACTACACACCGAAGTGTGTAGCCCTGCCAGATTACCCATCGCAGCAGGTAATCCTCGCCGCTAGTGGGTGACCGCAGCCGATCCCACCTAGTCCAGCTCCTCAACGAGCGGCAAACAATCCATGTCCCTTAATGTGCACATCCCCTCCCATGGCGGGTTCCACGGAGGGCGAACTAGGGTGTGAATCCACTCCCGCAAGTGACTCCACCATAATCACAATCACACGACATCACAGCCGTCACGACACCCTCACACCAACATCGCCACAACAATCTCCATACTCCGATGATCAACAGATAACAATAGTCACACAATTAACATGTCTTAACAATGAACAGTAAACTGAGTAGGGAAACCCTACCTTTTTGCAATCCGATACGCTGCAATCAATCATACAAATGCACAACTAGTAACACATCATCACCTACAACAACGATAATCAACAATCAACGACATATGATGACCAAAACCCTAAACCCCCAAATTAACCAAATTAGGGTTTGATAACTTATAAGAATGACAATAGATGAACAAGTATAAGACACTTACTACGGCGATTGACACGGGATGAGTTGCTAGAACCCACAATCGACAACCTTTGACTTGGAATTGATGAAGATGATTAGAGGGTAATGAACGTAGTTTATGTTTTTGGGGAGAAATGATTTTAGAAACTGACGAACGATGATATATATCCTCTAATCATTTTAACCAAAATCGCGGAAATAATACCCGTCAGGCCGGATACTCGGTCGAGTAAAGTGTATACTCGGCCGAGTATTCTCTACTCGGTCGAGTATTCACCATACTCAGCCGAGTATTCCTCGGCAGAACCCAAACAAACTACCCTCTTGACACTACTCGGCCGAGTAGGCTCTACTCGGTCGAGTACTTAGCTTATAAAAATCCGTAGTATTAGAGTCGTCCCTCCTTAAAAAGAACTTCGTCCCCGAAGTTCCAACCCAACCTATAAAACATGGACACTTAACACTAACTCCACAAACCACTCTTCATTCCACAACATAGCTCACGATATCGTCTCAACTATAGCATAGGCTCCCAATATTGACTCCATAACATTACCGAATTAATAACCATAATATAAGTGTTGCCAACTCTGTCTCACTACTATAAAGCTCAATAGCACCTCAATTACCGAGACAATCCACCGGACAAGATCAACCATCAAAACGGAATGTTACATTCTACCACCCTTAAAATGAACTTCGTCCTCGAAGTGTACATACACACATAAACATCCTCACACAATCCGTTACTCACACTTCCTAAACATCATACAACTACGAGCACTGCCATTACCTGTAATAACATCGACCATCACACAAATCCATCCTTATTCTACATTAACACTCAAACTTCCAATTGCAACCTATATGACCATCAAACTCTCTTGTCGCATCCTACTCCTCTTAAGGTAAATGTTACGTCCTCGTAACTCACAAATACTAGGTCCTTTACTATACTTCCCATAATCCTCATTACTACCGCATGACAACGATAACCCACTAGGTCCTTTTTTTTTTTAACAGTTCTCGTGCCTCTAATTATTCTGTACTCCCATAACATACATCATAAAATCCTCAGTATAGCAACTACTCCATATCTTCTACATTACGGCAAAAAGACATACTTCTATATACATATACACTCATCTCCACGATCTTAGCTCACAATCCACAATTGTTACACAAATTCACCTTAACTTCTCAAGTTCATCTCTTTTATTACCACAAAACTCACCCTTAACTTGACATGATGCTAAGTCCCAAAACTCCGTACTCACTGTCCCAAAACTCCGTACTCACTGTCCCAAGAAAAGATGTTAAACAACCTGTAGTTCCAGTTCCATACCACACATGCTCCACAATTCTCTTACCACAACTATGTTCACCAATGCCTCATCTAAAACAAGATCAAAAGTACTCCACAACCTCTCACAACTGTGTCCTATTAACAGATTATTACTATATCATGACAACAACAGAACCATACCTAACTCTCTTTCATATCATACTCTATAAAGACCAACAGAACCATACCCATACCGACACGGGTAAGAAACATAGGCAAACAAAACAACGGTCTATATGCCCCGACCGACACTGACAGGAAATAGCAGTAAGTAACAACAATCTATGTCACCACGAAAATACTCGTATCACCACACGGATTACCGTGCTCAGATCGCCACTTGAGGCACAACGACCATATCGATAGGCATCACAACCATTTAAAATCCCATACCACTTACTGAGTACCACTTCCTCGACTAGAAGGCTTTATCAAAACCACTATATTAGATCACAACTCAGCATATTACACGGAATAACAGATAATAACCTTATGAATACCATCCATACTATGACTCTTGAGGCCAGAACCTCACACCATTACTTACAGATATCATACATACACATATAATTATAACTTATGACGCGGAACACACCCATATAACAACTCATAACTATCACACCATATCGTTACTCGTGAGGTCAGGACCTCACACCAAGTTTTACACACCTCATGGACCCATAATCGAATCTAGCTAGCCAATCCTGAGCACGTAAGTTACCACTTGACAATGAATATCTCTTATCCGGACTTAACTCAGGTTCCATTCATAACATATCTTCTCTTACACACAATTATCACCCCTCCGGCAAATGTAGCCATAACATCAGTACCTAACTTCCAGCGAACACTTCGTATATCCACATCTTATACTTCCTCACAACCAAACATACTAACCACCTCCACAAAATCAACCTCATTAGAACAACTAACTTCCTTAAAGTAACATCATCCTTAACCACTAGACAATACTACGACACTACCATCCTTCATGCGACTACTCTCTTCCTACCACTTCTCAATATAACAATCTATCCCCTCTCTTTGGTTATCATCCCAAATGAAGAACATCAAATCCATCACAAAATTACCTCAACAACTATCCAACCTTTTTCCCTGGTTATATACTCACCTACATCACCACCCTAGTCTCTTACCGTACAAACATCCTACCAACTTCCGACTCTTTTAAACCCTCAAACTCAAGTCTGACAAGTCGTCCTGCAATTTATACATATATACTCCTCTTACTCACGCCCTCATGGTAGCATCACACAATTCTGTGATACCTGACCTTCATGTCCCCTAATCCTTGTTAACGTTCAACCAACTTACCATCATCCTGCTCTTTCTATTACTTCCAAAAATCAAATTCTATTAGCCCATGGCATTATTCTTCATTCAATTTTTTTTTTCAATAAACCTTCTCCTCACACTTTTCACTCATACTCTTCACCGATAGATACACCCACTCAATAATTTCTCCTTACTCCATTATATCTTTTTCTAATAATCCTTGATAACCAAGCTCCACTTCATCCCGTGACCTCCCAGATGATTATACACTAGCCTCACCTTCTAGTAATATAAATCTCTATAACAACTATTATCTACAAATCCTTATTGCGGCATCACTCGATCTAAGCTCTCTAGACACCATCTTCATCTCCTTACCCAACATCGTCATAATCATCTTTCTCCAGAAACCACTATATATCCTAAGTTACCATGGTTATCTCATCCTTCATCTTAATGTTTCATTCTCCCATTTCTTTACATTTATATCACTCTTGCCCATAAACACCTACTTTTATCTTACTCAACACACGACTATATCACTCACCATACCTCACAAAACATGCTCTTTACCTCGATTAGCTCATCATTTTTCCCTTTTCTTTTTCCACTATCCTTCACAACCCCATTAACACATGTCTTCCTTACCCAACACATGTCCCACATAAGCCAGCATTCTCCATGTCATATCTTCGGGTAACTTACGTATCAAGACCGTCACACGTATAAAATAATGCGTTAAGACTCAAAACATACATGTATATATACCCTACGACTCAAAACAATGTAAGAACATAGCCACCGACTCAAACAAAAGTAAGAACATAACCACCGACTCAAAGTGGCAGCCCAATGAGGTACTCGGTCGAGTACATAACATACTAGGTCGAGTACAAGGTACTCGGTCGAGTAACGATATTACTCGGTCGAGTTTTCGACTCCAGAAGCGAACTCAATTGTCGCAGAAGGATTACTCGGTCGAGTATTGGGAATACTCGGCCGAGTAGACCTTACTCAGTCGAGTATGAGACTACTCGGCGGAGTTCACGACTCCAGACGCTAAACAGTATTATCACAGAGAGATTACTCGGCCGAATATGGAATACTCGGTCGAGTATAAAAGATACTCGGCCGAGTAGGGACTACTCGGTCGAGTATCGACGTAGTTCTCAGCACCGTCCAGGTTTCGTAAAATAGTCATATCTCACTCGTTACTTGGTCATTTTGGGTGTGTGACCTATCGTTAGAATCGTAAGAGGACAAGCTATCACCTCAACTTGGAATTACAGCAATATCATTTATAGAACTAGACTTATGACAGTTTTAAGACAACCCCTCCAAAATCGATTTGTATACAAATCGAATTTTCTTAACAAAACAACTTAAACATGCATAAAGCAAACAACAACAACTCAATACTTCTAAAAACCAGTACATAGGTGAACTTTCATCATACTCACATTAGAATTAAACACGACATTCACATATGTAGACGTATGACCCTAATCACATGCTTCTACCAACAATCAAGCATTGACATCATTATGTTCATATGCACATGTACCCCTACCATACTTCATGCTCAACATTGCATTAAACAGGTAACATGATCACATTCTTCATGCTCAATATCAATCAGGTACGAATTCACAATTCACCCTTTATATTTTACCATGTTTCAACACTTAACATGCCCACATATTCATTGCTTAAAGTTTAACATCAAATAAACCTCGATACATCTTTCAACAACCATCACATTCCACTTCTTTCATCATTTCATCCAACCATGCACAAGATCCAAACTATAGGTATCAACATACATGACTCAACATACAACAATTTTACCCCATGTGACCGGCTTGAGATCGTAAGGGCCTTAGTGGGACTCCGGGACGTCTTCCAAGTCTTTGCGGTAGCTCCAAACAACTCTCCCCGGGTTCATTTTATTTAGACTCCCTAAGTTCATTGAATTGATTAGTTTTAGGTGCCATAATCTTCGTCTCTGATACCACTTTGTAACACCCCCTCATACCAAGGTGCCTTACCAGGACCACCCTACCATGAAAGTGTGTTACCATCTCGGTTGCCCGAGGTTAGTACATATCAAAAGCGTCTGAACTGAGCACATTTATTAAAGTACTATAAAGTATAAAGTTTACATCAACTAAATCCAAAAACTGATTCAACTAAATACAACTCCAATGTCTGACAATAAAAGAAATCAACTAAGACTCAGACGGTGATACTATGACTGGTAATGACAATACTCCCATGACTGTCCCCAAGCTCATCACTAGCAATACCTGTCAAGCCTACTCACCATCCCCGAATGGATCACCGCAGATTCCACAAACAACAACGGGTCGATACTCAATCAATATAAGACAAACAAACGAAGTAATCAACTGATCATCGTCCAATCCCAATATTTCGTTCTCACACTGTAACCGACTACACACCGAAGTGTATAGCCCTGCCAGATTACCCATCGCAGCAGATAATCCTCGCCGCTAGTGGGTGACCGCAGCCGATCCCACCTAGTCCAGCTCCTCAATGAACGACAAACAATCCCTGTCCCTTAATGTGCACATCCTCTCCCGTGCCGGGTTCCACGGAGGGCGAACTAGGGTGTGAAGCCACTCCCGCAAGTGACTCCACCACAATCACAATCACACGACATCACAGCCGTCACAACACCCTCACACTAACATCGTCACAACAATCTCCATACTCCGATGATCAACAGATAACAATAGTCACACAATTAATATGTCTTAACAATGAACAGTAAACTGAGTAGGGAAACCCTACCTTTTTGCAATCCGATACGCTGCAATCAATCATACAAATGCACAACTAGTAACACATCATCACCTACAACAACGATAATCAACATCAACGACATATGATGACCAAAACCCTAAACCCCCAAATTAACAAAATTAGGGTTTGATAACTTATAAGAATGACAATAAATGAACAAGTATAAGACACTTACTACGGCGATTGACACGGGATGAGATGCTAGAACCCACAATTGACAACCTTTGACTTGGAATTGATGAAGATGATTAGAGGGTAATGAACGTAGTTTATGTTTTTGGGAAGAAATGATTTTAGAAACTGGCGAACGATGATATATATCCTCTAATCATTTTAACCAAAATCGCGGAAATAATACCCGTCAGGCCGGATACTCGGTAGAGTAAAGTGTATACTCGGCCGAGTATCCTCTACTCGGTCGAGTATTCACCATACTCGGCCGAGTATTCCACGGCAGAACCCAAACAAACTACCCTCTTGACACTACTCGGCCGAGTAGGCTCTACTCGGTCGAGTACTTAGCTTATAAAAATCCGTAGTATTACAGGACGCAAACAATCACCTTCCATCGGGTATTTTTTTCTATCTTGCAACAAATTCTTGCTGCTATTATCTTGTCCGTCATATATATACGCTGTAGTCTTGATTGCTTTGCTCTTTTTTTTAGTATTTGTTATGCCATGTTTATTATCTTGTCCGTAACAACGTATTCTTGCTTTGCATTGCCCATTTCATTCAGCCTCAATAATTTCAACTCTTTTCTTTTTGCTCTGTTCAGTATTTGTTATGCCATGTTTATTGAACAATCAAAATAAACACAACCGAATACTTTAGAAGTTTTGCCTTTAGAAACACTTCAGTCCTACTCAAATTGACCAAAACTCGAACTATACCACAGCCTGCGTTTCGTATATCATCGACCCGAATTTTGCTTGGGCTTCCAATTGAATTTGCCTTGCGCTGCTGGACCCCCTTTTATTTTTGTGTGTGGATGAACATCACCAAGATCCGTACAGAAACATCGAGTGTTACTTCTGATTCTTTCGAACAAACATATCCCATGATTAACCTCCCTTGATTTTTTTTAGTTCTCATGAAAAGTTGTGTATACTTGACACCCTTCGAAGATAAGGTCTCATACTTATGAAAGAGTAAACCAACTTTTAAGCATAAAAACAATGTCACGTGACTTGTTTTCTTTTGTTTGTCCATCTTCCATACTTCTGCATTCATGATTTTTTAAACCTTCATCTCCTTCCTTTTCTTCTTTGTAGGATTCACTCTGACTGGTACCGAAAACCGACCCGCCTTTAATTTATTGTAGCAGTTCGCCAATTACCAGTAAGTTGTCTGTCTTGCTTTTTTTTGACATATTTTCCGGTCTGACTTCAACTTTGATATGGTAAATGGCTATTTTTCGTTTGTCTCTCTATGTACGAATACAACACGAAGACGACATCTTGATGTAGCTTGAGGACTTTACTCGATCGAAAATTCCTCTTGGCTTAACTTGTAGTATGATGGCTTTCGTAGTTCTCCAATAACATCCTTTCCCAACTAGACGTATTCATAATGGCTTAGAAGCTTTTAACAAGTAACATGATAAACAGGGGCACGTGCTGCCCATGCTTTGCTCAACCTCGCCCGAATTTCGACCATATTTCCTTTGTAAACCTGGCTTACTCCTGACTTAGATTGACCTGAACCTTTCGTCTGAAGATGTCGCTGAGTGCTGGCCTGAACTCCTTTTTTCTATTCCCAGTACCCGGCTACAACTATTTCGGATTTTTGCCTTTGTTATAATATTCTGGCCAACCATACTTATTTATATGCTAAGCTGATGATGCTCGAAACCCTCTTCGATGCTTGCAACAATCTTTTAAACCTGGTCAGAATAGGATGAATACCTTTCCTTAATTTTTTGTTGATAAGTTGATGCTTGCACCGTTAACCTGAAAATCTCGACCCGTTTCCGGTAAATACTGGCCTGAATTTTGATTAGAGTTCATCATGGACTGATTCAAATAATAGTTTCATGAATGATCTGCCCAATTGCATCTTGATTTTACCGTACACCTCGCCAGACAAATCCATAATAGTTTATTTTTTATTTTCTGAAATTTGCAGCTTAGAGTTGAGCTTTCGTCTTTGGTGGAGTCAACAAGTAAAATAGGAATTTGTTTGTTGTCTCCTCAAGGTAGTAATTATGTCTCCTTTTTTATTTTATTCGGATCATATTGGACATATCGTCCCTTGCTTGTATACTTTTTTTTTTGGCTAGTGATTGCAGGAATTATGCTCCGTCTTTCCATCAAACAATGCAATTTATTTATTAACCGCGGAAGATTTTATTTATTCAAACAAGTTATTCCAATCTTCAATTGAGTGTTTGGATCATCGCGACAGGCTGCGGGAAGACTTATTACTTGTTAGGGTGAACCCATTCGGGTCATCGCGACACACTTTTGAAGACTTATTGCTTGTTAGGGTGAACCCATTTTTGGGTAATCGCGACAAGTTGTGTCAGGGTGAACCCATTCGGGTCATCACGACACAGTTTTGAAGACTTATTGCTTGTTAGGGTGAACCCATTTTGGGTCATCGCGACAAGTTGTGTCAGGGTGAACCCATTCGGGTCATCGCGACACAGTTTTGAAGACTTATTGCTTGTTAGGGTGAACCCATTTTTGGGTCATCGCGACAAGTTGTGTCAGGGTGAACCCATTTGGGTCATCGCGGCACAGTTTTGAAGACTCAAACAATGAACTTCTTTATGAAGACCATTATTTCATTACCATGAGACATGTCGGATGAATATACTTCTTGATTTGATGTCTCTCCGACTTGTAAAAGATCTCTACATATTCTTTATATTTACTTATATTTGTCCTTTTTGCTGGGCCGCAATGGTTTACTTGAAGGAATTTCGCAAAGGGAGCGACATATATCTTTCTGTAGTTGACCACAAGGATCAAGATGCTGCATCTAGAACTTACTTTCTCATAAGCAAATCGCTTCGTATGCTGGAAGGTGGAGCAGCCAGTCGAACAGGGGATTCTTTGCTAAATGAAATGTCCATGAAGCTTGACACTCAAGAACCAGACACTTGCTCACGCTACCTTTTAAAAAATAACCTTAAAGTGAAGCCTGGTACAAATTATACTTATGAGTTACTTGGGCGCAGAATCATTTCAGGAAAAGTTAGATGGGGATCCTTCAACCTGAAAATTTACGGGGAATCGATCTACATGCCGAAGTATTTGGAACGGACTGAAGATGTGCTTGCTCGTTTTAGTGACATCCTTTCGACTGCTTCTTTCCGTCAAGCGGTCTATGCTTCCTTATATTCTTATGATAAGGACTTACATATCATGCGTGCCTTCTTTGAAGGATGGTGTCCTGGTAATAATACCTTTCATACTGTAGAAGGCGAATTTTCTATCTCCCTCTGGGATCTAAAGAAACTTGGAGGTCTCCCTGTTGTGGGAGAGATTTATGATGAAACGGTGTCTCAACTTAGCATCCTAAAGTCAAAGACTGAAGAAAAGAATTTGACTGTCCCTGCTACGTGCACTTTTTTGTTTACTGCGTTTCACTACCTTGCGAAGGAATCAAAGGACAAAGGTGAAGTTTCTGCTCAGCAATGAATTGACTTCTGGTGCAAAAGGCAGGTTGTATACCCTCCTCCTATCAAAAGTTGAAGGACCACCAAAAATCCTCCAGCGTCAACCCAGAATCCAACTGGTGAGATTGAGCCCCGAACATCTGATGAATGGACAGAGGAAGAACGCTCCCTATTTGAAAAGCTTGGTTGCAATGATTCCCAACGGGCAAAGATTTATTTAGCTGCACATTTATCATGCTGGCTTTGCGTATTTGTTTTACTGGAAGATAGTGACAGATTAATTAGACCAGCTACCTTCGAGATTGCAAGTATAATGACAGAAGGTCGAGTTTTTAGTCTGGCGATTCCTGTATTAGCTAGCATTTACAAAGGTTTGAATGGGTTAGCCATGTCTATGAACCCCGGATACTCCAAGTCATTCTTCCCGGCACATTACTTATACGGGTGGATTGCAAATTACTTTGACACTTATCATGCGATAAATCCATCACCGACAGGTCCCCATATGACTAAGTATTTAGGTCCCGTTGGAGCGAGGAATGCAAAACCCGAAGAAGCTCGAAAACTCATGCATGAGGGAAGAAAATTTGATGCAAAGCGTTTTATGTTAAATAAACACAAAGTAGATGTCTTGTTAGACTATGGCGACCTTAATGCCCTGGGGCTCGACTATCTTGCATCCCTTCGTTCCTCCTATTTTGTTTGCGTCTAAATAATGGGTTTCACCTTGAACCTTATAATCCCCATCGGTTTAGTAGACAATTTGGCTTTTGTCAAGACATTCCCGGCGTATTGAATCGTGGTTCAGACAAACCTGACGTCACATGCTTCGAGGCACTGAAATATTGGCAAGTGTTTTTGTTTACAGGTAGCATGTCTCGCGTTTACCTTCTAAGTCTTTCGTTCAGATGGGATGAGAATGTCACCCCTGGTTTTACTAAATGGTGGAAGGAACTCTACCCGAAGGATCTAAGAAAGAATGTTGACATTCTTGTGCATAGTACCAGAAGTGACTACAAGACTAACAAGCGTGATCATCATGGGGATACCAGAAATCAGCCTCGAGAGCAAGCAGTGCCCCTGAAATCCAAAGTTGTTGTCCCTAAGGCGAAAGGCCATATTAAGGACAACCACTACAGCGATTCAGATTCCGAGATTGACCCTAAACATGATCGTCGTGGCAAGAGAAAAGTGTCTATCTTGGATGCAGATGATGTCAGACTAGACGCCCAGATTTTTGAGGGGGTGTCGAGTGCATCAAGAATGCCTTCGGAGACACTGGTCAGCTTCTTTTCTTTTGTGATTATCTTTGTTTATTTATTTATTTCCCTACTTGATCATCATTTTTTTGTTAGGAAGGTGAATGTGCCTTGGAGACAGTCTCCCTTGCTCCGGAATATCGTCTTCCGCATCGTGCACCAAAGATGAAGCTTGGAAAAGGGAAGGGGCTTATGATTCTTAATAAATCAATACCCGTAGGAGACTCTTCTGGTCCAGCATCTCAGGGGAGCCAGACTAACAGTTCGTTTGCCAATGGTAGTCAGACTGTCGTGCATAGTCCAGCCTCAACTCATATGTCTCCTCCTTACAAACCTGACGATTAAAGGCAGACGTTTAAGCCTCTAACAATACCATTTAAACCTACCACACTCCCTACGTGTTCCAAGGCCTCATTTCGCCCACCTCCTTCACTTAAGGGGATTTTTGACAGAGCAATAGACGCGATCCGCTTGCAGGTCTTGGGAGAATTAAAAAATGCAAGTTTCTCTAATGTAGGGGAAGTGGCAATGAAGGCTAACGTGTGTTATGAGGGCATTCGACAACTCAAAGGTGACTGTTCTTCACTACAGGCGGGAGTGGATTCTTATGTGGGTGCGGTCCATGCTTACCTTGCACTCGAGAAGCAGGCAGCAAAGTGTCATCACCCTGCATTGCTAGAGGACAAAAGGCTGGAGTGGCATCGAAAGATTTAGGATACCAAATCTCTTTATGATAAGGTGCAAGAAAAGCATAGAGAACAAGCTGTGGAACTTTCTGTTACTCTGGAAGAAATAAACGATCTTGAAGCTAGACTCAAGCAAGCACGAGAGAAGGAAAAGACATTGCGAAGCAATTTAGAAGCTGAGGATATATCTTTAATCTCATTTCAAGATGATATTCAGAAGTTTGAGAGAGAATTAACCGAGTTTGACGATATCCCTGTTTTGAGTCCTGAAGAGGAAGCCTTACTTCAAGAGTGAAGAGTTTAATTGGAAGAGATGCGGGCTTCTCTGGATGTTGATCCATAGGCACTTAGATTTTTTTTTTTAGATTATCTAGATTTCATCCTTGATTCATCCATCTTTTTTTTTGTAGCCTAATGGACCAAATGCTCCTAAGATGTTTGTTTGTCTTAATCGTTTATGTGTAATAACACCCTTTCAGCGTGTTACATTCCATTATATTTATTTATACCAACAAATACTTATAATACTGTTTATTTAGCCGTTCACAGTTTAAACTCTTACGGGCCAGGAGTAATTATTTTGATGTAATTTTTTTTGTGTGTGTCTGCACTTGAACAAAGTGTTTGCTCAAACTGCCTACGTACTTGCAAAGCTACCAAGATGACAACTTGCAAGATCAAGCCAACGTAGTTCAAGAAAGGGATTTTTTTTGTTTGGAGGTGTGGCTGCACTTGAGCTACATGTTCACTCAAGCTGCCTACGTACCTGTGAAGTACAAAGTGTATTTCACAAGATCAAGCCGACGTAGTTCATAAAGGAATGAAGGAGTATTTTTTTTTTGAGATTTTTTTTTTTTTTTTAGTATGCAGTTTAACCTCTTGCTTAGGAGCTTTGACTTGCAGTTTACACTCTTCCTTAGGAGCCTTCACTGTTGGAATTTAAGAATAGTAATGCTTCAAAAATTTCCCATTGATTGGGCCTACCCGAACGCCGTCTTCATCCACGATTTTGTAAGCACCATTTGTGTATACCTCATGTACCACGTATGGACCATCCCACTTAGAGGTGAACTTGCCAACTGGCTTGTGAGAGGTGATGATTGGTCTTCGTACTGCAAGGACGAGGTCTCCTACTTGGAAAGAACGAGGGTGCACCTTTTTGTTGAATGCGCGTGACAACCTTGCTTGATAGCACTGGAGCTTTTGTTGAGCCTCTAATCTCTTTTCATCGAGAGCTTCCAACTCTGCTAATCGCAATCTGTCATTTTCGTCATCCGTGAGTCCTTCTTGAATAGCGATGCGCAAGGAAGGGATATGTAGCTCTAATGGCAACACGGCCTCTACTCCATACACCAACGCATACGGGGTTGCATGAGTAGGTGTTTTATATGTGGTACGATATGCCCACAATGCTTCACCAATCCTTTCATACCAGTCTCGCTTTGATTTTGCTACTAGTTTTCTCATCAAATTGCAAAGGGTCTTGTTAAAGGCTTCAGCCAAACCATTTGCAGAAGCATTGTACATGGATGACTTGTACTATTTGAACTTGAATTTTTCTCCCAGACTTGTCATCAAATGGTTGAAGAATTGTTTCTCATTGTCAGTTGTGATACGCTGAGGTACACTGTATCTGTAGATGATTTGGGTTCGAATGAAGTCCACAACATTTTCTTTCTTCACTTCCCGTAGTGTGATGACTTCTGCCCATTTTGAGAAGTAGTCAGTGGCGGCGAGTATATATTCGTGTCCATTTGAGGCCTTTGGAGTAAGAGGTCCCACAACATCAAGTCCCCAAGCTTCAAAGGGCCATGAAGAAACAGTGGGGTACAACGGTTCTGGCGGTTGGTGTATGAAGTTTGCGTAGAACTGACAAGGTTCACATTTTTTCGCGAAGTCCATACAATCTTGCACCATGGTTGGCCAGTAATACCCCATTCTCTTTACAAGATCATGAAGTTTAGGCCCAGATTGATGAGCACCACAAATGCCAAAATGAGCTTCATGCATTGCTTCAGTAGCTTCGTCCTTGCTTAGACACCTCAACCATTGCCTTGAGAAAGAACGTCTGTAGAGTGTCCCTTTATAGTGAATGAACTTTGGAGCCCGTCGACGTATTTCTACCTTGTGTCTGGGATCATCGAGTAGTTTTTGGTGGTCCAAGAAATCAATGATAGGTTGACGCCAGTGGTCTTCATTAACTGTGTAGACGCATATCATGTTGGTTGTATCTACATTTTCTTCTCCTTCGAGCAATGATACTACCCAACGATTGCAGATTGGGACTTGCATAGACTCTTCTGCCCCCAGTGCCAAAGTGGCTGCAAGATTAGCAAGCGCGTCAGCCAACTTATTGGCACTCCTTGGCACATGACCAACATGAATGTCGTCAAGTTGATTCGGCAGTTGTAATGCCTGTTGATGGCAAGGAATCAAGTCTTCCTTTTTCACTTCATATTCACCAAGGACTGTGTTGACCACCAGCTTTGAGTCTCCATATATGTCGATGTCTCTAACTCCGATTTCGATCGCCATTTGGAGGCCGAGTATGAGAGCTTGGTATTCTGCCATATTATTTGAGCACAACTGAGTGTGCATGAAGGAGTAGGGCATGAGATGATTTTGTGGAGTTACGAATACAACTCCGGCTCCAGCTCCGTCTTTCCTTACAACATCGTCAAAGTACATTTGCCATGGAGGTAGGATGTCCACATAGAAAATTTCTTCTCCTGGGAGGTCATCTAAAATTTCCCACTCTGCTGGCAATGGATGATCAGCAAAGAAGTCGGCGATAGCTTGACCTTTGACAGCCTTTTGAGGCACGAACACCAAGTCATACTGCTTAAGTAACATTGCCCATTTCGCAAGTCTTCCAGACAAGACTGGTCTTGAGAGTATGTACTTGATTGGATCGGCTTTTGAGACCACGTGTATGGTATACGCTTGCATGTAGTGCCTCAACCTCTGAATGGCGAACACCAAAGCAAGACATATCTTCTCTATGGGCGAGTAATTCAACTCACCTCCAACCAAGGTACGACTCAAGTAGTAGAGTGCTCTCTCCTTGCGGTCTTCAATTTCTTGAGCACGCATTGCCCCCAGTGAGCGTTCTTGTGCTGCAATGTAGAGGATAAGTGGCTTTCCTGGAATTGGTGCCCCAAAGATCGGCGTGCGGCCAAGTACTTTTTGATGCTATCAAAAGCATTTTTGCATTTTTCATCCCATTGGAATGGAGCATCCTTTTTCATTAGATGGCTGAATGGTTGGCAACGTCCTGCTGGGTTAGATATGAACCTTCGAATGCATGCCAAACGTCCCTGCAATCCGCACAACTCTTTCAACGTGTTTGGTTCCGGCATTTCGTTGATCGCTTTGATTTTTGTTTGGTCAATTTCAATGCCTCTGTGTCTGACCACAAACCCTAAGAACTTCCCAGATGTGACACCAAATGCACACTTGAGTGGATTCATCTTGAGTTGACATTTTCTAAGTCTCTCAAAGACGGTTCGAAGGACTTTGATATGGTCTTCTCTTTTCTTTGATTTGACAACCACGTCATCAACATAACACTCTATTGTTTTATTCATCATGTCATCGAAAATCTTTTGCATTGCGCGTTGATACGTAGCACCAGCATTCTTTAATCCAAATGGCATGACCGTGTAACAGAAGATTCCTTTTGGGGTTCGAAAACCTATTGCTTCTTGATCTTCAGGTGTCATATGTATTTGATTGTAACCAGCAGTACAATCCATGAATGAGAGAGCTTCATGACCAGTGGTTGCGTCAATCATCAACTCTGTGACTGGCAAAGGGAAGTCATCCTTCGGGCATGCATCATTAAGGTCTTTGAAGTCGACACATATGCGCAATTGTCCATTCTTCTTTCTGACCGGGACAATGTTTGCTATCCAGGTAGAATATTTGACTTCTCGAATGAAACCTGCTTCAATGAGTTTGTTGACTTCCTTTTCAATTTCAGGTACAAGCTCCGGCCTAAAACGACGTTGAGGTTGCTTTTTAGGACTGGTGCCTTTCTTGATTGCTAGACGATGAACTGCAATTTTTGGGCTGAATCCTGGCATCTCCTTATAGCTCCAAGCGAAGACATACTTGTACTCGACTAACAACTTGTAGTACTCCTCTTCTTCTTCCTTAGTCAGCAGAGCACTCACATAAATGGGCCGAGGATCTTCAATAGTTCCCAAGTTGAGTTCCTTGAGTTCATCTACAGTTGATTGCCCCCCGTCTTCCAGTGTTTCAGGGGCCTCGTCCACCTCAACTTCTTCGTTCTCGTTAGGTATCTCTTCTACTGTAATGTGATATGACGACGTTGTAATTTCTAAGTCACTTGACTTCTTTGTATCACAAGGACGTAAAGATGAAGGCACAAGCTCTTCGGCATTCTTTTGCTGACCAGTAAGAACTAGTACGCGCCTCCTTTCTTTGAGTGGCTCATGTTGGATAATATCCACTACTTGCATACGCTTCATGCGAGATGGTATTGCGCTTCTTAAGTCATCGCTTACTCTTACTTCTTCTTCATTTTGTGTTGGAGAAGTTGAGAGAGGACGACCCTTACCACTATTCTTCTTGGGAGCCCCTAGTCGACTGAAGACTGTTCTTGATGGACCGCCCAAGCGTTCATGTATTACGCCCTTCTTGTTTATGCGCAACGAAGGTGTTGACACTTTGACTTTACTTTCTCCTTGATTGCCAAGCCTAGAAAATACAGAAATGTGTTTGGTTGAAGCACTTGGTCTCCCTAACCTTGTGAATATAGAAGGGCGACACTTCTCTGCAGGTGGACTTATTCGATCGAAGACTGAAGATGGATGCATCTTTTCCTCTCCTTCAATTCCTTCGACCTCTTCTACTCTGATGTGCTGAGAAGACGCAGTAGCCCCTTTTCTACGAGCACCAATCTTCACAGGCGCAGGAGACTCATATCCGAGCCCGGCCCTGGACACCATGAAGCTCCCATCTTGCTTGAACACTTCATGTTGCGCTTTGTTCAGACCGTACGGCTCAACTTCTATAACTTTGCCGAGAGGAGTCAAATTTGTAAAGTCATATCCAACCTTTGCCAGTAGCTTGTAAGCATTGGAATCAAATATCCCCTTGTTTCCCTCACTTGATGATTGACTGGATGAACAGACAAAACCAGTTGGAGGAGGTCTCACAATCTTTGTTTGGGATGAGCTTGGTAGAGGTGTAACGATTTTGGCCACCCACTCTTGCTTGATCACCTGATTTGACTTTTTGTCCTTAGGCTCTGTCTTTGGTGTTAGACACTCTGCAAAAGGACTCTCTCCATCTTTGCGGCGAGACTTTGGGATGTAGCGTAGTACTGGTGGTGTAGTTTTCTGCGGCGTCTTTTGCTTCTTGGGTGATGCAACAGGAGTAGCTGTTTTGCTGGCCTTGTCTACATCTTTCTTAACATCATTTTCTTTAGCAGGATTTGCAGCTTCATCGTCTTTGATGATGTTCTTTTCCCGCTTACCTCCTTTTCCTGTGAAGAGATGGTGGTTGGCATGAACTCACTAGAAGTACCATTCTCTTCAAAGAATTTCGCATCAGCGAAGAAAGAGTCGACCTTAGAGAAGGGTTTGGCGTCTCCGTCTATTTTCCTTTCGCCACCATGATTATATTTCAAACATTGATGGAGGGTTGAAGCGACAACTCCGTTCTCGTGCTTCCAAGGTCGTCCCAGCAATAGTTTGAACGATGTCTTACCATCCATGACATGGAACAATGTGTCTGAAGAAAGATCACCCATGGTAAGGTTCACGCGGATCATGCCAACCGCGCGCTCCCTATTCAAGTTGAAACCATGAATAATTGTTCGACTACTGGAGAGTTCATCCATCGTGATCCCTAATTCGTTCATGGTAGCTTTTGGCATGAGATTGACTTCTGAGCCTCCATCTATTAAAATGCGCTTGACCTTTTGCCCCCGAATGTACCCAGACACATAAAGTGGCCTGTTGTGAGGCTTGGATCCAAGAAGTAAATCCTCATCTGAAAAACTCAAGGCTACATTGCAGAAGACACATCCAGTTGATTGCTCAGGAGGCTTGATTTTGTCTTTCATCTTGCCTGCGTACAACTCTGGCTTTTCAAGTCCTTGAATTATCAGCTGACGCTTCTCTTTAGGTAGATGAAAGATTTGCTTCCACCCCATATTTGTAGGAAGGGCATCGAGAGCAACCACTATTTCGTTCTCCTTTTCAGAATGTGACTGTTGTGGCGATACCGCATCATCTAAGCCCCTTTCCTAATTCTTCTTTTTATCATCACCACCTTCCGTAGTTGATACGGTGCACACGGTAACTTTGTTTAAGAAGTCTTGTGGGAAGAATTCTTTTAAGGTAACGGGACTCGGTGATTCTTGCTCAAGTACATCGATAGGCAAGACATGTGGTTTGACCACTGTTTTGGACTTTTTCTTTCCCTTCGTCTTGCGAGGTTTAGTCTTCTTTGATTGTTTTCTTCGACGGTGAACAGGTTGCGCTGTCTGCCTTGTTTGTTTCTTTGACTTCTTGCGCGTAACCAAAGTCCAACCTTCATTGTCACCTTCATGCTTCTTTTCCTCATTCTTATCATGAGGAGGTAGTTTTTCTTCCAATGACATTTGAGGTAGCGACGACAATGACCCTTGAATCCGTAATGCCACTGGCTCAAAACTTCCGAACTGCAACATATACACACATTGTCCTTGTCTTATAATTGGCTCGTCAGGTTGCTCCAAGACTACAGTAGTTTGATTTGTGGCTACTGTGTCATCCAAGTCAAGAATGATCTTCCCTTCCTTGGAGAGCTGCATGATTTTCTCCTTGAGTGTGATACACTTTTCAATAGGGTGACTCACCAGCCTGTGATAACGACAGTAATTGGGATCGTTTGTCTTGTTTGCTTGCTCAGGGCACTTCGACTCTGGCAATTGTATAACCTTCTTTTCTAAGAGGTCATCGAGCATTCCAGACAAGGCAGAATCTGGGAATGGGTATTTCTTAGCCTGAAACTCTTTTAATGTAGGCCTGCCTCGTTGGTAGTTATAAGAGAATGACTCTTTCTTCTTTTCATACTTAGGCTTTGACGAGATTTTCACAGGTGCACTGCTAGTTTCGACGACCATTGTCTCCTTTGTCGATGACTTGACGCCCTTGTCAGTTTTCTTGAACTCCTTTTTTCACTTGGCGCCTTGGAAGAAGTTGGTCGTTTGTCTTGTTTTCTTTGATTGTGATCTCCATGTCATGGGCGCGGGTAGCCAGGTATTTGAAGCTCTTCGGCATGATCCCTTTCAGGATGTAAAGAATGTCCTATTTCATCCCGTTGACGCACATTTCAACCGTCGACGCTTCACTTAAGCGATCCTTGCATTCCAGACTCAGCGCACGCCACCTGTTGATGTAATCGACGACAAGCTCATCTTGCCATTGAGTTGTCTTTGTCAATTCGCGCATGCTGACGACACGTCTGGTGCTGTAGAATCTGTTGAGGAATTCATCTTCCATGTGACCCCAGCTGTCAATTGACTCGAGTCCGATCCGTACCACCGCGACGCGATCCCTTTGAGCGAACGAACAAACTGCTTCACCAAACGATCACCTTCTGTTTCAGCATTGTTGCATGTCTCGACGAAGTGGGCGATGTGTTGCTTTGGGTTCCCCTTCCCGTCGAACTATTGAAATTTTGGAGGCTGATAGCCGGATGGAATGCGCAGACTGTCTATCCTCTTAGTGTAAGGCTTGATGTAGCGTCCACTACTTGTCGAGCTATCATCCAACTGACACTTGATCGTCTTGGCTATTAACTCCTGCAGCTTCTCTTCAGTGAAGTTGCTGATCTCATTGTTTGGCTTTTCCCTATCCTCGCCAACTTCCCTATCGCTATCAGCATCCCTATCTGTGTCACCATGCTCGCTCTCGGCCTTACTGTCACGGAGTGCCACCACCTCTTTTTGGAGCTCATCAATTTTTTTGTTCTTTTCTTCATTCTCCTTCATCATCTTCTCAAGGAGTTCATTCATTTTCTGCATTCGATCCTCAAGAGTATCACCACTTATCACCATGACTGAAGCGATGCTAGGAGTTAATGTTTCTTTCTTCTTTGGCGACGCCTTGGATTTGCAGGGGGAAGCCTTTTTGTCATTCTTAACACTTCTACCCTCCTCGCGTGAAGGAGATGAGGCAGCCAAGAGTGTTGTAGCGGTAGCAGCTTTGGAGGCGACAGAGAACTTGCGCGGCGTAGTTGGGACGTGTGCAGAGCATTGACTGGCAGCAGCAGCATTGACAACAGCCTTCTTCGCCATTCCTATTGTGGAGATGCCAACTGACTGCGTAGCAAGGGAGGTAGCAGCAACAGGGGTACCCTGCAGGATATCTGCGTAGGTCTTCTTGGATGGACTGGAGGAGGTGCTTTGCTTGGTAGACATCTTCTAGTTTTGGTAGACTTGAATAAAACAGCAGTAGAGATGAGAGGTAGAGATTTTCACGTCGAGTTCACCAAAATTTGTAACAGCAAATTTTATATTGCGATAAATGAATTACAAAACAAGGAAACAATTATATTTTATTAATAAATATCAAAAAGTACGTGTACAATCTCTAATGTATCCTCTGATTCTAATATGCCGTAAGGGGTACGTGTACAGGGTACACGTGAGGGGTGCGCGTGTAGACAACTTTAATTGCTCTACGCGCGATGTAAATTTGATTTCTTGAGAGGGTCGCGATGACTTGAATCTCTCTTGAAGGTTTGAACTTGTGATTGAATCTTCAACGCAGGCGGCACGATATGATGTGCTTGTTGACTGCTTGCAATGATTTTGACAGAGAGGATTTGTAGGAATTTGTACCTTGTTCTCTCTAGCTCCTTTGCAATTATGAATTTCCAACCATTTGAATGAATAAGGAGAGCTCTATTTATAGAGTTTCAATTCCCCTTGTTGGACTTTTGTGGTCACAGGCCCATTTGTGAGTTTATTAGCAACCTTGGCCCAAGTTTGATTCTTTCTGGGTTTAGTGATCCGAATAACTCCTTTTGTAATCCGAATCGACCCACATTTCATTTAATCGGGACAAATTAATTAAATTAGGCTAAAATTTGGTATTAACTCAAAATAATTAATTTATTTTATTTATTCGGCACATTAACAAATTTTTCGTGCCTACAGACCCCCTGGCATCCTTTTCAGTGGGTGCCGAGACCTTGGGAGGACTACACTGTCGCTCCAGCTTTCGTACCCGACGTCCTCCGACCTAGGAGTTTGAGTAGGTTGCTTCTAGCGATGCCCATGGGACGTGTGTGGTACCTAGGTGAGCGGTTGTGTAACACCCCCCATTTATTCAGGAGCCTTATGTTAGGCTTCCTAAATAAATAAGAGTGTTACCATCTCAGTTGCCTGAGATAGTAAGTTTAGAAGACAAACAGATACAAAGGTAATTTAAATAAATAAGTTTAAACGAATAATAATGCGACAATGGTTTTATTACAATTCCCAACTTAAATAAACTTAAGTAAATAACTTTAATACAAAACAGTGGAATTAAAGCTAGTGATTAAACAATATGTAAATGTGACAATCTAGACTTCAAAGACAGTGTGATCTCGCGCCAATCCCATCCCAAGCATCCAAGACAGCTTCTCAAATCTAAACTACTATATAATCTTCTCCCCAATTAACCGGAAATATTAATTGGTTTATTACAGGACGCCACCAATTAAAGCAGACATCATTTTATTTTTGACAAGACACACAAAACACCGTCAACCAATGGTTGAGTAGGGATAGACAGAACAGTAAGAAAAACATTCATTAAATTTAAACCGTCTAGAAGCATTATAATAACAGACCGTTAATTAACGGCATTATCTCACGGACCGGTTAACGGCAATTACGGACCAACTTAATGGCAATCACACACCAACTTAATGGCAATCACGGACCAACTTAATGACACACACAGACCAACTTAATGGCATACACGGACCAACTAAATGGCACACACGGCATACACGGACCAACTTAATGGCAATCACAGACCAACTTAATGGCAATCACTTATATTATTCACGGATCCCAAAGGCCAATACTTCTTATCTCTTTCCCACATCAATCACGATAACGATACTAACCATGATAACAGTACACAATAATAACCATGCGAATACCCAACTTTCAATAACACAATTATCAATTAAACACAAGATTGAGTAGCGGATCCCTGCCTGAGACAAATGCAAATTCACTCAGCGAGGCACAAATAATGACGATCCTCTACAAACCACAAATCTACAATATAAAACGTATTAATTAATAACTAAATGAACTAATTATTTCATTCATTAATCTAAATGTAATTACAAGTTAATCTCTCATTTTAGTTATTTAAAGTATCAACTTCACCCTTAACAATTACATGGTCATAATATTAATATATTATGTATAAATAACCAAACATGGTACACCTGACACTCACCCACGCAAAACTCAACCATACCCAAGCACAATCCAAGTCCAGCCATGACAAACACCACCATACCCTACAACATAACCCGACTAATTATACTATCTAAACACCGCAAAAACATCCTACGGCCAGCAACACACACGCGGCATCACATCCCAACCGTGTCCCAAAAACAGGACAACAACGCCGACTCCGTAACCGCTTCAAGCAATTATTTTAAGACCAACAACATCCTCCATTATATCATACTAGAACACCGTTAAGGATACCACTCATTAATCCAAAACCCGATATAAAGTGCAGTATTTTAACAGATGAAAACTCAATTCCATGATTTATAATCATATTAATACGCCCTAAATATTTCAGTACAAAGGAACCCATAACGAGAGCACACTACACCGTTAAACTAATACTGAAACCAACCCGAAGCAAAGTAGTCCCTACAGCTACTGTCCTGCCGCCTGTTTGACGCTAAATCAGCCCAATATTACGCACTCCTAGACACCCTTTGCGTCCCTAAATCATCCTACCACGATAGACGATGACATCCGAATTTTATTCCGAATTTACCGAGTTGTTTATAGTTAGCGTATAGACCATAAGGGAAAAAAAAATACATAATAGAGAGAATACCTTAATTAAATAATGTAAGGGTGTGGTAGAACAAAGATGATGAAGGTGCGTAAGCGTGACGACTGACGGCGTGCAAGCTACTACTTCCTCTCGGCCTCTTAATCGCTTTCCTCTTCTTTGTCTATTTCTTTGTTTTTGGGATTATAAAATACGGGAAGGGTAGGGCAATTAGTATGGGCTTGATTTCTTCTTCTTATATTATATTAAAATAATATTATGTAGTTAGTATAATATAATTATTATTATATGAGTTTATTTCTTTTCATTATAATATTGTATTGTATATAATACAATATTATAAAGTATTAATATATTGTACCATACCCTATCGAATAATTCTATAATTAACGTTCATTATAATAATTATTTATTACAAATGTACGGGATATTATAGGTTGGCTCGACAGTACCTCAGTGACGCTTTTGTAGTTACCATCGATCCTCCACGGATGATGTTTATGGAGCCTTCAGAGGTTGAGAGGACGGCTGACCTCGCAGGAGCGAGTGGCAACGCTCTCTTCCTTCCCGAGCTTGAGTACTCGGAGTTTGTACGGGGAAACCTGGCGTACTGCCCGATCGTGGTTAGTATACCTTCTTTTAAATATTTTAAATTTGAAATGACATATTCGAATATAGCTTGGAAATAATAATTTTATCTTGGCAGGAGATCGAGGTGGCGGGCGTCGAGCCCCCAACTTTTCCCGAGACGCTCGAGTACCCTGGGCCAGCTGGTACGACGGTGCTGATAGAGATCCCGTCTTTCACCGAGGTAGTGACAGAGGCTGGACTCGACGAGTCGCGGCAGGTCGTGAGGAGGGTAAGCCCCTAGTTTAGGCTTGTTCTCTTTTCTCACTTTTTTTTGAAATAATTGTGTTAGAACACGGTTTCATTCTTGTTTTATCATTGAAATGCAGGTGGCAGCGTCGAAGCACACGGAGCTATGGCGGATGGCCAGCCAGCTACAAGCGACGGCCGTGGAGGCTCTTTCGGGTGGTCCGAGTCGGCAAGTATGAACCTCCCTTTTCTCTCTCTTGATATGTGTGAACATTTGAAGCACTTTCGAAGTATTCCTTCTCTTACTTTGTTATTTATAAATTTCCTTCCTTTCAGAGGGGGCGCGAGCTTGAGGAGTCACGTGAGGAGATGGCTCGCTTGTCGAGGGAGCTAGAGGTTCAAGACGCTGAAGTTGCTATCCTTGAGGCGATGGTGGCTGAGTTGAGGGATCGTCTAGCTGATTGTTGCGGTTAGTCTTGTACTTTTGTACATTTTATACTTTTGGGCATGAGCCCGAATTTTGTTGTTCATATGAATTTTTTGTTGTATATATGTCGTGGCCTGCGAGCCATTTGTTGATGCTAGGCGTGAAATATGTTGGTACTTGCAGGTTAGCTTGGAAACAGGTTTGGAATTTTGACGGTTTACGCCATCACGCTGCCGAAATTCATACAGAAAAAGCAAGCATAGCACATATAGCGTGAAATTTTGCCTTCATATAGCACAAAATGCAAGTCGATCAAGTCGAATAAAAAAAAGAAAAAAGTGCCCCGTTTTAGTGAGCAAAGCGAAATAACTTGACGCGCGACGGATAATAGGAGTGCTTCCCCCTAAAAAAAAAAGAAAAAGATGCAAATAAGTTTGAAAATTTTTGAGAGTGAAGGTTGGAAATGATTCCCCAAAATAAAAAATAATAAAAAATGGGTAAGTGTGCATTTTGACGAAATGTGAAATGACGATATCGTCTCGAAAAGCGAACCCGTGGTGAAAAAGGATTCCATAACAAATTCGGAATAAACAAGTAAGGAAATAAGAATTTCCGTAAAAATAAGCATATTCGTTCCTATGAGAATAGGAAAGTTTAAGCCAATTCCGGATTTAGGAAAGATCTTTCGCGGAAATTGCATAAAATTGAGCTGGGGAAGAGGCGCAGCATGAGCTGCGATTCTTCCAAACGGCGCAGCAGTTGCTGCGTCTTCTCCCGAGGTGCTCTCTTCCTGAGCAATGTTTGGAAAGGCCGAATAGTATAAATAGAGGCCTCGGATTAGCTTCTATTCTCACAATTCTCCCTTCTATTACTCCGTAATTCATCAAATACAATATTTCTCTCAAAAAGATCCTTCAAGAAAATTGGATGCTTTCGAATCCCGACTCAAGGAAAGGACCAACGAGTTTTCAAGTGTGGAGAAGTATGATATGGGTATTTTTGGATCCATTATGAGTTTTAAACAGGTGAAAGTGGTATGACCCTTTCTTGATGCTTGTCTTGAATATTGGAATCTAGGGTATCATGTTTTCACCTTTCCCGGAGGTGAAATTTGTCCTTTTCCCGAAGAATTTGCAGTAATTGGAGGATGGGATACAGAAAGTCTCCCGGCGTTGCCATCTAGGTCCCAAGGGTATAAAAATAAATTTAGGGATCTTCTTGGACTGACCAAAGCTGAAGTTGATCGTCCTGTAACTTCCAATGGTGTACGGATTTTCGATTTTATTGACGGCTTCATAAATAGGGAGACCCTTCTTTTTCTTATCCCGCGAGGCGCAGGGCCTTCGGTTTTTGCCTTCTTCATTGTTTTGTCTTAAAGGGCCATGTTGACGCGGAGATGAGAGGTGACCCGCGGTTTTTGGGTATCGTCGAGCAAATGGAGCTGTGCAAGAGCCCAACTTGCCTGGTATTGGGAGAGACTATCTTAGGGTTGGATAGTCGGAAGGCTAATCATGAGCTCCCGTATCTTGGAAGTCCTATCATTTTACAGGTAAAATGCTTCCGTTTATTTTCTTTTTGTTTGTTTATTTTTTTTCATGATGGGGACATTGATACTTGTCACCTTTCGCAGATTTGGCTGATGGAAAGGCTGCAACTGATCGAGCCCCCAGTTGACGTGCCTGGATATCGATCACGATCGGTCCTAATGAGGACGAGATTGTATATGGTTGATTTCACTCGAGTTTGCAACTACTAGAAGAACAAACTAAAGAATGAAGGAGGACCGCTGATTACATGGGTTGCTCATTGGTGGCTTCTTAGGGCATTAACAGGAGTATCATCCTTGGATCCTACTCGATCCATTCGTATCCCAGGCTTGGATTTCATGGTCTATATCTTCCCGGATAGGCTAATGAGGCAAGTTGGCATGAGGTGAAAAATCCCGGAGCTTGACGCGTATGTCCGAGACTTGCCGTGAGTGGGCTTTGTGTTGGACTCAAAGGAACATGTGGTTTATACCTGTCCCGGTTGGTTCACTGTGGGTATCAGACTCTTATTTGTAGTGGGTCAAAGCTAGCACCTTGGAAGAGCGCGAGAAGTTGAGGAAGCATAAGCCGATTGACTACATGATCTGCGAGGTGGCGAAGGAGAACCAGAAGTATTTGACTGAAGAAGAGGAAGAAGCTGGATTCCAAGTCGTCCGCGGGAAGAATAAACCAAAGAGTGCTCCTGTTGAGAAGATGATCGTGGATCGAAATGGGAAGACTAGGCCTCGAGAAAGACCGTTAGTGATTAGGTCGGAGATAACGCAAGAGCGACCCCCTCGAGGTCGAGACAAGAAGTATGATCGAAATGACAAAGGCAAAGGAAAGATGGAAGAATAGGAATAGCCCAAGTCGTTGTATTATTTATTATTATTACTATCATTTGTAATAAACGGCGGGATTTTAAGAATCCTAGCCTAGCATTTTATTTCAGCATTTATATAGTATTTGGCGTATTATTAATAGATGAATAAATCGATTGTTTTTAGTTAGAAACTTAAAATTAGCTCCCTTTTATTTATTCTTTCGAACTCCAAGTGCTAAAGCAAATGTCCTTCTATTTACATTTTGATTAGAAATTGATTTGGGTTGTGTCCCGTGAAGGATTGACTACGTATTAATTGAAAATGAAATCAAACCCAGAACGTAGTTCGAAAATGAAAAAAATGTAAAATAATAAATGTTCGAAGCAAGAGCTTGTAATGAACATAGGGATTAAGCATGGTGCTTTACTTACTCTTAGAAAATGCAATTAAGTTAGATTGATGATACTGAGAATAAATTAAAATGCCAAAACACAATTTGAAGTTTGCCTAATGTCGTGTATTTGGTGTCGCAAGAGCGGCACATGGGTCCCGTATGACGCGTTTCTAGTCGTATTCTACAGGTAATATCGTTTGAGTTGGCCTACATTAGTCGGGTTTGAAAACTCGTTTCCGTCTAAATCTGTAATTCTAACCGCACCCCCTGAGAGTATGGATTTAACTAAATAAGGACCGGCCCAATTAGAGTTGAATTGACATCTTTGGGAATATCACTTCACAAAATGGGTCGAAGTTGCATTCTATACTGCCTTAACCTCTAAGCATGTGGCCAAGTTCATACAAACCAATATTGTCTGTCGATAAGGGTGTCCACATGAGATAATCAGTGACAATGGGTCCCATTTTCAAGCTGAAACCGAACGCTAAGAAACTCGTTACCCTTAGCATTCTATCTCTAGAATGACTCTCGTGATGACAATGAACACGAATGTTCACAGAGATCTTGAGTTAGGGGTGAGGGTACGTGTAGAGTCTATTGATCTGAAATACTCGAGGAGGGGGGGGGGGGGGTGAATTGAGTATTAAAAATATAGCCCACTTTTTCGAGTATCTTATATAAGCATGATTACACAATTAATTACTTAAATTTTATCGATTAAACTTTAACTAATCAACTACACGATAAAAACGTAAATAAAAGAACGTAAGGAAATGACACACGTGATTTTGAAGTGGTTCAGTTTCACAATTCGAAACCTATGACCACTATTCTCGATTAATAATTTTAGTGCCTTTCTCCGGATTACAAAATTATTAGCCCACTCATACAACTAACTCTAGCTGTAACTCAAATTCGAGTACCGTTAAATACTCTAACTTGTCTAACTTACGTTAATAAGAAAGCACTTGATTGTTCTTCTGAGTGTTCACACAATTGAACGTATAAGAAACAATATAAATTACTATGATCTAATAACGTAATCTTACGGAAATAATAAGCAATTTAAAGCACGACTTTTCTTAAGAGTTTCGAATTGCAAAAATAAATAAAATACTTGATAAAGAATTTTGACTCGATTTGTTTGCAAAAGAATTTTAATATTGCGAAAACTTATTGTTGAAATAAAAAGGACATGTGTATATATAGTAGAGGGGACAACTAAGGTTAGACGAAAACCCTAGTTGTGCCGTGAAGCACTTTGGATTGTTTCTAAAGAAACTAATCTTATTTTCTTATTTTAATCCACAAATATTTCAATTAAGTAAACTAAGATAACCTTAAATAATTTTTTAAGATATAAAAATATCTTATGTCAATCTATTATAGATTTATCATAATAGAATACTTGTGCAAAGAGAGATCGACCAGAACACGGCTCATAAGCCCACACGGTCGAACCCTAGCCGAAATATAGAAGTGGATTAAGGTTTAGGTTTAGATAACTTAGCGAACCCTAGGTAGCATGACGACTCTTAAGTCGTTTTACTAACCAATAGGATAAACATAAATTATTAAATTTAATTAAACCCATATCTCATCTCCATCATACATACACATATTTTCGACAATATATAAAGAATTTGAGCTTTCGAAAATTGATTTTAAAACCTTAAAATCGTGCCTTCAAACTGCAACCTAAAGTTATAGTACAAAAGACTATAACACTAAGCTTGATTAAGTAAAGTTATAGGTGAAGTAACTATAACTTTACCTTCTTAATAATATTTCCACAGATACCGTTATCAGATGACGTCCTATACTGGCTAATCTTCCTGGAGATCTTCAGTAGTAGGATCATCTCTTCATCTTGATCATAAGCTCCTCATCTTGAGCTTCTTATAGACTTGATCATGCCTTTTGCTTGAGTGATCATCATACTTGTGAATGGAGTAGTCACAATGATGCTTTAGGAATTTTCAATGTTATAGCTCAAGCAGCTATAACATTACTTCAATGATGCTTCACAAATCTTCAAAGTTATAGCCATGGAGGCTATAACATTGTTTGCTATAACTGTAACCTTTATTAAATCTAACAAAGACTAACAAACGATTACGCAGAAAGAGTATATACATTATAAGACACACTTGTCATTATCAAAACAAAACATATAACTATATGGTTGAACAAATTCCTCCTTTTTGATGATGACAAGTCTCTTACGATTTGTGACTAAGTGTAAGTTCCCCCTCAACATAATACTATAAAATTCGCAGTCAGTTGAACGCTTGAACAATCCACTTATATACAATTCATAGTCAGTAAGGACCTTAAGAGATTAAAGGTCTTGACAACGAGCAAGCTTAGGCAAATGCTTAAGTCACGGTCATTTTCTTCCCCCTCTTGACATCATCGAAAAGACGAGAACAAACATACAATAAGAATGCATCATAAGATATGTCTAATACAAACTGAGATGTTTTATGCCTATGGGCCGAATTAAGATAGTTAATGCGAATGGGCTAAATAAAGAGAAAGTGCCAAAATGGGTAGAATTACACAATTATTCAAAATAAACGTCTAGGGAGCAAAATGAAAAACAAGGCAAGGATAAGAATGGTCTAGGGAATGTTGTGGTTAACACGGTGGTTCACATAACCGGGACGGGTACAAAACTCAAGCGTGGTAAGACGATCAAGACAAGAGCTAACATGAGCCGCTTGAGCGGTGAGACACCGATCAAAGTTAAGCACTTTCATAGATAATGCCTTAGTAGCCTCAAGGATGTTCCCCATCTCAACTCTTATGGCTCGTCCCGCTAGCATCACCGCTCCTCCTTAACTAACTAAATTAGCCACCAAGCTTGATTGGTGTATAGACTCATGCATGCATGAATCAGCAACCCTAGCCTCAACCATGAGACGCTCCTCTAACTCCTTTAATTGAGTTGGCACCTCGTAATTACCACGGCCTAAATTCATAGGAGCCACAACCCGTTCCTTAGCCATACCCGAAACCAATTGTTCCAATAACTTGGTTTGAGAATCTATCTTGGCATCCATACTCGGCATAAACGAGTCCATCTTCTTCTCCAAAGCCATAACAACACCGGATGATTTATCCAACACAACCCCTTTCAACAAGAACACCAAATCAAGCCCTATTGCGCCTACTTTCATCAGTCGTAAAGCCGAATCATTCATCTCATCCTTGACCGAAAAACCATAGCTTTCTCGACTAACAACTCCCTTATGCTCTAATAACCGAGATATACGAACACCATAGGGCAAGTCCAAAGTAGTGTAGAACTTGTCCTCGGTAACTTGGATACACGAATTGATTATGAGACTCTGTCACTATGGCAATTTAACTGTATTTATCCGACCTAGTTGAGTGCACGCTTCTATGTCACCCTTTAATCTAGCTAAAATTAATCCTGGATCGAAAGATTGGACTAAATAGGCCTGCTATAAACAGTAGACTACCCTAATGAGGACGAAAGTTAAGTTAGTGGTATTTTAGGATAGAAAGTGGACCGAAAGGACCTTTCAACATCCGTCTCACATTAGTTAAATCCTCGAGTCATTTACACAATTTGAGTTATTGGACTACCGTAGTGAACCGAAATCCCGACATGTCCCTCTCTTATTGATAGTTTAAACCGATTTTCTGCGCCTATTGCTTTTGTTTTTATTTCCTTTTCCTTTCAAACTTCGTAGTTTAGAACCAAATTCAAACAACCCCCCAATTGTTATCGTAGGATTAGAATTAGACAGCTATAATTACATTACCTCCCTGTGGATTCGATACTCGACTGCCTCTACTACATTTTAGTTGAGACCGTTAGGTTTTATCTTTGATAGGGTTGCGATAGCCGTGTCAAATTTTGGCGCCGTTATCGGGGAGGCAATTGTTCTAATTTTTGGTTGTCTTTATTTCAGTCTGTTTTTCAGTTTAAGGGACACCCGTTCCTTAGACTATTCTTATATCCTATTTGTAGTTTCTTCTTATGCGCAGGTCACAGGGTGGTGAATTATTGCCTTATAATCCTGAGCTTGAGAAATCTTTGCGCGAGTTGAGACGATCACAGAGGGTATTACCGACGAGAGGAAGAGCTAAGTACTCATGTCAAGCTTTCACGAGAACGAGCCGTTCGAGGAAGATCCACCTTCATCTCCGCCTTTCCAATTCATCTCACAAACATCACTTCTCCGGACTTTCTAGAAATGGCCGAAGAAGCAACCATCGCCAGTCACTCCGAACCGACAGCAGCAAATCTCTATAAGGGATTTGTACTACCAGGGGAGGCAAGAAAATTTGAACCAAAGCCTTCTTATATCAACTTGGTTGAAAGGAACCAGTTCGGGGGAGCTGCAAATGAAGATGCAGCTAAGCACATGGAGACCTTTATCGATTATTGCTGCTCCATACCCCCACCAACTGGCGTGACACCGGATCAAATAAAAGAAACCATGTTTATCTTCTAACTCCGTGATGCTGCAAGGGAGTGGTATAGGGATTTGGACCGGGCTGCTCACGGTGTAACTAACTGGAATTCACTGGCTTTAGCATTTTATAAGAATTACTTTTCTGCATCGAAGACTATTGCCATTAGAGCTCAGATCACGAGCTTTAAACAAGGGCCTGACGAGAACTTTCACGAGGCATGGGTCCGCTTCAAGAAGTTGGTGCGAACCATTCCGCACCATGGGTTCGAAAAGTGGAGTCTATGCAATCAGTTCTATAACGGGTTGTATGATGATCAGAGGGCTATTCTGGATGCTGCAGCCAATGGCCGATTTGCTGAGAATATGGGAGAGACTAAGAGGTGGAAGATCATTGATGATTTGGCCACCCATAAGGCTGAATATGGGAACTCCAGAGGTAATCAAAGAAGAGCTGCTGAATCCTCTTCTGTCGCTGCACTTGAAGCTCTCACTGCAAGATTTGATAAATATGAGTTGGGAGGAGATTCCAAAGGAGGGATGTATCAGGTGAATGCTGTGTCAGACGGTCCTTTCGTCTGTAGAAGATGTGGAGGAGAAGGACATGTCTCAGATCATTGTCCCAACTCCTATGAGTCTTGTGCTGCCTTCCAACATTACAGGCAGAACAACACTTATTACGAGCCTAACGTCCATCCCAATTTGAGGTGGAGTATTCAGAATGTGCTCAATCCCACTGCTCCTCCGAATCAGCAGCAGCCGTATATTCCTCCACACAAGAATCAACAAGGCTTTCAGAAGCCTCCTTCTTTCAATCCTCCTAACCATGGTGCATCATCTTCCGGTGGGGTGATGAAATAGGAGAGATTAAGTCTATGTTGCAATCCATTTCAAAGCATTTGCAGCTGAATGATCAACAAAATCAATAGAAGGACGTGTCATTTAAGGCACTTGAGACTCAAGTTGCCCAACTTGCTGCAAATCAATCCTCGAGAAAGCAGGGTCATTTACCGACTCAAAATGAGAAGAATCCACATGAGACGGTAATTCTGATAGAATTGAGAAGCGGTCTTTCTTATGAGGGACCTAAGTGTCAAAATCGAGACCCTAGGGAAGCTAATACGATGGTGAACGGTGTACTTTCGAGAAAAAAGGGCTCACGACAAAGCGCTTGCTCGATCGACTCAAATCTGTGTTCGATCGAGTAGAATCAAGATGAAAGTCTTCGATCGAGTGGTTTTTCCACTCGATCGAGCGAACAGAAGAACAGGGTTGGTCGATCGAGTAGTTTATCTACTCGATCGAGTGAAGCAGAAAAGTGGAGTTGGTCGATCGACCGGAAATTATACTCGATCGATCGACATTGATGAAGAAACTGCTCGATCGAGTGAGCAAATTGGTCGATCGAGTAGTATTGATGACGGAAGCTTATTCGAGAGCCCGCTAGTGCTCGATTAAGTGAGATATCACCGGAAAGACCTCGTTCGAGAGGTAAGAAGCGTCCAAAAGATACAGAACTTGCTCCGGAAGACACTTTGGAAGAGAGAAACAAGGGACTCGAGATACCTATTACGGTTCCCTTCCCGAGGCGGCTGCAAAATACTAAAGTTAATCAACAATTTGGCAAATTTGTCGAACTTTTGAAGAGCTTGGAAGTCACCGTGTCGTTCACTGAATTGCTAACTAAGGTACCCTCTTATTTAAAGTTTATGAAAGAAATTTTAGCGCGTAAGAGGACTATTAATGACAGTGAGACCGTAGCTTTGACTGAGGTGGGGTCAGCCCTATTTCAAAATAAGTTACCCCCTAAGCAATCAGATCCGGGTAGTTTTTCAATTCCGTGTCATCGGTATGCATTTGATTGATAATGCCCTATGCGATTTAGGCGCTAGCGTGAGTGTCTTACCTTTATCTCTGGCCAAGAGATTTGGTTTGACAAAGCTGAGTTGTACCAACATGACTTTTCAGATGGACGACCGTAGTTTATCACGGCCGCTAGGTGTAGTAGAAGACGTACCTGTTCAGATTGGGAAGTTCTTTATTCTCGTTGATTTTGTTGTCTTAGACATCCCCGAAGATGCACACACCCCTATAATTTTAGGGAGACCATTTTTGTCCACTGCCCGTGCAAGTAATAGACGCTCGGGGAAGACTTTGACCTTTCGGGTAGGGGACGAGGAGCCGATTTTTCATCGCTAAGTTCCGGAGAGCTCCCATGCAAGCCCAGCCTTGCAATGCTCTCTCTTCTATTGATCCTAGTATTGACACTCCAAATGAAAATTTGGAGAATTGTGCCGCTATTGTTAACCCTCCGCCTCAGACTGAGAGTAAAAAGGAGGAAAGTTCGTCTGTTTTCCTTCCTATAGGTATAGATGAAAGCAAATGGGAAGCTGTCAAGGGACATGGTGCAATTATTATCAATCAAACTGTAAATGTTGACGCTAAAGCTGGTGATAAAGGAGCAAGGACGAGGAAGGTTCACGCTTATGTGGATGTGAACTACTCCCCTCCTAGCGTTTCGAGTGATTACTCATGCTCATGGAAGTTGAAGAGGACAGTCAATGTTGCTGAGGTGACGTCCTCCAGTCAGAAGCCCACCAAGGGGCTACTGAAATTTGATAGGAATTAAACGGGGAATGCCCCGTGTAACACTTTGTAATAGATAATGTTTAAATTTCTTTTGAATTTGTTTTATTGCGTTTTAATTAGGACAATTAGTTTTAGACAGTTTTTAGCATAAACGTAAGACTATAGACTGTGCTTTTGCGTATTTGGTATTTTGGGGAATTTTTGGATGTGTTTTTATGCAGGTTTGGGGAAGTTTCACGCATCCCGAGGAGGAAATGACGGAAATTAAAGAGCATACACGAGAAAAGAGCTCGATCGAGTACTTTTTGTACTCGATCGAGTAAACATGTGGTCGATCGAGCACCCTATCCAGTCGATCGAGCAAAGCAACAAGCTGGACTAGTCGATCGAGTAAAATTTACTCGAGCGAGCAACAGGAACATCAACAGTGCTCTATCGAGCGGTTTAAAACCACTCGATCGAGTGGAAATGAATAGACGCAGGGAGTGTTTTCCTTAAACTCTTTCTTTGTATTTTTAATTCATTTTTATCCCTAACTTCCGTCTAACCTTCCCTTGTGCGATCATTTTCATCCCCAAATCCCCATTTTCTTGCCCAAATCTCCAAATCCGTCACCTACAATCTCTTGTTTGCTAATTGATCTTCAAAAGCCCCTTATCTCCCCCTTAATTTGTGTTGATTTTCACGGTTTTCAAAGAGGGTTAGGGTTTCCGGTTTTGAGCTCGAAAATCGCTTGTTTTTGCTTGATTTTTGAAGATTAATTGCATATTGTAGGATTCTTATCATCAAGTAAGTGTTTCCTTCACCTTCTTTGCATTTTAATTTCGACTATTTGTAATTTTATGAGGTGAAAGTCGAATTTAGGGTTTGTATATCCATTGTTGGTCGGTTTTTCGGTTTTAATTGAGTTTATTGCCCTTATTCTTCTTGCTTGATGATCATAATTCCCCTTCCTCGCTGTTTTGCATGCTTAGTTCGATTTTTACATGGATTTTTGCGATTTGGGTCTTTGGATCGGATTTTTCGATTTTTCGATCACAATTGGTGAATGTCGCTTTTTTCGTCTAAATTAGCATCTTTGTCGCTAATTGTCATTGTTTAGACTCGCTATCACACCCCGTCGATGCCTATCATGTTTCCATTCAAACTTGTGCAAAATTCTTGCGATTAGGGCTGCTTAAGTCGGATTTTTCGACTGTCAGACGGTTTGTATACTGCATTGTCTTAATCAACTTCAGTTGTTGCTACCACATTCTTCGCTTTGTTAATTGCTATCCCCGTCTCCCTATCGCCAATTGCATTCTGTAATTCGAAACTTTTGAGGAATTGTTGGAAATTGTATGCTGTAGGTCGAAATTTTAGGCTGGTAAGGGAGTGTTTATGGTTTCACATGCTGATTTTCTGTTGCCTAAGCCTCTGTTAACCATTGTTTTCCTCTCCTATCCCTTACCCTATGTTTGCAGGATGGATTCTAGTTCTTTACCCTCCACTAGTTCGTCCTCCAGCCCGTCCTCGAGCGAGTCAGTGGCCCCTGCTGTTGCCACTACCTCCGCCCTAGTCACCACTGCAGCCCCAGTTTTCCTTGTTTCAGCTGTAGGGACGGTCTTTGCTCCAGCCAGCTAAGCTGGAAGCCCAGTCCAGGCTGCCACTTCCACTACGGTCACCACCACGGCTAGCACTGCTGCTAGTTCCTCTTCCGTGGTGACCACAGCAGCCACTACGTGTACACCAGCCACCACTTCTAAACCTGTGGCAGACTCACCAGAAGCCGCAGCCGCCTTCAGAGCTGCCCTGGTTCCTTACACCGTCCTAGAGCAAGCTGCTGCCTTGCGTTCCAGAGACCGAGGCCGGGGTCGTAGACAGTCTCGAGCTACGCCAGCTCCTGTTGCATCTACTCCCGCTCCTAGCACTTCCACAGCTGCTGCCTCTGTTTCTACTTCAGCTGCCGCTCCGTCTACTTCTGAGACAGTTACAGTCCAAGGGGACACTTCCCTCGACTCCCACCCAGACTACCCACAGGTATTATTCGTCAACGTTGTCCATCGTACGAAATTCTTTAACTTGGTCAAGTATGTACATGTGCCTTCCCGATTTTTGGATAAATCGGCATTAGAGAAACTCGGTATTTACGAGTCAGTCTGTACTTTACTACGGGGCACGGGGATGCCTGGCCTCATTACCATGAGGGGCCGTATCTTCTTAGAGCTGAGCCTCGAATTTCTCAGCTCTTTTACCTTCTCCTCAGGGGCATACGATACTGACCCCGACAGTCTTTCAGTCTCCTTCCGGTTGTTCAACCGGACTTTCCCGATGCCTCTAGCGGAGTTTGGTAGGCTGCTTGACCTTACCTCCTCAGGTGTGACATCAGACTCGAGGATGGTTTACCGTCAGGTTTGGCGGTGCCTGGCCCAGACCCGTTTCCAGGAGCGAAAGCTCCACCATCCCCCCGTCCGTTGTATTCTTAGACTGATGGGGAGCTCTATTTTCTTCCGAAAGGAGCCGAACAACACTACCAACACCGAGCTCTCCATCCTGGGCGGTTATCTGAACATCGACTGTGAAGGTCCTTTTACCTTCAACATTGCCTTCCTCACCGCCCAGTACCTCCACAACCAGGGGAAGAAGGAGGCGGGAACCATATATTGTCTGCGGTGGCATAGCCACCATTCTTGCCCACCGACTTTTCCCCACCTGGCCATGTGACTTGCAGTACCTCGAGGGAGAGAGGTCACTGAGTCTGGCTGCCATGCTCGCTCAGCATTGGCTAACCCCAGACTACCAGACATGGAAGATTTACGGCTCCTTGTCTGTTGACTTACCTTGCGATAGTCTCCCCCGTCTTGAGCCCTTACCTACTGTGGTAAAGGGCCACCGTCTGCCTGCCTTGCCTCTACTTCACCTTCCACTTCGACCATCTCCTGATACACCCGCCGCGAAGAAGCGGCGAGTTGAGACTGGAGAGGGGTCCGCACCTTCAGGGAGTACCCAGCCTTCCACGGCTACTCCCGATCCGACCCCTACTCCCACGGCTACTCCCGATCCGACCCCTACTCCCACTACTACTACCGCTCCTACTCCTGCTCCACCTCCCACTGACCAGACCCAGACTGAGCCGATCTTCCCGGCTACTTTTAGACCACCTCCTCCCTTTGTAGCGCCCGCGGTCCAGGACCAAGAGGGCGCAGTTTACGGTTTATTGATCGAGCTTGCAGAGCGTCAGGCTCGTATGGAGAGGGACATGGCTCTTGCCTTACACCCTCTGTACGAGTACCACTTGCGGCGACACAGAGCGATCCCGGAGGGTTGGCCACACCCTTTCTTCTTCCAAAGACCACCGAGGGGTACCCGGTTTCTGACGAGGAGGACGAGGACCCAGAGGTGGCAGTGGAGAGAGCTCGGGAGGAGGAGCGGAAGAGGAGAGAGGAGGAGAAAGACCCGGAGTACAAGGTGGATGGAGACGACGACGACGAGTAGCTACTGGTCTACTCACTTCCTCAGTTTTCTGGCTGGTTTGGGGAAGTTCGTATTTTGTATGTATCTTTCACTCTTTTACTTTGTCTCCTTTATTTTTTTTATTTTTATTTTGTTGGTTGTATACTCCCGTTCCCCCATATTTCTGCTGGTGTATGCTGGAGGACAACGAGGGCGTTGTCCGTTTTGGTTTGGGGAGGGTATTGCATCCTTTTGAGTCTGCATCTGCATTTGTTTTGCATCCACGTTTATTTTTCAGCCTTGCATTGTTTTAATTCATTGAACAATCAAATAAAATAAAAAAAATTAGAAAATTACAAAAATTCAAAAAAAAAAAATTCACGTTTATTTTAGCATATAGGTTGAGTCGGAACGGTAGATTCCCATGATGACAATGCACTATAACTTGTCTTTTTGCTTGAGCCTTGCACTTTTATTGATAGTTATTAGCTTTGTCATACGCATAGTCTACGAATTTCTATTCAAATATAAGCTGACAGTTTTGACTTGACCTATAAACTGGTAAACTACTTAAAAATTCTGAGTTTTAGAGCCATAACTGGTGACATTCATGACCAGTTCATTAGGAATTGAGAGTAGTACTCCTTGCGTAGCATGTTCATCACTTTGCACATTCATGACATTCAATTTCTTGTTAAATGCACATATTCGGGTTTGTGGTTGGTGTCACATGTAGGGAGGTGTTTGCAAATTCCCCTTTCCTTATACTTTTCACCCATTTAGCTCCAAATTAGCCAAAACTTGCCTTTTTGACCCATTAGCTACATTCCAAATTAAGCCTGCCTAGTCAAGCTAGTTTAGTATGTTCTTTTGTGGTATGAGCTTTCGTTGCAGTTTGGTTTGTATCTCATTGTATGGAGATTGGTGGAAATTATGGAAGGAGAAAAGAAAAAAAAAGGAATGAAAAAGAAAAAAAAAGAAAGACGTGAAAGAAAGGAAAAAAAAATGAAAAAAAAAATGAAAAAGAAAGACGTGTAAGAAAGAAAGAAAAGAAAAAGAGAATGTGAAAATGGAGGAAACAGACGTGCCCCTCTTGTCTGAGTTGAGAAGATGTTCGAAGATGTACAATCGAAAAAGGTTGTTTTGGTTCAGTTAGTTATTTCAGACGGTGTTTAAAAAAGGGAAGTTTGTGACCGTTTGACTCCTCCGTTCTATCCCATAATTTTTGAGGAGATTGTGTTTTGAGTCTAGTGAGTTTTGTGCCGAAAGAAGGGCACCCGTACTTAGTCTTTTAGTCAGTTGAGATTCGGATGGTTTCATTATGGTCCTGTTACGAACTAGCTTGACGCTTTTATCTCCACATTTCCATAACATGTTTTGCCTTTTCTCACCTGAACCTTACTATTCCCAAATCATTTGCAAACCCTCGGCTGTGACGGACATTATTGGTTGGAATTTGTGCATTAGTACTTGAATTGTCTTTCATTTTTGTTGCATGCATGCTATGTAGGTCGCATTTAGGTGAGTGACTGTCTTTCCTTCTCTCTTTACATATAACATTCACCCTTTGCTTCATGAGAGAAGAGTGACCACGAGAGAGTCCAGTTTTGTTGGTCTTGCAGGGTCGATAGGTTGGCTATAATTCTGAATAGCTTATAATTCGTTTGCGTATTGACTTTTTAGCCTTAACTGTTAATTTCTGTTGCATTAAATTGGTTCAAGTAGACAAGTTAAGCTAGCTCTGAGTTATCATTTCCGTTCCATTAGTTTAGTTTTAAGTTTACTCGAGGACGAGTAAAGGTTCGGTTTGGGGAGATTTGATACGTGCCTAATGAATAGTCTTTTTAGCCTATTTCAGCACGTATTTCTATGCATTTTCATATTGTTTTTATGATATTTTGCCCCGAATTGGCTACTTTGGTTCGTTTTGTCCATTTTGTAGAAATGAACGCGAAAGTAGTGGAATCATACCCTTTTTCGTCCTTTTTGCATACATTTAGAGGAGAAGGAATTTTCCAGAGTGAGTTACTGTGTTTGGAAGCGTCATGGCACGGATTACGAGGCATTTAGGCGAGGACGTGAGCTGAAATGAAGTCTAGTCACTCGATCGAGTTGTTTTCCACTCGATCGAGTGGTTTCTACACCCCTAGTTGGTCGATCGAGTAGTTTACTACTCGATCCTTATGCCGCAAAAAGAGCTGTTACTCGATCGAGTAACTTTCCTGTCGATCGAGCTGTTTTGGATAAAGAGTTGGTCGATCGAGTGGTTTTAATCCACTCGATCGAGTGGTTTTGATGGGTTTGGGCTTTAATTAGCCCGCGTGATGTTTTATTTCGCTAAACTCTTTTGCCTTGCTATTTAAGCACGCTTTACTAGGTTAATTAGGATGATCTTTTATATTATCAAACACTCTACTGTAAACTTTAGAACGCTGCTTTATTCCTCTCTACTGTTACCTTATTTCGGGATTGCTTTTACTCGGATTTTGTGTTCTTTACGCCGGATTCGCTTGGATTGTAATTCCTTCTCTCCCTTTAATAATAATTAATCGTTTGTTTGCTTTAATTTCTCGTTTGTGTTATTACTTCTTTTGCCCTAATTTTCCTTATTGCAATTTATTGTTTATTTATAATGTTTACTGCTGGAAAATTGTTTGCTGTTAGTTTAATTAACGATATGAGTAGCTAAACTCCCTTCATGTTGGGATTAGGGAATCTGCGGTAGAATTATGACGACGTAGTAAATGAATTAGACGAATTGATTATGAGACTCTGTCACTATGGCAATTTAACTGTATTTATCCGACCTAGTTGAGTGCACGCTTCTATGTCACCCTTTAATCTGGCTAAAATTAATCCTGGATCGAAAGATTGGACTAAATAGGCCTGCTATAAACAGTAGACTACCCTAATGAGGACGAAAGTTAAGTTAGTGGTATTTTAGGATAGAAAGTGGACCGAAAGGACCTTTCAACATCCGTCTCACATTAGTTAAATCCTGAGTCATTTACAACTGAGTTATTGGACTACCGTAGTGAACCGAAATCCCGACATGTCCCTCTCTTATTGATAGTTTAAACCGATTTTCCGCTTTTTATTGCTTTTGTTTTTATTTCCTTTTCCTTTCAAACTTCGTAGTTTAGAACCAAATTCAAACAACCCCCCTATTTTTTACCGTAGGATTAGAATTAGACAGCTATAATTACATTACCTCCCTGTGGATTCGATACTCGACTACCTCTACTACATTTTAGTTGAGACCGTTAGGTTTTATCTTTGATAGGGTTGCGATAGCTGTGTCAGGTAACTCTTTTAGGTAGGTAATTCACATGGGTAAAATATGGTAAAGATTTTGGTGGATAAATTTCATAGGATTTTCAGCCAAATAAAAGATAATAAAGAAAAATATGACCGAAAAGATGGTTCGTAATAAGACAAAAAATATATATGACTAGCAGACGGAATATTCTCGTAACATAATATGACATTTAACATAAATATACTTGCAACGAGAAATACGGACACAGTCACACAATCTCCTCAAATCTAGTCAGTCATAAGGATAGTAAAATTTTTGTGACAAGTTTAGTTGCCACCAATTAAACCAATTTCCATCCGTAAAATCTCAAAACGTTCTCTAGCCAATGCTTTGGTAAAAATGTCTGCCCATTGTTTTTCTGTGCTACAAAATTCTATTCTTATGTTGCCCTTATATACATGGTCACGTAGAAAATGGTGTCTAATGTCTATATTCTTAGTACGAGAGTGTTGTGCTGGGTTCTTAGCAATAATTATAGCACTCGTATTATCACATAAAATGGGAATACACCCAACATTAATACCATAATCACATATGACACGGCTGTCGTAACCCTATAAAAAAAAACCAACCGGATCAACTAGTATAGTAGAGGTAAGTCGGGTATCGTACTCCACAAGGATGCTATTATATCTACTTGTTATTCTAGTCCGTCACGGTAATAGATTGGGGGTATTTGATTTATTTTCTAAACTACTAACTGAAATATAAAGCAGAGAGAAAGAGCAGTAAAAATAGCAAGGTTTGGAATAAGATGTGATCAAGTAAAGAGAGGAATGCTAGGATGTCGGTTCACCATGATAATTAGCCAATTCGGTCATAACGAGATCAGTCAGTCTATTGTGAGAAGGGTAAAGTAAAAGTCCTTTCGGTTCGCTATTGTGGACACGGGGGCCCACGGGGCGCTTGGGAACAAGCGTTTGCATTTGTGGAGTCGCCACCAATTTTTATGGGAAATTGGAACCGTTCGAATACCTCGCGCCATGTCAAGGCACAAAGTAGTGACATGAACACTAAGAACTCGTTACACTTAGCATTCTATGTCTAGAATGACTCTCGTGGATGGCAATGAACACGGATGTTCACAGAGATCTGGAGTCAGCGTTGAGGGTACGTATTAGAAAGCTCATTAATCGAACACCTAATCTCGCCCGCCTCTATAGCGGCCTCTACTAATGATTAGGGAAGTTATTCATATTTGATATGTTGTCGTTTATATGCAAGCAATGCAACATCCAATATTTTAATCCTAACATGTGAATTAATATTAAGTTGGTGAACATGTAATTTAGCATACAATTGGGTCAAAGTTGAAGGTTAGATTAATTACATGTGAAGAACAAGCAAATAAATCATACAAAAATAATTAATGGTAAATAAATAACGATTAAGATTACAATAATATAAGTGATTTACGTCAAAAATATACTCAAGACGGACGATTTAAGAAAAATAAAGGAAAATAAGGTTAGAAAATATGGACTGATTAGTAGTGCTATTATGACTAATAGTCGATTAAAGGCGTAACTAAATAATTTAGTCGAAGCAAGAACGGAAGTTCCATCCCGGAACAGGCGTAACATTGCTGCGTCCCTTGGAAGAGGCGCAGCTTTCACTGTGTCTGTTCCTCAGGTGAGTTCTGGCTGTGAAGTCAGAACTGCGGGTCTTTTAATATTCGTTGGTGTATTTAATGATTAATTATCGATATTCGACTTAAGTGAAAGTGATTTAGCATGTTAATTATATACAAGACCGTCGTAAAAGCGATAGACACGAATTAAAACGGATTAAAACTAATTAAGAACGAGTTACAAATGAGTTAGAACTAACTAGGCGGATTAGGTTAAATTATGAAGACGGAAACGATTTGAAAGATATAATAAATTGATGAAAACATGTACAAAAGTCGAATTCTAGAGATTTGAAATGAATGAATCGAATCTCCAAAACTCGGGTTTGATTTAATGACGAAAACCCGCAAATATCAATTATTAGTGATTTAAGCCGCAAAATAAAACATGATAAATATTAAGAATGTATTAAAATTTATTATGTATGATCGAAAGAAAGAAAATAAAAAATTAAAACAAAAGGGAACGAAATCAACAGGAAACCGAGGAAGAAGAAGAAGAAGAGCAAGAACTGCGGCAGCCTCTGGAAGAGGCGCAGCAGATGCTGCAACTCTTCGAAGAGGCGCAACAATTACTGCGTTTCTTCTCGATCTCTGGTTACTGCTGATCCGTAAATGCTGTTTAATAGAGGGGTTTTATAAGTCGGTTTTAAACATACTTTTGACGTAAATCTTACAATAATTGGTACAAAAATAAAATACAATAAAAAGAATGGGATTTACCCCCTCAGACTTACATGTTTGACGAAACGAGATTAACTAAGTTAACATTTTAGTGATTGCTCGACTCGAATGTATGTAGAAAGTGCCCTCGTAAGAGGATTTAGATTAAGTTGATTGATGTGTAGTGGTCAAATTGGTCGGTCATGCAACGAGACTGGTACTCAGAATGATCTGAGCTTACGTGGTCGATTGATCAAGCACGTAGACGTCAAAAGCTTAGAGCACGGTCTTAGAATGCAAAGGGAGAAGAGAAGGGCGGACACTCGCGTGAAAAATATGTGGAACGAAGGTCCCTATTGTGACACTCCATACTCCAAGTGCCTTACCAAGACCACTCAGGTACAAGAACATCACCATCTCGGTTTCCCGAGGCAATGATAATCAAATGACAATAAAGAAACATAATTTAATAGCCAAACTGTTTAAAGTGATTACAAATCCAAATCCAAACTGACAAAAGGTACAATACATGTTCTCAAAAACCAAGGGTCTAAACAACTAAAGTATAACAGCGGAAGACTTTAATCAGCTCGTGGTGACACATCCCAGCTAGCCCAAATGCCTCTAGTTAAACCTGCTCAATAACTGCTCACTATCCCCGAATGGATCACCACAGTTTTTAAAACAATTAAACGGGGTCAGTATTAATTACACAAAACAAGATACAATACAACAATTACCAAACAACACAACCGTCACATCAAACCCCGGTCTCCATAATCAATCTCCACGTAACTGACTACACACTTCCTGCCAGAGTACCCATCGCAACAGATACTCCACACCGCCGTACCCACCAAATCCCCGCTCATCTCCATCGATCGATAAACCCAAGTCCATTAATGTGCACATCCCTTCTGTGGCGGGTTCCACAGAAGGCGATTCATGGGCATGAAACCACTCCCGCAAGTGACTCCACTGAGTCAGGGATGCGCCCCGAATATCACAGACAGACAAACAGTAACCACAACACCAAAATCAACAACCGTCTGAACCAAACAACAATACAATCAACCGTCACTAACTACAACGCAATTCACCACACATATCATGTAACTAATACTGAGTAGGGAAAACCCTACCTGAAATGCAATCACAAACAGCAGACGATCTAGCAGCTGTCTCAAAATCGTTCTTCTACGAATCCTCCTCTTATCACGTAATCATACGATCACTACCAACACAACAAATCATAAAAACCCCCAATCCAAAAATTAGGGTTTAAACAAAGTCAACCAAACGCTATAAAATTGGTATGTAGGACTCACCCTTGACACAAGGACATAAAGAACAACGAAATCCGACCTCTCAAGCTCCGGGATTTGCTAATAATGCGGATGAAGAGAACAACGTAGTTTGAAATCTCCTTTGAGTGAATTTGGTTTATAAAAAGTGTAATAAAGATGACGACATAATATATATACTAATCTTCATTATTAACAAAACCCGTCAAAACATAACCCGTCAACCGAGCTACTCGATGGAGTAACTAACGTACTCGATCGAGTGCCACTTACTCGATCGAGTACCAAGGCTACTTGATCGAGTACCCTACAGACAGAATACTGTTTCGTAAACCAAAACACCCTTACTCGACAGAGTAAGGCCCACTAGATAGAGTACCCCGAGACTCATAAAACCGTAGTATTACAGTCTTCCCTCCTTAAAAAGAACTTCGTCCCCGAAGTTCAAACCACAACAAAATAAAAACATGCTAACATAGTCCCGACGCAACAATAAAAACAAAACTCAATATAAAAACTCCAACACATACTACCAACCCACTCTCAACCCGACTCAAACCACTACTAACTATACTAAAGACAATATAAAGAGATGCAAAATCTCTTCGCGATCATCTTCTACCCCCCCCCCCCCCAAAAAAAAAGAAACAAGGTTACGTCCCCGTAACCATACATACCTGATAAAAAAGGAACGGATATCGCTCTCTCATTGCCTCCTCTGCCTCCCATGTAGCTTCCTCAACCTCATGATTTGACCAAAGAATCTTAAGCAAGACCGTCTAACCATGTCTAGTCTTCCTAACCTTCCGGTCAAGAATCTGCTTAGGCACCTCAAGATAAGACAAAGACTCATCTAGCTCTATGTTCTCCACCTCTAACACATGTGACGGATCCCTCACATACTTTCGTTACTGAGAAACATGAAACACATTATGTACCATATCCAAAGCAGACGGTAAAGCCAAATGATAAGCAACCTCTCCAACCCGGTCTAAGATCTCATATGGTCCTATGAACTTATGACTCAGCTTGCCTTTCTTACCAAATCTCATGACCCCATGCATAGGAGACACTTTCAGAAGAACCTTGTCCCCAACCTGAAACTCTATGTCCCGGCGATGTAGATCTGCATAACTCTTTTATCTATCCTGAGCCACTCTCATCGTCTCCCTGATCAGTTTAATCTGCTCAACCATCTTATGTACCATCTCTTGTCCTAAAACCACTGCCTCAGCACTGTCATCCCAACAAATCGGACTCCTACATCTCCTCTCATATAAAGCCTCAAATGGCGCCATGCCAATACTGGTGTGATAGCAATTGTTGTAAGAAAACTCAATCAAATCTAACCTCTGTTCCCAGCTACCACCAAAATCCATCACAGAAGCTCGTAACATATCCTTAAGAGTCTTGATTGTCCTCTCAGTCTGACCATCTGTCGCAGGATGAAATGATGTACTCATCTTCAATGTCGTTCCCAAAGACTCCTCCAACTCTTTCCAAATCTTGAGATAAACCTCGAATCTCTGTCAGATACTATGTCTTTAGGCACTCCATGCAATCTCAACACATTCTTTCGATAAGTCATAGCCAATTGTGCCTTAGTCCATGTATCTTTCATTGGCACAAAATGAGCTGACTTGGTCAGCCGATCCACTATAACCCATATCATGTTGTTACCCTGCTGACTCTTTGGCAAACCCACGATAAAATCCATAGATATGGACTCCCACTTCCACTCAAGTACCTCTAAAGACTGAATCTTACCTTGTGGTCGTCGCTGCTCCCCTTTAACTCTCTGACATGTCAAACAATGGGCCACAAACTCAGCTGTTTCTTTCTTCATCCCAAACCACGAGAAAGTCTTCTGTAAATCCATATATAGCTTGTCACCACCTGGATGTACCAAATTGGTGTACAATGAGCCTTTGTCATGATTGTCTTTTTTAGCTCCTCATCATTAGGGACACACCACCTCCCATCACACCTCAAACTACCTTCTGTATGAATAGAGAATCTAGACACTATCCCTTTCTCTACTCCAGCTCTCCACTCCACCATCTTTGGATCCAACTCCTGTTTACCGCGAATATCATCATAAAGATCAGGCTGCACCGTCAAATCTCCCATGCCATTTATACTAAAAAATATGGAGAGTAATGGAATGACTCAAACTTTGGAAATAAATCACGGAAAAATATGAAAACAGGTAGAAATGAGATGGGGAGGAGGCGCATCAGCTGCTGCGTCCCTTGGATGAGGCGCAGCATCTGCTGCGTCATTTCCCCAGTGGTTTCCTCTCGCGGAAGAAAGAACTCTGCGTTTCCTTTAGGGAATTGCGGTGGATGTCTACTTCCTTATTTCTTAAAATAAGATTTTCGGGATATATTTTACCAAAATATATAAAATTAATTTATGGAATAAAAATCCGAAATATTCTAGGACATTCCGACTCGGCATTTTAAACGGTTTATTAGAAAATGAAGCGGTTTTTGACCCAGACTTCAAATTAACTCTAATTACTGTCAAAACGACCGTATCGGTGCGTAGATGACAATCAAGGGGTAGACACAAGTATTTGAGCTATCACTTGATGATAAACTTACGAACTGTCATAAATCGTTCCGCGTACCAAACTTGCGGCCCAATAATCACTTGGTGGTTGGTGGGAGGTGCAGAAATGAGGTATCTACAGAGCCCGCACTTTGACTGAGGCTTGGACAAGGCAAAATTCAAAGTATAGCCATCAGGTCAATCGAAGATTACAACCTGACGGATATGGCGACGCGAGGCGGCTCAAAGGGGTCTGAACCAAGGACCTGTCGTCGAGAACATTTTAGAGTCTGTCGAATATCGAGGAGGGTTGTTTAAAGTCCATTAGACTACGTAAGGAGGCTCGCCAGCCATAAGAGAAAACCATACCCGAGACTCTCGGGCGAAACGGGACTGAAAGCGCTTCGACAAAACTTTTTTTTTTTTTTTTGTCTGAAGATAACTTAATGTCCGAAGGCAGGAGGGTCACAGGAATTCTGAAGGTTAGTGAAGGACTGTCTGAAACAAACAAATGTTCAGAACATTAGGACGTCGGTAGAAACTGCTGGGGGAAATTTGCTTGTGTTTGCTTCCGTCTCTCGAGAAGTGCAATCAGCTGTCATGAACTCTCGCCGGGAAAAATAATAAGATATCGATGAAGGTGTGTCTCAACACCTTTGGAAATCTTTTCGTTCTTGCAAGCGAAATCATGATGAAAGATCCTTGCTGGAAGATATAATACTGCGACGGTTCACAGTCTACTTTAGAAAAAAATACGGACTGATAAAATACCGCGACGGTTTTGCAGTTTGATTTGGAAAAAATACGGGTCCAGACAAAAAATAAATGCCCAAAAGACCAAATATATGATGTAAGGTGTTGGAGAAGAGGCGCAAAAAAAAATGGGCCCACAAATAACTAACTCATAACGAACTTTTGTAAATTGAGCTGGAAGGAAGCTGGGGAAGAGTCGCAGGAGGCATAGCAGGTGCTGCGTCCTTTCCCGGGTTTGTCCCTGTCTGAGTAAAAACATGACTTAAGCCGTGTTTATGTTTTCATTTCAAAACATAAACACTTCATCTTTCTCTCTAATTATGACCAAATTCCGCCAAAAACTTGATCAATTCTCGCCATTAATCATGACTAATCGAGGTATGTGTCACGTTCTTGCTTTAATTCTTGTTTTTGTTCGATTTTGATTGAAAAAATTAGGGTTTTTACACCCAATATGTCGAAAATTTGGGGCTTTTCCCCCTAATGGATTTGTCTTGTAAAATTGATATTTGAAATGGATAATTGGCAATGTTAGGAACATAATCATATATTCTTTTTGAATTTTCGTCAAGTATTGAGCATTTGAGCGAAATTGAGACGGTTTCTCAGCTGTTTCGAAAATTGCTTCGAAAATGGCCTTAGGAATGTCCATTTTTGATGAAATTTGGTTTTTTGGAACCCTTGTGTAATGGGTAAACTTCCTACCATGTCGGATTTTTGATTTGTGACAACTTTTTCAGGACACTTTTCTAGGGTATAATCGCTATTATAGCAAAATGCGGCCGAAATTTCGACTCAAACCCGTGACTAGGCTTAGAATTAGACTTGACTTGACCCACTTTTCCATATCAGTGGTCGGGTTTCGAAAGAAATCGCCAAAGATGGCGAGAGAAGGCCATTTCAGGGGCTTAAGAGGCTTGAAACAACCTTACCGAGGCTTGTGGTCATTTGACGCGGCCTAAATTACTTCAATTTTGCAGGTGACATTCCTTCTACGTTGGGGAGGGCTCCCATTGATGTGGACGTAGAGTTCGACCCTTCTCTCGCTCTTGTAGGGGGTGAGAGAGGAAGTGCTTGAGGAGGAGGCTGAGGAGGTCCCGAGGCGGGCCAACGTGGGACGTGGTGGTCGCCAGCTAGTGGGCGCACCCGAGTAGGCCGAGAAATGGGATGTTAGACATCTCATTTGGGCAGCAGAGAGCCACCTGTCTTACAAGACGGCGAGGAGTTTGGTAAATCTCGAACTTGTTATTTCCTCATTGCCTTCCTTATTCGTTTGTCGTTTCATTTCTCATTTGCCTTCGTGCTAAAGATAGCATTAACTTCGAATTGATACAGGATGCCGGGAACATGAGATCCTTTTCCGGCTAAACGACGATGATGGATGCCTTCAGGAGACAGTCGGAGGAGGAGAAGGCTATCATCAAGTTGGGAGCTTTCGGAACTTTGGTGGGAGCGTGGAGGGCGATCTGTAATACTACGAATGTTTTAAGTTATTGTTGTGATAACTTGTGATAAGATTGGTAGTTTATAATTGTAAATAGATGATTGTGTTTAGTTGTGAGGATGTTTATAATGACGTAGTGGTAGTTGTGGGCGAACTTCGGGACGAATTTCATTTTAAGGGAGGAAGACTGTAATACACCGTATTTTTGATAATAATCTATATGAATAATTTATGTAATAAAAATAATTAATTAATGACACTTATAATAATAATTGCAGATAAGACGTTAATTAAATAATAAAGTAAGAAAGCGAGTCGGAATTAGACTTAAAAGCTAATTAAGCCTTGGGCCGTGTGGTGTAAATATTTGGCCTAATTATATTAAGGCCTAATATGAGTAGTAGTTGAGATTTGAATCGGGATTTAATAATAAAGTAATAAGTATAATAATTGTATAGTAATTATATAGTAATAATCGAAAAAGGGTAAAGGTTTCCTAATTGGCCTCATATGCTCTCTAATTCTAGACTAAAAATACCTAATAATCTGAAAAGTAATTCATAAAAAATAGAAGAAGGAGTTTTAAAAAACGGAAAGAGCGAATAAAGCGATAAAAGGTAAGATCGTCTGAACTAATGTTTATATCGTCTGAATAATTTAATTTAACGTTTGTACACCGTATAGACCACCATGATCAGTACCGTTGACCTTAGTAGCTAAATTTGACCATCGTGATTCTATTAAGAGAGTTTGTGACCATCGTAGATCACCGTGGGTGGCAGAATTGGCGTCTAAAAGGGTGGTGGTCGCAGGTTTTAAGACGTAATTTATTCTCTGTTTTGTAGTCGACTTGACCTGGGACTTGGGTGGTTGGTATTGTCGGCAGTGGGAGGTCCTAATGGTGGTAATGAGGTGGTCGGAGGTGGTGGTTGTTGCGGGCTGTTGGCGATGGGGTTGGGTGGTGTCAGTAGTGGTGCGTGGTGGCGTTCGTTGAATTTTGTCGAGGGTGTTGTGGAAAGCTGTTGGCTTTGTTGTTGTGTCGTGGGTTTTGATGGGAGTTAGGGCAAGGAGTTTGGGAGTGTGGTGGCTGGGTATAGGCGGTCCATGGTGGGGCTGCCTGGTGGTTGCCATGGCCGGGGAAAGGGGAGCATGGGATTATGGTTTAATGGTGATCAATCACTTTTTAAACCGTGTATGTTGGGGGAAGTTTGCTTGGTTGTTGAGTCGGGTTAGTTTAGGTGTGTGTTTATAACGGTTGGAAGATGGGTAGTGGAACATGGGTAGTGTGAGTTAGGTATTGTGAGATGATTTGGTTTATTTTTGAGACGGCTTTTGCTTTGGGTGACTCGGATTTTAGTTTGGATATTCGGGTTTTAATATCGTAACCTTTAATAGTGATAATAAATAAATAATTAATTTGAATAATAAATATAAATAATAGTGGAAGGTGATAATTAATATATAATTGAAGGAAATTATATTATTTTGATTAGGTGACGGTTGTGAAGAATTATATTTGGATTGCTTTAATTATTTGGATAGCTTAAGCTGCTTAATTGGAATCGCTTGCCAGGTAGGGATAAATCCTACTCAACTTTTACTCGATAATGTTTGTTGGATGATTTATATTAAAGTGAATTGATCATATGAGAATTGTGTTGGTTGATATCATTTAAATTGTTGGAGGGGAGAATTATATTGTAAATCTTGGTTGGATTAGTTATGATGGAGTTACTGTTATTGCATCGGTTATTCAGTTTAATACTGGCAGACATCCCTTCGTGGTGATGTAGATTATTATTGAGGTTATATTGGCAGACGTCGTGTAAGAGCCTTCGGGTGACGTATTTCAGATTTATTCTGGCAGACGATATTTTATCGTATTTACTCGAGCCAGGCCCCAGATTGGTCTGCAGGCCATCTGGTGGATATAACTCAACTATATGTTGAGGAAGACATTACCTTTTGGTAATGTAGTGTGTGTTTACTCACCTTCGGGTTGAGGCTGCCCCGTCCAGAGATTGGCGGGATGATTAGTGTAACGATTAAGTAAAATAAAGGAGCACGTTGCTAGAGGGTTGTGCAATGAAAAAGGAAATTGGATTGTTTATCGTATGTTTTTGTTGTTAGTATTTATTTATACTCAACCTCGCGGTTAACTGTGTATTCGTAAATACCTGCGGTGAACCGTTTTATGGGGAGCAGATTTTACAGGTACTAAAGATTAGCTGACTTGGGAGCTTATGGGAATGCGTGGACTTGGACAACCTACCTAGAAGTCTAGACCACATAGAATGATTTATCACTTTATTTATTTCCGCTGCGAGTTGTAATTATTTTATGTTAAGTTTTAGTTGGTTAAGTTGTACTAAAACATGTAATCATTAAATTTTAATTAAAGTACTCTGGTTTGTTGTACTTTGTTATTCACTACCTCGGGAAACCGAGATGGTAACAGTTCTATTTATTTGGGAATGTCTAGCTAAAGGCTCCTGAGTAAATGGGGGTGTTACAAAGTGGTATCAGAGCAAAACGATCCTCAGGCCTAACCAATGAACATAATAATGAACATAGGATGTGTCTAATAAACTGAACCCGGATAGAAACTTTTAGGAGCCCACTTAAGGCTTGGGATGAGTTAGGGGCCCCCTCACACCAAACTTCTGGCCCTTCCAGTTTTGAACCGGATACCTAGAGAGATGTTACAGTGTGGGGAAATTAAAAATGAATGTTGTTATTTTGTCTTAGGAGTTTTTGGTTGCCTTGGTTGACTATTGTTTTCGTTGATGATTGCGGCTACGGGAACGTAACCTTGCTTTTAAGGTGATAGAATGTGATATGATTTTAAACATTGTTTTAAACATGTTGATATGGGGAAAGTATGCTGGCATATATGTGGAAGGTAAGAATATGATTAAACATGTAAAGTATTAATTATTGTGTGGAATTGTGAAGAATATGATTTTTGTTGATTTCACAAGATTTTTACCCTTGATTGTTTTGGCTACCATTTACTGTCTGTTTAAAATTGTTGTCCGAGATTTTTATTTATGATACCCTTGTGAGTTAGCTTTCATCTGTCACTTGTCTCATATTCAAATAATAAAGGTTTTAGGAGAAATAAATATTTTAGTGGACAGTGGTCGGAATGTCCCTGTACAGTTGTGTTTTCGCGCCATATTTTTGTAAAATTTTCCATTTAAAAAATACATAATGATTTGTTATAATTCTAATTCTGATGCTTAATAGACTCGTGTAAGTTTCCAAATTGATAACCCATGTTGCAAGTTAAATTTTTGACAATTTATAGTGATTTTTACAATTTGACCTAAGTTTCTGACAAGTTGCTGTAAAATTTCTGTTTTGACCAAGTAGTTTGTAAAATGCATCATAAATTGATCTTATGAGTTTTTGACTTGATTCTTTTTCTCATGGTTTACTAACTTTCTTTATTTTTCTATAAAGTATATGTTCTCAATAAGTAGTTATGTTATTATGTATTAGTGATTGTTAGGAGTTATAACATGTTTTCCTAGCCTTGAAGATTGTTAGAAGTTATAACATGTAAAATGTATAACAAGTTTTGTTTATGATCTCTTGAACATTATATTTGATGTTGTCAACTATGTGAAGTAGAATAACATATCTAGTGATATGCGGAATGTGTTTCCCTAAGCCATATATATGTTCACGATAATTGCATCCATGCTTAAGTTAGATGACGTTAGGTAAGGATTAAAATGAACGAAAAATAAATTTAAATCAATTATGAAGGAAGGTGGATAGTACCTCATTGGCTTAAGTGATCATTATACTAAACAATTATGCGTATTTTGTTATAGATTATTATTTAGTCTGGCACTATATTCGTCGATAGCTAAAGTAAGAAGTTTAAGTTCAAGTAAAGATTTGTTCGAATATCCTATATGATGTCGTTTGCTAGTTGGGGAAAATTAAAGATTTTGTTATCATTACTTGGAGTTGTGTTTGAAATAACAGTTGACTTGTGTTACAGAGTGTGTTCTTTATTTTGCGACATTACAACAATGATTTGGTGGTTCCTAATATTTGTTATTTTGAACTTCGAGGACGAAGTTTACTTTTAGGGGGGAGGAATGTAATACTACGAATGTTTTAAGTTATTGTTGTGATAACTTGTGATAAGATTGGTATAGTTGATAATTGTAAATAGATGATTGTGTTTAATTGTGAGGATGTTTATAAGTGATGTGGTGGTAGTTGTGGGCGAACTTCGGGACGAAGTTCATTTTAAGGGAGAAAGACTGTAATAAACCGTATTTTTAATAATAATTTATATGAATATTTTATGTAATTAAAATAATTAATTAATGGCACTTATAATAATACTTGCAGATAAGACGTTAATTAAATAATAAAGTAAGTAAGCGAGTCGGAATTTGACTTAAAAGCTAATTAAGCCTTGGGCCGTGTGGTGTAAATATTTGGGCTGATTATATTAAGGCCTAATATGAGTAGTAGTCGAGATTTGAATCGGGATTTAATAATAAAGTAATAAGTGTAATAATAGTATAGTAATTATATAGTAATAATCGAAAAAGGGTAAAGGTTTCCTAATTGGCCTCATATGCTCTCTAATTCTAGACTATAAATACCTAATAATCTAAAAAGTAATTCATAAAAAATAGAAGAAGGAGTTTTAAGAGACGGAAAGAGCGAATAAAGCGATAAAAGGTAAAAGGTAAGATCGTCTGAACTAATGTTTATATCGTCTTAATAATTTAATTTAACGTTTGTACACCGTATAGACCACCATGATCAGTACCGTTGACCTTAGTAGCTACCTTTGACCACCGTGATTCTATTATGAGAGTTTGTGACCATCGTAGACCACCGTGGGTGGCAGAATAGGCATCTAAAAGGGTGGTGGTCGCAGGTTTTAAGACGGAATTTATTCTCTGTTTTGTAGTCGACTTGACCTGGGACTTGGGTGGTTGGTATTGTCGGCAGTGGGAGGTCCTAATGGTGGTAATAGGGTGGTCGGAGGTGGTGGTTGTTGCGGGATGTTGGTGACGGGGTTAGGTGGTGTCAGTAGTGGCGCGTGGTGGCGTTCGTTAGGTTTTGTCGAGGGTGTCGTGGAAAGGTGTTGGCTTTGTTGTTGTGTCGTGGGTTTTGATGGGTGTTAGGGCAAGGAGTTTGGGAGTGTGGTGGCTGGGTATTGGCGGTCCATGGTGGGGCTGCCTGGTGGTTGCCATGGCCGGGAAAAGGGGAGCATGGGCTTATGGTTTAATGGTGACCAAACACTTTTTAAACCGTGTATGTTGGGGGAAGTTTGCTTGGTTGTTGAGTCGGCTTAGTTTGGGTGTGTGTTTATAACGGTTGGAACATGGGTAGTGTGATTTAGGTATTGTGAGATGATTTGGTTTATTTTTTGAGACGGGTTTTGCTTTGGGTGACTCGGGTTTTAGTTTGGATATTCGGGTTTTAATATCGTAACCTTTAATAGTGATAATAAATAAATAATTAATTTGAATAATAAATATAAATAATAGTGGAAGGTGATAATTAATATATAATTGAAGGAAATTATATTATTTTGATTAGGTGACGGTTGTGAAGAATTATATTTGGATTGCTTTAATTATTTGGATTGCTTAAGCTGCTTAATTGGAATCGCTTGCCAGGTAGGGATAAGTCCTACTCAACTTTTACTCGATAATGTTTGTTGGATGATTTATATTAAAGTGAATTGATCATATGAGAATTGTGTTGGTTGATATCATTGAAATTGTTGGAGGGGAGAATTATATTGTAAATGTTGGTTGGATTAGTTATGATGGAGTTACTGTTATTGCATCGATTATTCAGTTTAATACTAGCAGACATCCCTTCGTGGTGATGTAGATTATTATTGAGGTTATTTTTTCAGACGTCGTGTAAGAGCCTTCGGGTGACGTATTTCAGATTTATTCTGGCAGACGATATTTTATCATATTACTCGAGGCAGGCCCAAGATTGGTCTGCAGGCCATCTGGTGGATATAACTCAACTATATGTTGAGGCAGACATTTCCTTTTGGTAATGTAGTGTGTGTTTACTCACCTTCGGGTTGAGGCTGCCCCGGCCAGGGATTGGCAGGATCATTAGTGTAACGATTAAGTAAAAGAAAGGAGCACGTTGGCAGGGGGTTGTGTAATGAAAAAGGAAATTGGATTGTTTGTCGTATGTTTTTGTTGTTAGTATTTATTCCTATTCAACCTCGCGGTTACCTGTGTATTCGTGAACACCTGCGGTGAACCGTTTTATGGGGAGCAGATTTTACAGGTACTAAAGATTAGCTGACTTTGGAGCTTATGGGAATGCGTGGACTTGGACAACCTACCTAGAAGTCTAGACCACATAGAATGATTTATCACTTTATTTATTTCCGCTGCGAGTTGTAATTATTTTATGTTAAGTTTTAGTTGGTTAAGTTGTACTAAAACATGTAATCATTAAATTATAATTAAAGTACTCTGGTTTGTTGTACTTTGTTATTCACTACCTCGGGAAACCGAGATGGTAACAGTTCTATTTATTTGGGAATGTCAAGCTAAAGGCTCCAGGATAAATGGGGGTGTTACACGATCAGGGAAAGGAAGATTCGGGCTAACCTTTGCCTGATTCAAGATTTCCTTGATCGGTACTCGGACACGACCTCGATTTTCCATATGCCTTTTGGAGAGCTCAGGGTCACTCTGGAGGACTATGGCATGATCTCTGGTCTGCCGTGTGGAGAGGAGGCGTTGGTGTTGCCGCTGACGGCCATGAGGGTGACTCCGCCGAGGCGAGGAGGCTGCTTGGCTGGAACCTGGCGGAGGGTGCTGCCAGCGTTCCTGGGTTGGTGCCGAGTTCTTACGTCAAGGACTACTTTGCGGATAGGACCCCGGCGATGGTGACGATGGATGGGAGGAAGGTGCCTCCTCCTCCTTGCATTGCGAAGCAGATAGCCCGGTTGTGGTTGTGGTGGTTCTTGTCTTCGATTTACCTCGAAAACAAGGGGGAGAGGCTATCGACGAAGATTCTTCATTTTCTGTCTGACTTGAGTAGCCTGGGTCGGTGGGACTGGGTTACTCCTGGCTTTGCGGTCCTCATCAGTCGCTACATGAGGGCCATGGTACGTCCTGAGCTGATGGAGATGGGGACTTCTCCTGCTACTGTCGGTCCTGGACTCTTGTTGGAGGTATGAACCTTCTTTTTCATTCATGAAAGATCATTATTACTTTCTCATTTCTTTTCTCTATCAAATTATGGAAGATCATCATCGATTATCTTCATTTGCAGGCGTAGGTGTACTCCTACTTTCTTGGCTTCGCGCCCAAGAGGACAGAGCCTAAGCCGAGGGCGTACCCGGATGTGAGGGACTGGGTGGTGTGTCGTAGGAAGAGTTAGCGCTCTTCTTACAATGTTTGTCGATGGGCTGTGAATGCCCTGATGCTGGAGAACGTAAGTGCTCTTGATCCTTCTTTGATTATTTCTTTTCATTTTTATTTAGAAGTGATCATAGTAATGAACTCTCACTTCCCACTTAGAGCCGATCATAGGAATGACCCCTCGTTTACTTGTTTTAGTGGGTGCCCAGACCTTGGGTGGACTACCCTGATGCTCCAGCTTTCGTGACCGAGGTCCTTCGTCCTAGGAGCTCGAGTCGGTTGTTGCTGAGGACGTTCATGGGACCTGTGTGTTACCCGGGCAAGCGTTTGACTCGGCAGTGCTCTCGTGACACTTTCACGGTTGACTTCTGACGCTGAGAGAGAGGCTGACTTGGCGGACGCTAGTGGTGACGCCCTTCTCTTTCATGGCGAGGAGTACTCTAAGTTCGTTCACCGGAGGTTCGCGTTCTGGCTGATCGTGGTAAGTGTCTTACTTTCCCCGCTTCTTAATTGATTTGATAACTGACGAATGATCGTCAAATAGAAAAGTTGTTTGAACCTTCTAGGAGATCGAGGTGGCAGGCGTCGAGCCCTCAGCGTACCCAGAGACCCTCGAGTACACTGACGCGGCAGGGATGACGATGATCTCGGAGATCCGCGACTTCGGTGAGAAGGTGACGGATGCTGGTTTAGGAGAGTGGCAGCACTTAGTGAGGAGGGTAAGCCCCCAATTTCGACTGTCTTTATCGCATAAGAATGCATTCGTTCTTTAACCTTTTATTTATTCTAATACAGGTGGCACCGTCTCAGTATGTGGCGTTGTGGAGGATGGCCAATCGGCTGCGAGCCACGGCCATCGAGGCACTTGCAGGTGGCCGAGGACGACAGGTATGAACCTCTCATTCTTTTACTTATTTCATTTCATTAATATTTCGAATTTTTATTGCAATTTCCCGCATTTTATTTTGAAATGGTTGAATGAAATGATTGAAATGAGGCACTTCTTTATCATTGGCAGAGAGAGCGTGACCTGGAGCGCGAGCTGGCGCAGTCCCGAGAGGAGATAACTTGTCTGTTGAGGGAGTTGGAGGTTAGGGACGCTGAGATCGCTGCTCTCGAGGCGACCGTAGCTGAGCTAAGTGGCGACCAGGAGTAGCTGTTTTCCCTTCTTTTTGCTGTTGTTGTCTTGTATATACTTTGTACATTTGAGTTTCATTTTGGAGTTTTCAGACCTGTTTTGGGCGAAAGCCCCCAGTTTGATGTATATAACGCATTTTGGTTGTATATATAACGGCCTGAGTGCCTTTGCTGCTGGTAGTTTGTTGTTCCTGCAGGTTAGCTTAGAAAACAGGTTTGGTAGGTGACGGTTTGTGCCATCATGCTGCCGAAATTTACAAAGAATTTATACATAAAACACATAACACATGGGTGGCTTAAATTGGCGCAAAATGAGAAAAGGTGAAAAAGTGCCCGAAAATGAGCAAAAATGCCCGAAAATGAGCAAAAAATGACCGGACGGTAGGGAGGGCTACCCCCTAAAAAAAACTTAAAAAGAAATGTATAAATGTGAAATGTAGTGAAAACGAGGAGTGAAATGATTCCCCTAGAAAATAAAACAAAATGGGTAAGTGTGCGTGTTTGGCGAAAATATCGATTTTGTCTCGAAAAGCGAACCCAAAAAGAATTAGGAAATATAAAATTTGGTAATTTGACGGAATTACCAAAATAATATCCTATAGGAATAGGAAATTATAGCAAAAACAAATTAGGAAAGATCCAAAGCTGAAAATCACGGAAAACGGCCTGGGGAAGAGGCGCAGCAGATGCTGCTCCATTTCCCCATCTAGTCAGACCTAGACAGAAATTAGGAAATTGTGTTTAGTATAAATAGAGACTTCGGGGAAGCTTTTATTCACACAATTCCTCCATCTTTATTCCGTCTATCTCATAAAAGCTCTCATATCTTCATAAAAATTTCAAAATCATAGATGCTTTTGAAAACCGTCTCAAAGAGTGGACGAATGAGTTCACAAATGTTGAGAAATATGACATGGGTGCATTTAATTTGGGATCGATCTTGAGTCTCAAATTAGTGAAGATCGTGAAACCTTTCTTGGATGCCTGTCTCGATCATTGGGACCCTAATTTTCATGTATTTGTCTTTCCTAGAGGCGATATCTGCCCTTTCCCTGAAGAAATAGCTGTTATTGGGGGATGGGACCCGGAGAATGTACCCGCTATACCCTTTAGCTCTCAAGGATATAAGAGCAAATTTAGAGACTTGCTTGGGTTGGCGAAGGCTGAGGTTGACCGTCTTGTGACCTCGAAAGGAGTCCTTATGTTTGAATTTATTGACCGATTTATAAAAAGGGAAGACCCTTCTATTTCTTATGTTGCGAGATGCAGGGCGTTTGGGTTTTGTCTACTATATTACTATGTCCTCCAAGGGCATGTTGACAAGGAGATGAGAAGGGATCCTCATTTTCTGAGCCAAGTAGAACAAATGGAGCTACGCAAGAGCCCAGCATGCCTTTGCTTAGGAGAGATCATTCTGGAGTTGGACAACAGAAAAGCCAACCACGAGCTTCCTTATTTGGGGAGTCCCATCATTCTGCAGGTAGGAACCAACTTTCCTTTCTTTCTTTTTTGCATGCCAACCATTTTTTTTTTTTTCTTCTTTTTCGTTTAACCATATGGGCATTAATTCCCGTCTTTCTTTGAAGGTTTGGCTTATAGAGTGTCTGCGGCTGATCGAGCCCCCAGTTAATGTGCTAGGATACCATGCTCGATCAATTGCAATGAGAACTAGGCTCTACATGGTGGACTTCACTCGGGTTTGCAACTATTGGGAAAATAAGCTGAAGAATGAAGGAGGTCCCCTAATCTGGTGGATTGTGCCATGGTGGCATCTCAAGTCAGTCACTGGAGTTTCATCTTTGGACCCGACGGGATCAGTTCGCATCCCTGCCTTGGAATTCATGATTTGCATTTTTCCGGAGAGGTTGATAAGGCAAGTGGGCCTTAAGCAGAAGATTCTGAAGCTTGACACCATCCCTCAAACTGCATTGGCACACACTACATAGACTCGTCGGGAATGGGTAATGAAGTGGGCTCAGAGGAACATGTGGTTCATACCAGCTCCTACTGGCTCCTTATGGGTATCTGACTCATATTTGCAATGGAAAAAAGGTTGTTATTCCCAAAGAGCGTGAGAAATTGAGGAAGCACGAGCCTGTTGATTACAAGATTCGCGAGCTAGCAAAGGAGAACTAGAAGTACTTGACTGAGGAGGAAGAAGAGGCCGGATTCTGAGTTGTTCATCCGTCGAAGAAACCGAAGACCGCTCCTGCCATAGAGATGGTGGTGGATCAAAATGGTAAGGCTAGACCGCGAGAGAGACCTTTGGTGATTAGATCGGAGATAGCACAAGAGCGCCCGACTCGTGGTCGAGACAAGAAATATGACAAGGGCGACAAAGGCAAAGGGAAAATGGAAGAATAGCCTTAGTCATTTATTAGTATTTATTTATTATTGTAATAAACGGCGGGGTTTTTAGAATCCTAGCCTAGCATTTATTTTCAGCATTTTTATATTATTTGGCATATTGTTATTGTTTATGGAACAAATGAATAAAAGATTAATTAGTTAAGAAACTATTGTGATTTTCTTTCATCAATCTTGTCGAATTTCAAATGCAAATGCAAATGTCCTTCTATATACATTCTAAAATTATGGGTTGTATCCTGTAAAAGATTGCCTACATATTCATTTAAAAAATGAAATCAAACCCTTGCGCCTAGTTCAAATAAATGTAAAAGAATAATTGTTCGAAGCAAGAGCTTGTAACGAACCTGAAAATAAGCATGAGCTTTACTTACTCCTAAAATACAATTCAATTTATTTGATGACATGAGGATGTCGAAGTGTCAAAATGCAAGAGCAAGGTGACATAAGCTTTCTTTCAGCGGGCTAAGGGCCATTTTTATTTTGTGTCGCATCAGCGGCACGTGGGTGCTACGCGAGGCGCGTTTCCTGTCATATACTAAGGGTAATATCGTTTCAGTTGGTCGAGGTTAGTTGGGTTAGCGAATTCATTCCCATCTAGGTCTGTAATCCTATCCACACCCCCCGAGAGTATGGACTTGACTAAGAAAGGTCCGGCCCAGTTAGGATTAAACTTTCCACGTGGATCGACAGGTAGGAGAGCTCTGAAGGATTTGAGCACCAAGTCTCCTTCTTTGATATTTCTGGGCTTAACCCGTTTATTGAAGGCTCGTTTGATACGTGCCTGATATGTTTGCACATTTTTTAATGCGCGCAACCTTCGTTCATCCAAGAGGATGAGTTCTTCATATCTATCTCACTTCCAATCAGCTTCTGGAATTTGACTTTCAAGCAGAATGCGTAAAGATGGAATCTCTAAATCAACTGGTTGCACGGCTTCCATGCCATAAGTGAGAAAGAAAGGAGTGGCCCCAGTGGGCGTCCTAACTGATGTGCGATAACCCGATAACGCAAAAGGTATCTTGTTGGGCCAATCACGATAGTTATCGATCATTTTCTTGAGGATTGTGACAAAATTCTTTTTAGATGCCTCCAATGCGCCATTAGTTTGAGGTCTATACGGCGAGGAATGGTGGTGTTTGATTTTGTATTTGGCTAACAATTTCTCAGTATCAGCCTGGAAATGTGATCCATTGTCACTGATGATCTCATGTGGGCAACCATATTGACAGATGATATTGGTTTGTATGAACTTTGCCACGTTCTTGGCGGTGAGACTAGTGTAAGATGCTGCTTCGACCCATTTGGTAAAATAGTCGTTAGCTACCAAAATGAAACAGTGACCTCCTATTCTGGCTGAAGTGATTTTCCCAATGATGTCGATTCCCCCAAGCAGAAAACGGCCAAGGAGATGTCATGGTGTAAAGTAGTGAAGGAGGGACGTATTGCACATTCCCGAAGATTTGGAAATTATGGCAATATCTGATGTACTTGATGCAATCTGACTCCATTGTGGTCCATTAATATCCTAGACGCGTGATTTTCTTTGCCATCATGGGTCCTCTCGTGTGAGGACCACATTCTCCATCGTGAACTTCTTCCATCACTTTTTGTTCCTGTGAATGACCAAGACAATGCAAGACTACACCAAGAGGTGTTCTTTTGTACAATTCTCCCTGCATGAGGAGGTATTGAGAGGCTTGTAGGCGTATGGCTCATTGTCCCCTCTTATCCATATCCGGTGGGTATGTATGATACGTGCATATTGTATAGTCTTTTTAGCCTATTTTAGCACGTATTTCTATGCATTTTTGTACTGTTTATATAGTATTATGCCCCGAATTGGCTACTTTGGTTCGTTTTGTCCATTTTGTAGAAATGAACGCGAAAGTAGTGGAATCGTACCCTTTTTTGTCCTTTTTGCATGCATTTAGAGGAGACGGGATTTTTCCAGAGTGAGATACTGCATTGGGAAGCGTGAAGGCACGGTTTACGAGGCAGTCGGGCGTGGATTTGAGTTGAATTGAAGACAGAAGACTCGATCGAGTAGTTTTACCACTCGATCGAGTGGTTTTCATGGCCCTAGTTGGTCAATCGAGTACTTTTCTACTCGATCCAGAAGTGCTATAAAGAGGGGTTACTCGATCAAGTAACTATTCTACTCGATCGAGTAGATTATCCTGAGTTTTGCTCGATCGAGTGGTTTTATTCCACTCGATCGAGTGGTTTATGCTAGCGTGGGCTTTAATTAGCCCGTAAACTTATTTTATCTTATGGACTTAGTTATTTTTCTATTTAAGCATTACGTTACTAGGTTATTGGCATCTAATTTTCTATTATCAAGTTTATCTATCATTCAAGACTGCGTACTATTCTCTCCTTCACTGTAACTTTACTTTGGGATTTATTTCGCTCGGATTTGATAGTTCTTTACGCCGGATTCGCACGATTGTAATCTCTTTCTCCTTTCTTAATAATAAACTTCATTTCATTTGCTTTAATTCTTCATTTTGCTTTATTTACTTCTTGCCCTAATTTACTTTTTATGCAATTTAATCATCGTTTTAATATGTTGAATGCTGGTTATTTATCTGCTGTTAGTCTTGATAATATTAATAGCAATATGAGTAGCTAAACTTCTTTCATGTTGGGATTAGGGGATCTACGGTAGAAATGTGACGATGTAGTAAATAGGTTAGATGAATTAATTGTGAGATTCTGTCACCATAGCAATTTAATTGTATTTTACCGACTTAGTTGAGTGCACGCTTCTGAGTCATTGATGTGACCATAATTAGCGCATATTTAGTCCCCGAATTAGCCTTGTTCCCATGCTTTTTAGTGCATATTTGGGTCATTTATTGTCTTTAGTTCTTTGTTTTGCATATTCTTTGAGGTTTTGTGTCCTTGGTAGGAAAGGAGTGCAAACCTTGCATTTTCATGGCAAAATGAGACTAAATTGATTGAATCCAATGACCAAGCATCAAGGAGAGACAAGATTAGAAGGCCTTTGTACATATTATAGTAGTTGGGCAATGATGAGGAAAGATCCTTGCATCCCCAAGGAAATCCCCAAGGATTTTATGAAGAAAAGGGAAGAAAAGAAAAAGAAACAAGTCTGAGCAGCAATCCGTGCGGATTGTCCTGAAGACGCCCGTCCCCAGCACCACAATCCATGCGCCTTCCTTACAAGACGCCCGGGCAGCAGCTACCAGAAGACGCCCGTCTTCTCCCAAAGACGCCCGGGCAGAGACTCACGAATACGGCCGTCCCGAGCCTAAGACGCACGGATTCCAAGACAGCGCAAAGTCGTTTCTTCAAGCTTCAAGAAAGATGCCCATCCTTCAGAAAATACCGGCGTTTCCTTAAGTAGGGACTTAATCGTCATTTAAGCCCTTAGTTAACCCTAATGCACCCACCTAATTTCCACTATAAATACCCCATTAGTCTAATTGGAAGAGATATGTTCTTCTTATCAATTCTTAGAATAGTTAATATCAATCAAATCTCTCTTTAATTTTGTAATCAACAATTAATCAAGTTTTAATAAAAGTTTTATTTCCTTAATCTCTCTTTTGTTCATCCTTTATTTTGGGTAATTGAAGATTATTTGGGTTATTATTGGGAAATTGACAACCTCTCAATCAAACATCAAGTACTTCTTTTATTCTTTGCTTTATTATTGGAATCATTAGTAGTTATAATTCTCTTAATCCCTTTTTAATTATTGCTAATTACTTTCATTTGTTCATCATGTTTCACTTTGTTGGTATGATTGACAACCTTGCTAGCATGTTCAACATGATAATGAGTGAGTAGTTCCATAGCTAAGGTTAATGGGTAATTAGGGGAAACCAACATGCGGAATGATTCATGCTTAAATTAATATGCTTTCATGGTTTATTTGCTTGCTTGTTTTGATCTCAACTCATGCACATGTTATTTTTGATGAAATGCGAGCCTATGAATCCTTGCATTTTTTACCCATCACCTACCTTTTCAATGAGACTTGTAAGATATAAACCAACTCGAGTCTCATTAGACCATGCATGTTGTTGAGTAGGGAAGACTAAGTCGACTTGTAGGTGTTGTACAATCTAATCGATTCGGCTCCGGGACCCAAACTTTCCTAGGATTGTAAGATATAACCCAACTCAATCCATCACAACAATAATTGCTTGCTTATAATTTGAGAACATGTTTGTATGATCAATTCCCATGAATCCCCTCTGACCCTATGACACCCTAGTGCTTTTTATCAATTGTTTACAACCCTTTCAATTCATCTTGCTTATTTATTTTCATTGCTATTTAGTTTAGTGACCTTCTACATCAACCCAAATTGTGACACCCCTAAGACACCACTAGTCTCAATAGAAATCTCATCTCAATTCCCGTCCCTTGGGATCCGACCTTTACTTGCCGCTTTACTAATTGTAGAGTTGTTTGTGAAGCTATAAATTGTGTTTTGGTCTAGGTGCTCCTAACGACAAGTTATCGAAAAGATTTAGTCCCGACCAAAAATGGCGCCGTTGCCGAGGACGGTGTTATATTGATTTAGATTTTCTTATATTGTTATTAGTTGTGTCTTTCTTTGCCTTGAGGAAGTAAAACTCCTCAAGGTTTGTTCTAATTGTTTTCGAGTTGTTTGATATTTTGCATGTCTAGAAGGTCACCAGGTGATTTGTTACCTTTTGATTGTGAAATTGAAAGAACTTTGACAACTAATAGAAGACTTGATAGGAGAAATTTGAGAGGTATTAGTGAGTTTGTAGATATTCAACCAACTATTGAGTTCATCAACCCTTTTGCAACAGAAGGTGAGGAGAACCCAACACAAAATACAACACAAAATCAACCCACAATGCCTAAGTTTTCATCACATTCCGTACCCACCGAGGAGAACCTACCCAATGGTACTCCTACACCACAAAATTTGACCGGAAATTTCATTGCTAAATCCGCATTTATCCAATTAGTCGAAAGGAGCCAATTTGGGGGGATGCCTAGTGAAGACCCTCACTCTCATATGGAGACCTTTTGTGACTATTGTGATGACATTTCTCAAACCGGTGTAACTCAAGACCAAATTCGATGGGTCTTATTTCCTTTTTCTCTAATTGGCACCGCGAAACAATGGTTGAAGGGCCTTGATAAGGCCACTCTCGGAATTGATTCTTGGAAGAAGTTGGCTCTAGCTTTCTACAAAAAAATCTACCCACCGGAAAAGACTAACATGCTAAGAGCTCAAATTACGGGTTTTAAGCAAAGGGATGAAGAATCTTTGTATGAAGCTTGGGAACGATTCAAAGAAAATTGTCGCTCATGTCCTCACCATGGACTTAGCGAGTGGTTCTTGGTGCAACAATTTTGGAACGGTCTATATGAAGATTCAAGGAACATTCTCAACATGGGATCAAATGGAATGTTCACCGAAGTTGATGACAATCAAACTTGGAACAAAATTGAGGAAATGGCGGTCCATAACTCGCAATATAGTAGACCTCGCAAGGCTACTAGAGGAGGAAAGCATGAAGTGGACTCCGTTACTCAATTGGGTGCTCAACTTAGTGCTCACATTGATACCATCAATTTGAAGTTTGAAAAAGCTATGGCTAGACTTGAAGAAGCCTCAAAATCACCAAAGCATCATGTTAATGCCATGACGGCATCCTCATCAATCCCAAGTGGGATATGTGAGAATTGTGGAACTTTGGGACATGACTCAAGTGAATGTAGGGGAACAAATGAACAAGTAAATGCTTTCCAAGCATACAAGAGTGGTACCCCTTATTCCAACTATTACAATGAAAACACCAAATTCCATCCAAATCTCTCATACAAAAGCCAAAATGTTCAAAACCCTCAAACAACATACACCCCACCTCCCATGAGAAACCAAAATCAAAGACCCTATTACAACCAAAACCAAGGTTACCAAAATCAAAATCCATACAATCAACAAAATGACCAAGGTTTTGATGTTCAAAAAGCGGTCCTCCAAATGCAAAAGAATCAACAAGAATTTTTCACTCAAATGCAAAAAGATAGTCAAGCAAAGGAAACCACCATCAACAACATCCTAGCTCACACCAAAATGTTGGAAACCCAATTGACTCAACTAGCATCTTCAAGCTCACAAAGACAAAAGGGGCAATTACCACCTCAAAGTAATACCCCAAGACATGAAACGGTTTCAAAAATTCAGCTCAGAAGTGAGGGAGGGACTAACGATTTCAATTGATATGTAGTGCTTTAGCTTAGTGTGGGGATAGCAATTGCCTAGGCTATTCATGCCTTAGTAGTGCCCCCACAATGAAGATCACGAGATTTTAAAGAATGAAAAATAACAAGGGATATGAAAGGTACACGGATGGAACTGAATCCGGGTAAAAGGGGTAGAACCCGAGCGGTTTCAAGAGAATCCGCCCGTCTTCAGACAATCCGGGCGTATTTGGCAGAAGACGCCCGTCCTTCTGAGCTGAATTTTTGAAATTTTGTGACTGTTAACGAATCCGGGCGTCCTGCAATAGAATCCGCCGGTCTTCATAAAGACGCCCGTCCTGAAAGAGAAGACGCCCGTCTTTTTGGCTGAGGAAAACAAGAAAAATTCCTGGAAAGGAATCCGCCCGTCTTCTCTGAAAGACGCCCGTCCCGCATTTTCAAATCCGTCCGTCTATGCTGCAATCCGCCCGTCTTTAGGCGAGAATTCCTGAAGCCCATCCAGACAGAATCCGGGCGTCCAGAAGGAAAGCCGCCCGTCTTCCCCCTGCATTTCAAATTATTCGGGTTTATTATAAACCCCCTCCCACATTCATTTCTTCATTCCTTCATTCAAAACACTACCCATAAACCCCATAGCTCCAAAACCCTCATCCTCTCCATCACAAAAACAAGATTCCTCAACAACATTCACTAAAATCAAATCAAAACATCCTTTTAACAACAATTTAATCACTCCTCTTTCAACAAAAATCAAAACCAAGCACAAAATCTTCAACCTTTGAGTCGATTTTTGAATTCATAAAGGCAAAGCCTTTCATCTTTAAATCGATTTGGGTACACTAAAAATTGAAGATTTTCACTCTTTTCTTGGTTTATTCATCAATGGCAAAGACAAAGGGAGCAACAAAAGCAACAAAGGCAAAAGCACCAAAGGCAAAGGCACTCTCATCAAGACAAAAGAGTCTTCAAGCAAAGAAAGCATTGGCTATGGTGGTAGCTAGCCCAAACTTGGAAGTGCAACAACAACAACCTCCCATGGAAGCAACAACATCTACTACTCCGGAAATTGCTCAACTTTCGAATTATCCGGAGGTAATTTTCATTTCCAAATCCCATAGGGACACTTTTTCTAAGTCTGCTAGAAAATCATTTCTATCCACCAAGTTTATTTGTGAAGATGCCTTAGATAAGTTGGGTGTCCTTGAGCAAACTAGAGCCTTCTTTAAAGCCATGGGGTTGGAGAAATTGTTTACAACAAAAGAATTGATATACCCCTCCCTTACCTTAGAATTTTTGAGTTCTTTGAAAGTTAACAAGGTTGAGACTATGGAAACCATCGAGTTTCACCTAGCTAATGTTAGTAGGCGCATCTCCTTTGAGGAAATGGGAAAAGCTTTGGGTCTTAGCGATTCACCGGGTTATTTCAAGAATGTTGGCAAGTATGACCCCGACCCTCTTTGGGAGGCGATTTCCCGAAGGAAATTTGAGAACTTTCATGCAAGTCGCACTCTATTAGTCCACCATCCGGGCATTAGAGTGTGGGACAAGGTTGTAGGAAACACCATAATTTCAAGAAAAGACACCAACCATTTCACCAAACTCGATTTTGTTCTTCTTGAGTCCGGCTTAAACATTGGAAGGGAATTCACCAAGCCTTTTAACTCTCTAAGGCTTTTGGTTGATAGATGGCTAAACGTTGATTGTGGGAAGCAAGGCACTACCGTTATTGTGAATGGAGGTCTAGTCACTATTTTAGCTAAATACTTTGATCCGAACTTCAACAAGGATAGCAAGTATGTGGCGAAGAAGGGTGGTCATCTCATTGATATTGATACTATGATAAACAAGTACAAGTGGGTCTCTCATAACCCTCTTGACACCAAGTATGGGTGGCTCACTAGTGAGGCTAGATCTTTTACTTTGTCTTCGAAGATTTGTCGTTTAAGTGTCCACCGGACCAACTATCTCCTTCCCCTTTCAAAAGAGGCCGAATACATTATCCGACAACAAAAGGGTGAAATTGAAATACCCTCCTGTTCCATTGTCACACCACCCTATCCTTTCAAGTACCAAGAGTTCAAGCCCGAAGGTGTTGAAGCAAGCAAAGATTATATGACTCTTCTTATGCAAGAGATGCACAATCAAGCCTTCACGGACCGGGAAGATGCTTACTTAGCCCAATATCCACCCCTCCTTCACTTAGCTAGGCAAGGACTACTTGACCCTTCATGTCCTTTGCCTAGTTGGGCGGATAGGGAAGTCTTCTTTCCGAGTGCATCTAGGGGTGAGTTTCCGGGTGATAATGAGGTTGTCGGTGATGAAGAGGTTGATGATAACATTGATGAAGAAGCTAGTGAAGAAGAAGAAGAAGAGGATGATGAACAAAGTGAACAACAAAGTGAAGAAGGAAGTGGTGATGAGTCCACTTCTAGTGAGGAAGATGATGATAGTGATGATATGATGGAAGATTAGCAAGCTTTGGAGACTCCTACCCTCTTGAGGTTTGTCTATTTCTCTCTTTGTTGTATTTTATTAATCTTGATCATTGTTGGAGTAGTCCTAGCACCATAAAGGACTAACACCTCGGCCCCATTGAGGTGTTCTCATTTTATTGTTCCCACTTTTAAAAATCCAAAATGACAAAATTAGTTTCATGCATTGCATCGTGTGTGCATGAACTACACCCAACCTTAGGACATTAGCAATAATGTCTAACTCGGTTTGGGGAAGTACATACATACACAACGGGAGGTAATCTAAATTATCCTCTCCGTCATAAACAAAAACCATGCATCATGTAGTGTATATTAGTGTAGCTTGCATTTAGTGTAGAAATCATGCATCATGTTTGCATAATTTCCCATCATTTTGGCCATTGGGGACAATGCCCATATTAGTGTGGGGATGGGTAATTCTAATCTAACTTTTATTCAAAAAACCATAAAAATTTGAAATTTAAAAAACCAAAAACAAGTTCATTTCTTTTGTAGTGTAGCCAAGTATATATTATTGTATATATTTTGTTTGTTCTATCCTTGTTCACATTAATCGACTACGCCACATCCGAGACATGAGGATATTGAAGACCGCATGGTATGATCTTTCCAATCTCCTTTCTCCTCTTTATGTTAATGACTATGTGGCTTTATTTTGATTGATGCGGTATAACAATGTGAAATTAGGACTTGCATTTAGTTTATGGCCCTGTTTGGTAAACAGCGGATTAATTTCAACATAAGCAGATTGCAAAAGCAGATTATAAATGGCAGATTTTATCAGAAAGTTTGACTAGCATATTATAATTAGCAGAATTGATTTGAGTGTTTGGTAATTGGCAGATTACGATTAGTAGATTGTTAGTTTTCTTTGTAAAATGGAGAAAAATTTCCTATTTTACAATATGCTAACCAATATGCTGGGGTAAGCAGCATATTGTAAAACATCATATTGACCCCAAATATGCTGTTTCAATATGCTGTTTACCAAACACTAAAATTAGCATATTGATTGGTCAAACATGCTAAAAGCCTTGAATATGCTAAAATTTGGACAATATGCTGTTTACCAAACAGCGCCTATATGTCATATTAGTTGGTAGAATCACTTGCATTAGGATGTATATAATAGTTGCATCATGGCATATAGTTGCATTTAGATGAAATGTTTTAAAAAGTGCCTAATTGAGAACTTTGACAAGAGCAACTAAGCCATTACAAATACTTTTTCAACTTAAGACTTCGCCTACTAGAATGTTTGTAAAACACCCTAGATTGTGTCATACTAGTGTCTTTCGACCCATGACCCAAAGCCTAGTCAAGGGTTTGCATGTGAGTCACCTATCCAACCCCGTGATGCGATGTGGACTTGGATAACTTGTCTAGGTGACCTTGATTGACCTTGTGGTATGGCAACCCAAAAATACTTTCTATCAATAAGTTTGAAGTGCTCATTTCAAAGATTTTGTATGTGGAAACATTTTATTGCCAAGGAAACCTCAAATGTTATGAAATGTTGAAATATTGAGAACTTTAGTTGTTTTGATGGAGGCGTACCACTTCGATGTGCTTTGGAGAGGGATCCATTGAATTGGGCCCCTACACGGTTGTGAATTCAACCGCCCAGAGACAGAGTGACTATTACCCCGAAAAGCTATTGTCTAGAGGTTAACCGGTTGCCTAATAAGCGATTGGCGAAAGCAAAGGACATTAGCAGGGAAGGGACAAACCCCATCTCTAATTTTTTGAAATGTGAAAGTTGAATGAGGTCAATTTTTGAATGCTAGTCATATCCACCCTTGTTTATAACGATTTGAGCATTTCATTCCCAAAAAGCCTTTTTGTCAAGCCACTTTGTCGAGCTTGGGACGATCCATGACCTTTACTTTTGTAGAGAACTCGAGACTTGCCATGTCATATGCTACTAGCATCATGGGGATCATCATTCCACACCATCCGATCGCTCTTGACGAAAGTATATGGAAATTGAGGACGAAAGTAGTCTAGTTTAACACCATTTTGAGGTGATTTAGTGTCATCCTCTTAGCCTTAGTGATTTGTTGAACTAGTATTTGTGACGGAATATATGCTCTTAAATTTGTTCTCTTTTAGTTGACTCCGCCACTTGATGAGGAAGTGGCTATTCTTTTTGTAGATGCATCCATTATTTGATTTTGTGTGCTTAATGTTTGGATGTGTCGCCATTTTGGCAAGACCCACCTTGCCTTGCAAGAAGGCATCCTACCTCATAGTTGTCTTGTTGTGAGTTGAAGGGGCGGAGTGAGACCCGCTAATTGTCTCATATCGGCTGTGTTATTAGGTTAGTTTAAATAATGGTCCTAGTCTTTGTCACCTCTTTACTTGGGACGAGCAAAGGTTCGGTTTGGGGATATTTGATGTGACCATAATTAGCGCATATTTAGTCCCCGAATTAGCCTTGTTCCCATGCTTTTTAGTGCATATTTGGGTCATTTATTGTCTTTAGTTCTTTGTTTTGCATATTCTTTGAGGTTTTGTGTCCTTGGTAGGAAAGGAATGCAAACCTTGCATTTTCATGGCAAAATGAGACTAAATTGATTGAATCCAATGACCAAGCATCCAGGAGAGACAAGATTAGAAGGCCTTTGTACATATTATAGTAGTTGGGCAATGATGAGGAAAGATCCTTGCATCCCCAAGGAAATCCCCAAGGATTTTATGAAGAAAAGGAAAGAAAAGAAGAAGAAACAAGTCTGAGCAGCAATCCGTGCGGATTGTCCTGAAGACGCCCATCCCTAGCACTACAATCCGTGCGTCTTCCTCACAAGACGCCCGGGCAGCAGCTACTAGAAGACGCCCGTCTTCTCCTAAAGACACCCGGGCAGAGACTCACGAATCCGGCCGTCCCGAGCCTAAGACGCACGGATTCCAAGACAGCGCAAATTCGTTTCTTCAAGCTTCAAGAAAGATGCCCATCCTTCAAAAAATACCGGCGTTTCCTTAAGTAGGAACTTAATCGTCATTTAAGCCCTTAGTTAACCCTAATGCACCCACCTAATTTCCACTATAAATACCCCATTAGTCTAATTGGAAGAGATATGTTCTTCTTATCAATTCTTAGAATAGTTAATATCAATCAAATCTCTCTTTAGTTTTGTAATCAACAATTAATCAAGTTTTAATACAAGTTTTATTTCCTTAATCTCTCTTTTGTTCATCCTTTATTTTTGGTAATTGAAGATTATTTGGGTTATTATTGGGAGATTGAAAACCTCTCAATCAAGCATCAAGTACTTCTTTTATTCTTTGCTTTATTATTGGAATTATTAGTAGGTATAATTCTCTTAATCCTTTTTTAATTATTGCTACTTATTTTCATTTGTTCATCATGTTTCACTTTGTTGGTATGATTGACAACCTTGCTAGCATGTTCAACATGATAATGAGTGAGTAGTTCCATAGCTAGGGTTAATGGGTAATTAGGGGAAACCAACATGGGGAATGATTCATGCTTAAATTAATATGCTTTCATGGTTTATTTGCTTGCTTGTTTTGATCTTAAATCATGCACATGTTATGTTTGATGAAATGCGAGCCTATGAATCCTTGCATTTTTTACCCATCACCTACCTTTTCAATGAGACTTGTAAGATATAAACCAACTCGAGTCTCATTAGACCATGCATGTTGTTGAGTAGGGAAGACTAAGTCGACTTGTAGGTATTGTACAATCTAATCGATTTGGCTCCGGGACCCAAACTTTCGTAGGATTGTAAGATATAACCCAACTCAATCCATCACAACAATAATTGCTTGCTTATAATTTGAGAACATGTTTGTATGATCAATTCCCATGAATTCCCTATGACCTCATGACACCCTAGTACTTTTTATCAATTGTTTACAAACCTTTCAATTCATCTTGCTTATTTATTTTCATTGTTATTTAGTTTAGTGACCTTCTACATCAACCCAAATTGTGACACCCCTAAGACACCACTAGTCTCAATAGAAATCTCATCTCAATTCCCGTCCCTTGGGATCCGACCTTTACTTGCCTCTTTACTAATTGTAGAGTTGTTTGTGAAGCTATAAATTGTGTTTTGGTCTAGGTGCTCCTAACGACAAGTTACCGAAAAGATTTAGTCCCGACCCGTCATCCCTTTAATCTGGCTAAAATTAATCCTAGATCGAAAGATTGGACTAAATAGGCCTGCTATGAACAGTAGACTACCCTGACGAGGATGAAAGTTAAGTTAGTGGTAATTTAGGATAGAAAGTGGACCGAAAGGACCTTTCCATATCCGTCTCGCATTAATCTTGAAAGATAAGTAGATCTATATACTTACATATTCATATATGTTTTAATTTAATTTGTCATAAAATTAACTAATGATCTTATGCATGCAAACATTAAAACAAAATAAGGAAGAAACATTATTCTTACATTGTATTTTCGGTTTTAAGGGCACAAGAGAGATCACCTTTCTCTCTTGTTCTTGTGCTTTCCTTTAATGGAAGAACTAAGATCCAAGTGTAGGATCTCTCCCAAAGCTTAACACCCAAGGCCTACTCTTAATTAAAATTAATATTATAAGAACTAGTACAATATTAATCTTGTAGAAAATGACCCAAAAATATTATATAACACTTAATATTTTCGGTTTTTGGGAGAGGAAGAAGGAAGCTTATTATCTCTCTAGAATTCTTATTTTAGATGAGTGAAAGTATGAATGAATAATACAATAACATTATTGTATATTAGGTAAAATTAAGAGGAAAAACCAAGTGGTTTTCCTCTTCTCAAAACCGGGTGGGCTAAGGGCGTGGAGGGAGCCAATGCATGCAATTATTTGTCTTCACAATGCATAATAGGGTTGCATGGCTACTAAAGCAAACAATCATTATGTTTACCACTAATTTAAACAAACACAATATTTGCTTAAACCACCTCCAATTTTCGGCACATTGGATAATATGGGATCCATTTTATTTTTGTCAATTTGTCTTATGTCACATGTCATATGTCACATAAATTTGTTATGTATTTTTAACATATTAAAAAATCAACGTATTAATAAAAATACGTCATATACAAAAATCGACTTAGTAATTCATAATTACTTGTACCAAAATAATTTACCAATTTATAAATCACAACAATTTGTATTTATAATAATTCATTCAATTCAATTGTTACCTTAAACAATTATTTCATCCGAGTAATGATACGATTCAATTACTCAGACCGTATCTCATTTAATCGCATTTCAATGTGATACGTAAATTTTACTTCCAAAATCGTCCGTCAATTTTCAAGTAATTTAATTAACTCGTAACATTATACGATTAATTAAATGATCAATTAAGAGTGTTGCCCTATAGGTATGACCTAGGGGATCAACTGATCACCACCGTCGCACGACAGTAATGTCAAACTCTAGTCAGCCAATCATTACCGATATATGTTGACTAGTTGACAGTAAAAATTACTTCCCAATTGTATTCTTTATAATGAGATTTAAACATGTGATCATCATGATCAACAGTCGTGATCGCATTATTGTCGGAGGACACATATTCCAACAATCTCCCACTTGTCCTCGACAAGTGTGCTTCACCAATTCTCTTGTCCTATTACTATCTCCCACTCAATGCAAGGTGTCTTTCAGGTCGTACTTGCAAGTGATCATATCGAGAGTGGTTTCCTCGATCTGGAGAATAACTGATTGACCGGATTTATCCATCATAGATACTTTCCGAGCGTGGCCACGCATTTCCAGTTCATTACTCCTCGAGTGGCCCTGAGATATTGTTATAACCCTGACTAGGGGTGGACAATTCCTATCGCACTCATTCCCTTCGACTAGCCACAGCCATCATAACCCAAAATATGCCCATTTGACCCCATTTACGAAGGTCGTAGTAACACAAATCAAAGTTAATCTGAAACTGTGCCATCTTAGGTGAACAGTCTTTAGTCAAAAGAATCGACTCATTTGAATACTATAGTAGCTCTCGCCACGACCAGGCAATATAAATTTGCCAGAACTCTATAAGCGGTCATTAGGCCCGACAAAATGTTCCTAACAGTCTGCCTATGTGATCGACTAGTCATCTCACATGACTCTATGGCACTTGAACTTGCCATCAATCGCATCACACTCTAGTCACTTCGAGACGTCACCTCATACAAGTGACTATGGGCAAATACTATGTTAATCCGTATTCACTTTGACGGGGTTCAATTGTCTCCACAACCCGTTTGGATATAACAATGTACAAGGTGAGTTAATAATAACTCAAACGACAAATGTCGACATCACACTCGGGTAGTCAATATCATATTACGACCTTGTGATGTATATCATAAGTGTAAACACTTATTGATTGCAATAGAAGTTTAACATGCCATGTGTCCATGTGTTCAAACCTCTTACACTTGCATTTTCCTTTACATTCATGTTCTCTCTCATAGCATGAACTTTACCAAGTACACATCAAGGTTCCCGACCTCGGTTTTGGTTCTTTATCTTGAAAGAACTTTCTTATCGATTATCACATAACGAAAGAATTTGTGGTGAATGATATCTTGTACTGATCAAGTACTCCATCCACACACAATGCACTAGGTATATGTTCTGTAGAGTCTTGCAACAATTTGCCAAGACGATTGGCCTAGCACTTCTCACAAGTCCTAGCATAGTTAGGAAAGATTAGTTTTGAGTAACTTCTTATTCAACTAAGTATCTTCCCAAAACTTCTTATTTCTCTTTCTAGGCTTGAAATATTTAGGATTCTCATAAATCATTACATGTGCTCGGATTTTCATTAATATGCGCAACCTCTTGACACATATAAGAGCATTCTGACAAACACCGAAATCGCTCATCGGATTCTACTTGAGAATTCATGACGTTTCTATTGTGGCTTACCAATGAATCATCATGCTCTTATGCATATGATTCACCATTGGACATGTGCATGATCATTCTAATGGCAGAAACATTAGTTACTAATAATCATGAGATCAACCATTTATAGGTTCAATGAACGACCATGACTGCTAATAGCAATTCCATTTTCATCTATATGAATAACCTATGTGTATGTTGATACGATGTGTATCTCTTAATACTAATCCAACATCCCTTGATGTAATTGGATTCATCATAGTTCATTTTCATCCAGAATTGAAAACTCAAAACTTCCTCTAAGAAGGAAGGTGTTCGCTTGTCATTCTTTAACGAGTGGTGAGTTGTAAACATTCAAAGGATGATAGCTCCCACTAAATTCCATGTCTTCACATGATAATTTCCTAACTCCCACTCAATTCCACATATTTCGAAATTGACTTCTCAATCGAAACTTTTCAAGAATTGAAATATAAATTGCATTGCCAAGTTATTAAGATAAAACCATATATGTTCCCATCATATCCCTTCAAAATACTTACTTTGAAGTGGTCTTATCTTAACCTTATGGAAAAGATTTTAATCTCTAACTCTCACATATCATAATGATGTGTAGCGATGTCATTATTTAAATATAAATAATATCTAGAACACGTCCTTCGAAATACCCTTTCCGAAGGAGGTTTAACCATTTCATAATGAGGTTAAGTAATGACATTTGCGTGGTTAAAACTTGGCCATTGAAGATATTGGTATATCAATCTTTGCAACTCGATCATAACTAGTATGTCACTTTGATTCATTTAGGCTCTTAAGTAAATCTTAAGGTTGAAACTATTGGTCAAAATTTTCATAAACTTAGTCAAAAACTTGTTAAGACTTTACATTAGTCATTTTTCTTCCAAAACTTTCTTTTGGTCTCCTCGTGTAGTTATCTTGAGAATATACTCTTATGATTACTTCACTTGGTCTCTTTAGTCATATAGAACTAACTTGAGACCATAGATCTCATCTATTCGGTATACTATGTAAATAGATATACCTTCATTCAAATCATTCTCTCTTGCATAGATCTTCATTTACACAAGTACACAATTTTATCTTGCCTTGCGTAGATCTTCATTTACACAAGTACACAATTTTATCTTGTCTTGTGTGTTGTTGTGTCCTCATTTTTCTCCCACTCTATCTTTAGAATAAATACACTATAGATTCAAAGATAGCATATGAGACACAAATAATGATGTTGAAGTTATAGGAGAACTATCTCATAGATAGACTAATAGTTATTGATTTCGTATGTGTCCCTGGTGATTGACATTCCTTTAAGAGAGTTCATAGACTCAACACCACTTTATAAATGATCATACACAAGCCTTAAGCATGTGGACATATAATTAAACCCGTCATTATAGTTGTCTATTAGATCACTTTAAGCGAATAATCTTATGTTTCTAAGAGCAAGCATTTAAAGATGAATTTTAGAACAAAAAGGATAAATGATAAAACGGGTGACTTGGGTTGCAAACCAAGTCACCATTATCCAAAATACAACCCATTATCCAAAATACCTTTCCATGTCGAACACGGAAACTTAAGGTTCTAAAATCCAAAACATAATTTAAAATAAGACAATGAAAAGCAAAGCTCCATAAAAGCTATCCCTAGCTTCTTGATGGTTTCTCATGCTTGCTTTTCCTTTCCCTTGTCTTTGCTTGGTGGAGGCCCTATTTACAATAAAAAGGGAGATACATTATCACAACTTTGCATCATAATACCATAGTTGAATTAGAAACATAAAAGAAGGATAGTCATTTACCTACTGGAGTAATCTTTCCAGCCTTAATATCACCAAGGTATTTGGAACAATTTCTTTTCCAATGTCCCATACCATTACAATAATGGCATTTATCAAGAGGACCCTTCTTGATTTTTGAAGTGCTAGCTTCACAAGTCTTAGCTTTGGTGAATGTGGGAGCTTGCTTCTTGCCCTTCCTCCCATTCTTCTTGAACTTCCCCTTACTCTTGGTGCTTATGTTAAGCACATCCTTGGGTGGGTTCACATTTAACCCCATGTACCTCTCGGCTTGCACAAGTAACTTGTGCAATTCTTCAAGAGACACATCCTTGTCTTGCATGTTAAAATTCACCCGGAATTGAACATATGCTTCGACTTTGGACAAGGAGTGTAGAATCCTATCTACAATGAGTTCTTTGGGGATTTAAACCTTTTGAATTTTCAAGGTCTCGACAAGCTCCATGAGTTTAAGCACATGAGGGCTAACCTTTTGGCCCTCTTTGAAGTCGAGATCAAAGAATGCCGCGGCCGCCTCATATTGGACGATCCGCGGAGTTTGTGAAAACATTGTCACAAACTTGGAGTAAATCTCATTAGAATTGCCCATTTTAAAGGCTCTCCTTTGGAGATCCGCCTCCATCGCAAATATTAAGACATTTTTCATTGCGGCGGACTCCTTTTGGTAAGCCTCATATGCTTCCCTAGTGGCGGCGGTCGACCTAGTGGTAGGTTCGGGTGGAGAGACCTCGGTAAGGTAACGAAGCTTGTCGTCACCTTGGGCGGCTAATTTGAGTTGGGCATCCCAATCGGAGAAATTTGACCCATTCTTTTCAACTTTTTATCGATCCATAAAGGATCGGAGCCATGATCAACTAGCGAGAGGTGTGGCATTTGGCGTTGGTGTTGCCATTTGTTATGAGAAAAAGAAGTGGTCTACAAAACAAAATATAAGGAGTAAAACAAATGTCGTTTTAATAATAATACTCAGAAAAATATATGATTTAAACAAGTTTTATGCATTTTTCTAGCGACCTCTACCCAACTAGATAAATGATTCCAAGACCCAAATTCATATCAACTTAGGCACGGGGTAGCCGATGAAACCTTTATCAATATAACTCGGTGGATTAACCTTTTAATCGATTCTACTTTTAGAACTCTTGGTCGATAAAATTACTCTAATGTTTATCTATAGCCCAAAACACATTAACAAGGGCACGGGGTAGCCGATGAAACCCTTATCAATAACTTTTGTTGAGTTCAATCCAAATTTCGAATAAATGTGTCCATTATCCAAACCCACATTAACTTAGGCACGGGGTAGCCGATGAAACCCTCATCAACATGAATTCGGTGGATTAGACATTTATCACCCACTTCCCCTACGTAACAAGGTTTGTACCCTGGGGTAGCCGAGTGCACTCCCTCGCGAAATAGGTTTTCATGGTTTCTACTATTTGGTAAGGCTATGTCTCAATTAATTGTTTTAGCCAGAGGTCATGTCAATTTATTATCTATCACGTTTTAAGTGAACTAAAGCGGTGAACTACGATAATTTTAATTGACACGGTCGATAAACTCGATAAAATAAGGATGCATGTTTTAGTTATGGCGATTTAGCGATGCATGTGACATAAAATAAAATGCAAGCATAAAATAAATAAATCCTAGTATGGCCTTTCCTAAAATAGAAAAACTATTTAACTATTACATATTCGAAAACCAACTCCATTGGTCCCTTGAACTTCGGTTGTGGCACGCATCTCGAGGTAACACCGTCTTTATGTATCGCCATTCTTGAAGAAATCCGTCTTTGGGAACTCCGGAATGAATAAAATTACATAATAAATTACATAATTTCCTATTATACATTTGTAACTAAAATAAAATAAATCTATTAAATTACAAAACGGTGATACGAGATCACAATAAAAATTACAACCGAATCGATATTCCCATACATTTCGGGAAATACCAATTAAAATCCAAGGCCATACTAAGTAAAATTACATAATTCAAAAATTACATAAATTAAAATTATGACAATCATAAAGAAAATGCAGCATTATAATATGTATGAACATGCTCAATTTTATGCTAAATCGCCTTTAATTAGCCAATATCGTATATTACTCGGTTTTTACGGATTTGCGTGATTTCAACATTTTATAATCACGAAAATTACATAAATTCATATTTATGCATAAGTTAATTACCCTAACCTCTTAGAACTCAAAATTTGGTCTACACTAATTATTTGACCATAATTAACTCATATTTATAAAATTGTTCATTAATGGACTAAAAATTACAAAAATAAGCTATAAACTTCAAATGAATCACAAAATTTCAAATAAATTCAAAATTTGAAATTTAAACTCATGAACATTCTGGAAAAATACCATGACATTCATAATGTTCAAAAACTTAGGTTAAAAATTTCGAAATTTTTCCGGAAAAACAATGTTGCGGTTTATCGGTTTTAACTAAAATAATCATAAAAACATGGGAAAAATTATATTCATTAAATTTTCAATTTTAGATCTGAAAAGGATAATAAAATGCAACATTGGACGTTTTTCCTTAGTCATAGATTATGTTTTATTAATTTTTCACTAATAATGTCACTATTTATGCAATTTTTCTTCAAAAATCCATAAATCATGCAAAAAGACTTCATTATAGCCCATTATTTTACACACACTTTGTAAAATTGCATGTGACAACATACTAAATTCCTATGACCAGATTCGAAATTTATCTCATATTAACCTATTTTTCACCTAAATCCGAATTTAATAATGAAAAATCCATTTTTCGAGCATAACAAGTCCAAAAATTATGAAAATTTACAGGTTATCTCAAAATAATATGTGTGACAACATATCCGAAAATCACTGGAAAATTGGAAGTATAACTAATTTTAGACCGAAAATGACATTTTTACTCATAAAATCACATTTAAATGCCATTATTGTATAATATGAACAATAAAAATCCGTAAATTTAACCAAAATATCCTAAAACATTTTAGGACCAGAAATTTAACATGCATGAATTAATTTCGTGATATATCATAATAACACAAATTTTACAAGTTTTATATGTTAATCTTTATAACTCGGAAAAACTTTTAACCGATTTGCATGCAAACAACCATGGCTCTAGATACCGATTGAAAGATAAGTAGATCTATATACTTACATATTCATATATGTTTTAATTTAATTTGTCATAAAATTAACTAATGATCGTATGCATGCAAACATTAAAACAAAATAAGGAAGAAACATTATTCTTACATTGTATTTTCGGTTTTAAGGGCACAAGAGAGATCACCTTTCTCTCTTGTTCTTGTGCTTTCCTTTAATGGAAGAACTAAGATCCAAGTGTAGGATCTCTCCCAAAGCTTAACACCCAAGGCCTACTCTTAATTAAAATTAATATTATAAGAACTAGTACAATATTAATCTTGTAGAAAATGACCCAAAAATATTATATAACACTTAATATTTTCGGTTTTTGGGAGAGGAAGAAGGAAGCTTATTATCTCTCTAGAATTCTTATTTTAGATGAGTGAAAGTATGAATGAATAATACAATAACATTATTGTATATTAGGTAAAATTAAGAGGAAAAACCAAGTGGTTTTCCTCTTCTCAAAACCTTGGGCTAAGGGGGTGGAGGGAGCCAATGCATGCAATTATTTGTCTTCACAATGCATAATAGGGTTGCATGGCTACTAAAGCAAACAATCATTATGTTTACCACTAATTTAAACAAACACAATATTTGCTTAAACCACCTCCAATTTTCGGCACATTGGATAATATGGGATCCATTTTATTTTTGTCAATTTGTCTTATATCACATGTCATATGTCACATAAATTTGTTATGTATTTTTAACATATTAAAAAATCAACGTATTAATAAAAATACGTCATATACAAAAATCGACTTAGTAATTCATAATTACTTGTACCAAAATAATTTACCAATTTATAAATCACACCAATTTGTATTTATAATAATTCATTCAATTCAATTGTTACTTTAAACAATTATTTCATCCGAGTAATGATACGATTCAATTACTCAGACCGTATCTCATTTAATCGCATTTCAATGTGATACGTAAATTTTACTTCCAAAATCGTCCGTCAATTTTCAAGTAATTTAATTAACTCGTAACATTATACGATTAATTAAATGATCAATTAAGAGTGTTGCCCTATAGGTATGACCTAGGGGATCAACTGATCACCACCGTCGCACGACAGTAATGTCAAACTCTAGTCAGCCAATCATTACCGATATATGTTGACCAGTTGACAGTAAAAATTACTTCCAAATTGTATTCTTTATAATGAGATTTAAACATGTGATCATCATGATCAAAAGTCGTGATCGCATTATTGTCGGAGGACACATATTCCAACAAATCTGTCTAAGTTGTTTACAGTCGAGTCACTAGACTACCGTAGTGAACCGAACTCCTGACATGACCTTTCTCTATTTGATAGTTTAAATCTATTTTCCTGCTTTTACTGCTCTTTTCCATACGTTTCTTCCTTTAAACCTTTAGTTTAGAAAACAATTCAAACAAACCCCCCATTTATTACCAAATAGACGGACTTCTACAGATATCTTGCCTCCCTGAGGAGATCGACCTGACTTCCCTAGCTATATAGTTAGTTTAGTTAGTTTATTTTTGATAGGTATATAACAGACGTGAGTTTGAAGTTTAGAATGGCTTGAAACCAAGGTTCTCCTGGATTTTCTTCTTCATCTATAAGGTGGTGTACATAGGCTGGTTCCGACCGCCATTCGATGCACAGAGGCATTTCTACCATGTTGTCTAGCATATTAATCAAAGATGCAAGTTTCGCAAGAGCGTCTGCAAATTGATTCTCTTCACGAGGTAGGTGTAGATAAGTGACTTGATCGAAGAATTGCGCGAATTGATCTATCCCAGCCTGATAAGGTGCTAGACTTTCACTTCGAATTTTCCAAGACCCCGTAATTTAGTTAATGATCAAGGACGAGTCTCCGTGAACTCGAAGATTCTTGATGCCTAAACTTACTGCTGCTTGTAGACCAATGAGGCAAGCTTCATATTCCGCTGCGTTATTTGTCACCTCGAAGTCGAGTTTGACAGAAAGTGGTGTATGCTCACCTTCAGGAGAAATGAGTAACACTCCTATTCCAAACCCTCTTAGATTTGATGCTCCATCGAAATAAATATCCCAAGAGTCTACACTGGTTTGTAGTATATCTTCGTCTAGAAAGGACCACATGTCTATTGCTAGGATGTCGTTGATGGGGTTATCTGCGAAAAATTCGGCAACGGCGCGCCCCTTTATAACTTTTAGAGGTACATATTTGAGATCGAACTCTGAGAGCATTAAGGCCCACCTTGCCAAACGTCCGTTGAGAACGGGTTTCTCGAAGAGGTATTTGACGAGATCCATTTTGGAATACACCTTGACAAAGTAGCTAAGCATGTAGTGGCGTAGCTTCTTTGTTGCCCACACAAGAGCGAGGCATGTCTTTTCGAGAGGTGTGTACTTGCACTCATACTCCAAGAACTTCATACTAAGATAGTAGATAGCTCTTTATTCTTTCCCAATAGTTTGTGCGAGCACAGCCCCCATGGCTGTTTCGGTCACTGTGAGATATAAACCAAGAGGTTGATCTCGTTGAGGAGGCATGAGCACTGGTGGCTTGGCGAGTATCTCCTTAATTATGTCAAACGCCTTTTGGCAGTCATTGTCCTATATGGTGTGATATGTTTTCTTGAGCTTTTTTGAAAATGGGTTCCCAGATCATAGTAAGTTTTAATATGAAGCGGCTTATATACTGTACTTTGCCTAGAAATCATCTAACCTCCTTCTCTGTATGGGATTGTGGCATTTCGATTAGAGCCTTCCTCTTGGATGGAAAAATTTCTATTCCTCTTTGGCCGATGACATATCCCAGAAGCTTACCCGACGTTACCCCGAATGCACACTTCTGAGGATTGAGCCTCATATTGTACTTTCACAGTTATAGGAAGAATATGCGAAGGTTATCAATGTCCCCCTTCCTATCTTTGGACTTGACAATCATATCATCAACATACACTTCTACTTCTTTATGCATCATGTCATGTAGCAATGTGGTCGCAGTGCGTTGATATGTAGCTCCAGCATTGATTAGCCCGAATGGCATAACAGTGTAGCAACAGGTGCCCCATTGAGTAACGAAGGCGGTCTTATGCATGTCTTCTATGGCCATCTTAATCTGATTATACCTTGCATACCCGTCAATAAAGGATAACAACGCATGATCTGCTGTATTATCTACCAATATATCGATGTGTGGTAGTGGGAAGTCGTCCTTGGGACTTGCTTTGTTTAAGTCTCTGAAATCAACACAAACTCGGATTCGCCCATTCTTTTTGGGTACGGGGACTATGTTAGCCAACTAGTCTGAATACTCAGAAACTTTGATGAACCCAACTTTGAATTGTTTATCGACTTCTTCTTTGATTTTAAGAGCCCATTCGGTCCTCATTCGATGAAGCTTCTGTTTTACGGGTTTGAAACCTGGTTTTATTGGAATTCTGTGTTCTTCAATATCCCTGTCTATTTCTGGCATGTCTTTGTAGGACCAAGCGAAAACGTCCTTGAACTCGTGTAGAAGGTCGATGAAATTGGCCCTTTCAGTTGGGTTTAAGGTCGTCCCTATCTTAAGTTCTTGGGGTTCTAGTTCGGTTCCTACGTTGATGGGTTCGGTGTTCTCTATAACTGGTGCCTCTTCCCCCTCTTGTAATATTTTTTTAACTATGTAGGGAGGTAATTCGACTGAGTCTGGGTCAGGATCATCCTCATTATCATCGTAAATAGAATTGCATTCAGAATAACACAAAGAGTAAGCAGAATCTGATTTATTCATATTAAATTTTGAAAAGAGTTGAAACAAAGAAGCCATCTGTTCAATAGTCAGTGGCGGTAAAGGGACAGCTGCTGGGACATTTCCCAAGCTACTGTTACTACTTGATGTTATGCTAGGAGAAACAAGGGGATGGGGAGTGACAACAAAAGGAGACTCTCTAGCGACTTCTCTAGACTCAGACTCTGATTCCGAATCCGACTCCGACTCTGACTCGAATTTGTTGTCTTCAGGTTCTCCTTTGAACATATCTCCTTCTCCAGTGGTGACTTTGAAGAGCTTTCCTTGGTTATTAGTCCACTTGATCGACTTTCTCCATTCTTTCTGCTGATTTGAAATGGTTTTGGTGATTAATGTTGTGGGGTTGAAATGGTCATCTTGAAGTATCATGGTAATGATCTCATCTTGTGCGGCTCTAACAAATCGGTCTTCTCGAAACAGAAGGCTAACAGCCTATACGTCTAAACAAGGTATTTGACGAGTTTTGACGGTAGGAATCGTTTCTGAAGGAATGAAGTAGCAATCGTGGAACACCTCGATTCCAGCTAGTTGCATTCCTTTATAGTGCCAAGGTTCGGGGAACCCGTGAAAGTGTTCTTGATCCCCTTCTCTAACGAAGTATCCGTTTAGGGTAGGGAGATAGGGTCGCATCTGGATTCCTTTGTTCTTATGCTTTTGAAACTGAGTGAGCATCTCCAAAGCTTCTTCTTTCGTAGGTTTGTATCCCAATCCTAATGGTATCCTCTAAGAGTTTCTTTCTTTGTAAGGTGCAAAGGTATTTTTCTTTGCAGGATTCAGTGGCATTCCTGGGAAGTATCAATGAGACTTGAGTATGTGGTTGACCACTAAATTGGAGTATGGATCGAAGTATAGAGGCGCCAGTTCGCTCTCTACAAGTTTTATGCTCTGAAAGCCCCCAAGCTCGTATACTGGATCTATGACTACTTGGTTGCTTGACATTTTCTCTATCACAGCCTTGATGGGTGACGAAGTGATCGTCACTACTTTGCCATCTAGAGGAATCTTAATCTTCTGGTGCAAGGTGGATGTTACCGCTTTGGAAGCGTGAATCCAAGGTCTTCCTAGAAGTATATTGAATGATGCTTCGATATCCCCTATTTGAAAATTAACCTTTCGCTCAATTGGCCATGTGGCTATAGTGAGGTTGATTAGTCCTACCCCTTTACGTCGTGTTCCATCGTTTGCTCGAACTCCTTGGTTGGTATGAGTCCAATCTGATTCTTTCATGCCCAATTTGAATGCTGTGTTTAGTGGTATGACGTTGACTGCAGAGCCATCAACTACCAAAGTCATTGGCACGTTCTTCTTGAAGCATATGACGGTAATATATAGAGCTAGGTTGTGACTGGCGCCAAAGGGAGGCAAATCTTCATCTGAAAAAGTAACTGGGTTGCCTAGTTTAACTGAATCTTAGAAGACCAAGTTGACTACGTCGTCAGGCATAGAGTTGTGTAGCACGTTCAATTTAGCCAAGGCTTACAGTAAAGCTTGGCGATGAGGAAATGAACTCGCAACTAGTTGCCAGACTGAAAGATCTGTCTTCGTCTTCTACAGTTGTTTTAGCAAGTGGTCAGTAGAAGTATCTTCGCCATCATTTGGGATAATGACATTGGTGTTTGTAACTGGACCATTAGCTATAGCACCGTTCTGAGAAACATTTTGATATGGACGCCCCGAACGAGTAAGGTGGTCTATATCTTGATCTCCGTTAGCTTTGACTATATCCTCACTAACATTGACTAGATAGTGTTCGGTGAGGTATTCATCATCATCGTCATCGGCCCATATTCCATTGACGATAATAAGCTCTCTCAATCTGGTGATCTCGGCTTCTAGACTGATTATTTGTTCGGCTAAGTTATCAACCACGGCGATTACCTTTTGCATCGTAGACTCTTGAGATAGACTTAGTGGCACGCTCTCCTTAGGTATGGCGCTTGGATGGCGTAGGGATGCTACTACATCTTATAGTTCTGAAACTTGCCTACTCACACTCTTTGCCCATGCAATGAAGTCGTCAATGGTAGGAGAAATGGTGGAATAACTCCCCTCACCTTCTAGTGCATTAATTTAATCCTCGGCAGGAGAAATGATGTGTGAACAATCGAAGGTGGATTCCTCGTCTATGATCATCAGAACTCCAAGAGGATTCTGAGTATTGTTAGGCTTACCTCCAGGAGGTATGGGTAAACGACCATCTTTGATCATATCCTGAAGGACATGCTTTAGTTTGAAACATTTCTCGGTATCGTGTCCCTTGCCTCTGTGATATTCGCAGTATGCATTCTCATCTCAGAATTTGGACTTCTTTTCTGGATCAGTTGTAGGTCATATGGGTTGGAGCTTACCTTCTTTCATCAACCTTTTCAGAGCATTGGAGTATGTATTGCCAATGTTTGTGAACTTCCTTTGTGGGTTATTCTTCTTTGATGATTCGACAAGGTTAACCTCATCAGTCTTGCTAGTAGTGCCATAAGAACGACTCGTTGAACCTTGGTATCCACGACCCACTGTCTTGGGCAAGAGTCCTTTACGGATGTCATATTCAATTCTCGTCCCTAGCACAGTCAGGTCTTTGAAGGTCTTTATGTTTTGGTACCTCAAGTGGTTTGCATAAATGGGTCTCAGGTTATCCACGAACTTTTCCACAAGAGTAGCTTCATTTGGGTTTTCAACCAGTTGCATGCTAGTCTTCCTCCACCTACTTAAGAAGTCTGTAGAGCCTTCTTTCTCATTTTGAGTAAGAACCTCTAGAGTGCGCATGTTGACTTGGATCTCAGCATTATCCACGTATTGGTTAGTGAATTCAATTCTGGCATCATCCCAAGTGGTGATCTTCTTATGTTCCAAAGAACAAAACCATTGCTTAGTAATGGTGTCGAGAGATGAAGGAAAGATCCTTAAGAACATCTTTGATTTAATACCTTTGATCGACATGTAATCTTTGAAGACACGAATGTGGTTCAAAGGGTTTTCATGCCCCTTGAACTTTGGAATGTCAATTATGTTGAGGTTAGTTGATAACTGAGCATTTACTGCCTCACACTTGCGATTATTTTCCATGTAGATGTCATCTCCCTTGTGGTACATTAGTTGTTCCTCCAAGTATTGGAGTCGTTTTTCACCTTCAGTAGGACCTAGTGGGGGGTTGGGTTCTGGTTATCCAACAAAGGCTGGAACGTCTTCATGGACGCTCGCATTAGGTTCATCATTCTCCATAGGAGGAAGCCTAGTGTCTACAGCAACAATTCGGCTTTTAATAGCATTGAGGCAAGCATAAGCTTGGTCTTAGCTTGTTTGGAGACGAACAAGCGCAGCTAGGATTAGATCATTACCATTTTGGGGTTGTCCATTAACACTTGCGTGACTAGTCCCAGGTATCTTGGAAACTGGATAATAGATCGACGACGAATCAAAACATGATCGACCATTTTAGCATACTTACTCGAAAAAGACTCAACTTGTGAAGTGGGAGTGTGCCACTTGTGTTAAGTGAGGTTTGAAAATGACAAAGTTTTGAAATGTTTGTCCTAAGCAACTGCAGTGTAGTTGTAGGAGTGCTGACTCGAAGTGAGGCTTTTGAAATGGGTTTTGAGGCCCGAATTTTAACTAGACATTTGGACAGAGTTTCGACTCATTTTGCGTTATTCTATGCCATTTAGAAATGTTTACATTTTGAAAAAGGATTTTTATTTTACAAAATTTCGTCATGGTTTCGTTTACAAAATGGTGATCACATATAAGCATTCATACAGGCATTATAACGGTATGCTGAGTGCATTTATAAGGGTTTTAGCTTAAAAGGTGGGTTCCCATACCAAGCAATCAAACCCGGGTCTGTGGAGACGTATTAGCCAAACAAGACTAAGGCCGGTTCCTAGTCCATTTCCTCCAGAAGTGAAAGCTCTTGATACAAACATGAGTATGCACCATGGTATGGTTGACGTCAATCGCTATCTATCCTTAAGCTCACATAAGAATTTGGACCGTCCAGATGGGACGATTGGTCGAATAGGTTGGGTTGGGCCTAGGAAGGCCGAACAAAACGACCTAAGAAGGTCGAGTGATGAAAACCGACAACTGTCTCATATGAACTATTCCCTAACCTTATTCAAGTTTCACCCTTGGCAACACGTAAGTGTATTTTCCCCAGCGGAGTCGCCAAACTGCGGACACGGGGGGCCCACGGGGGTGCTTGGGAACAAGCGTTTGCATTTGTGGAGTCGCCACTAATTTTTATGGGAAATTGGAATCGTTCGAATACCTCGCGCCATGTCAAGACACAAAGTAGTGACATGAACACTAAGAACTCGTTACCCTTAGCATTCTATGTCTATAATGACTCTCGTGGATGCCAATGAATACGGATGTTTACAGAGATCCGTAGTAAGGGGTGAGGGTACATATTAGGAAGCTCTTTAATCGAACAACTAATCCCGCCCGCCTCGATAGCGGCCTCTACTAATGATTAGGGAAGTTATTCATATTTGATATGTTGTCGATTATATGCATGCAATGCAACATCCAATATTTTAATCCTAGCATGTGAATTAATACTAAGTCGGTGAACATGTAATTTAGCATACAATTGTGTCAAAGTTGAAAGTTAGATTAATTACATGTGAAGAACAAGCAAATAAATCATAAAAAAATAAATAATGGTAAATAAATAACGATTAAGATTACAATAATATAAGTGCTTTATGTCAAAAATATACTTAAGACGGACAATTTGAGAAAAATAAAGGAAAATAAGGTTAGAAAATATGGACAGATTAGGAGTGATATTATGACTAATAGTCAATTAAAGATGTAAATAAAGAATTTAGTCGAAGCAAGAACGGAAGATCAGAGACAGAACTCATCCCGGAACAGGCGCAGCATTGCTGCGTCCCTTGGAAGAGGCACAGCTTTCACTGCGTCTGTTCCTGAGGTGAGTTCTGGCTGTGAAGTCAGAACTGCGGGTCTGTTAATATTCGTTGGTGTATTTAATGATTAATTATCGATATTTGACTCAAGTGAAAGTGATTTAGAATGTTAATTATATACAAGACCGTCATAAAAGCGATAAACACGAATTAAGACGGATTAAAACTAATTAAGAACGAGCTACAAACGAGTTAGAACTAACTAGGCGGATTAGGTTAAATTATGAAGACGGAAACGATTTGAAAGACATAATCAACTGATGAAAACATGTACAAAAGTCGAATTCCAGAGAGTTGATATGAATGAATCGAATCTTCAAAACCCGGGTTTGATTTAATGACGAAAACCCGCAAATATCAATTATTAGGGATTTAAGCCGCAAAATAAAACACGATAAATATTAAGAATGTATTAAAATTTATTATGTATGAATGAAAAAAAGAAATTAAGAAATTAAAACAAAAAGGAACGAAATCAACAGGAAACCGAGGAAGAAGAAGAAGAGCAAGAAGTGCGGCAGCCTCTGGAAGAGGCGCAGCAATTGCTGTGTTTCTTCTCAACGTCTGGTTACTGCTGATCCGTAAAAGCAGTTTAATAGAAGGGTTTTATAAGTCGGTTTTAAACATACTTTTGTTGTAAATCTTACAATAATTGGTATAAAAATAAAATACAATAAAAAGAATGGGATTTACACCCTCAAACTTACATGTTTGACGAAACCAAATTAACTAAGTTAACGTTTTAGTGATTGCTCGACTCGAATGTATGTAGAAAGTGCCCTCTTAAGAGGATTAGATTAAGTTGATTGATGTGTAGTGGTCAAATTGGTCGGTCATGCAACGTGACTGGTAATCAGAATGATCTGAGCTTACGTGGTCGATTGATCAAGCACGTAGACGTCAAAAGCTTGGAGCACGGTCTTAGAATGCAAAGGGAGAAGAGAAGGGCGGACACTCGCATAAAAAATATGTGGAACGAAGGTCCCTATATATACTAAAAAATAGGGAGAGTTATGGAATGACTCATACTTTGGAAATAAACCATGGAAAAATCTGAAAAAAGGCAGAAAGGAGCTGGGGAAAAGGCGCAGCAGGTTCTACGACCCTTGGAAGAGGCGCAACATCTACTGCGTCATTTCCCCAGTGGTTTTTTCCTCCGGAAGAAAGAATTCCGCGTTTCTTTTAGGGAATTGCGGTGGATCTCTACTTATTTCTTAAAATAAGATTTTTGGGATATATTTTACCAAAAGATATAAAATTAATTAATGGAATAAAAATACGGAATAGTCTAGCACCTTCCGACTAAGCATTTTAAACGGTTTATTAGAAAATGAAGCGGTTTTTGACCCGGACTCCAAATGAACTCTAATTACTGTCAAAATGACCGTATCGGCGTGTAGATGACAACCAAAGGGTAGACACAAGTATTTGAGCTATCACTTGACGATAAACTTACGAACTGTCATAAATCGTTCCGCGTACCAAACATGCGGCCCAATCATCGCTGGGTGGTTGGCGGGAGGTGCAGAAATGAGGTATCTACAGCTATCTGCCCTAAAATACTACTAACTTAGCTTTCACCCTCATTACTGTAGTCTATTGTCCATTACAGGTTTATTCATTTCAATCTTTCGATCTAGGTATGAATTTAACCGGATTAACTAATTTAGAAGCGTCCACTCAACTAAATGATTACAATTAAATTGTTATAAATCAACTCTCACATGTAAACCTCCTAATCTAATTACAACATCATTGTTTCACTACCATGGCACCCCTAATCCTAACATAAAAGGATTTAGCTACGCATATTCATAATGAAACTAATAACAATAATGGATGAATTAATCGAAAACATAATATAAAGATGACGAAGAAGAAATAACATAAACTTAACAATAACACCAATTAAAACACAAATTAAAGACAAGAGATTAAGAGTGCAAAACGAATTAAATTAAATCAAGAAAGTAAAGAAGGATTACAAAGTTTTAGATCCGGCAATATGAATGTAATGCTAGCCAAGAGTATTATTAAGAGTAATTAAGAGTTGATAAAAGATAACCTAAACCTAAATGATGTCTTTCCTTTATATAGGAAAGATATTTATTAAACATAACTTAACAAAATAAATAAGTTCTCGCGATAGAAAATATCACGTATACTAGCAAAGCTCTCGATCGAGCAACTCCATTCTCCTCGATCGAGCAAATCCTCGGCAGAACCTCTCGATCGAGTACTTAACATACTCGATCGAGGAACCTCAAAGTACCACCTCTTGATCGAGAACAGCAGGGTCTCGATCGAGGTCTTCTTACCACCCATATCTACTCGATCAAACAGAAAGGCTAACAAAAGCCTTCGATCGAGTACACTGCCAATGAACCAGCTTCTTGATTCGTTGATTAGCTTCCGAGACCACTTCACGCTCCCTGAGGAATAGTAATTCCGCTCCAATTCCTCTATCTCCATAAATGCAAGCTAAAGGCCGATAAAAGGCATGATTCTACTACTTTAAGGTCCATTCCTGCCAATAAGACAAAGCAAACCAAAGTATATGATTCGGGGGACATTTGTAGCATAACACTACGTAAATTACATAGAAATACGTGCAATAAAGGCTCAAAAAGACTATATTAAATGCACGTATCAAACCTCCCCAAACGAAACCTTTCTCGTCCTTGAGTAAACTATATGCAAACTAATGGAACGGAATAGAAAAGTCAGAGCTAGCAACAAGTTGTCCACTTAAACCGATTTAATGCAAACAAACTGACACTTATAGCAAGACTAGTCAAATGCAAACGAGTTGTATGATGTTTGTAATAAAGCTGAACTGTCGACCTTCCAAGACCTTTAAAGATGGACTTTCACGGGCCACTCTTCTCTCATGAAGCAAAGGGTAAGCATATGAGTGTAAGAGAAGAAGAAAAATAGTCGCTCACCTAAACTATGACCCACATAAACATGCATACAACTAATATGATAGACAATTCTTACTACCGTACACACATTCCAACCAAAAAAGGTCTGTCACAGCCGAGGGCTTACAAAAGTATGGAAAAGTGAGGCAATGGGTAAGAAAAGGCAAAATATTTTTGGAAATGTGAGGTAATAAGCCAAGCTAGCAACCTAATCAAAACCAACTAAACAATATCCAATTCTTAATCATCAGAAATAAGCACAAGTGCCCCTTATTTCAGCACACAAATTCACTAACCAAATAAATGCTCCTCATAGGATAAAAATAATGCATAGGAGGAAAAACCGTCAACAATCAAACTCTCTTTTCATTTTTTTCCTTTATTTTTCACGGTTTTGTTTTCTTTCTTCTTTTTTTTTCTTTTCTTCATGTTTTTTTTCTTTTTTTTTTCATTTTCAACTTTTTTTTTATATTTCATTTCATCATCCTTCTTCCTCCATAAATTACCAACTCCAGATATTCAATACAAATCAAACTCGGATCAATAGACAAAATACCGCAAAAACATACACTAAACTAGCTTGACAAGGCAGGCTAAATTTGGATGTAGTTAAGGGTCAAAAGGCAAATTTGGCTAAATGTGGAGTTAATTGGGTAAAAATGAAAGAAAAAGGGAATGTAAGCACCTCCCTGCATGTGACACCAACCACTAACCCGAATCTATGTAGGCAAAAAGCAATTGATTTTCATATACGTGCAAATTAATGATACATGTTATGAAAGGAGTAACTACTCACAATCCTACATGAACTGGTCATAAATGACACCAGTTTTAAGGCCCTAAAACTTAGAAATCATAAGTAGTTTGCCAAAATTATCTGGTCAAGTCTATTTGTTCAGCTGAAATTAAACATTAACTCGTAGATTATGCAAATAACAAAGCTAATAAGATATCAATTTGTTGCAAGGCTTCAGTGAAATGACTAAATGTAGTGCAATTTCATCATTGAAATTCACCGTTCTGACTCAACCTATATGCAAAATTAAACGTGAAAATTTTTTCATTTTTTCGAATTTTTCGAATTGTTGGGATTTTTCATCGTTTTTTCAAAATAAAATACGATGCAAGCAGAAATGCAATAAACGTGAATGCAAAACAGATGAAAATGCAGACTCAAAGGATGCATTACCCTCCCCAAACCAAAACGGACAGCGCCCTCGTTGTCCTCCAGCATACACCAGCAGAATAAATAGGGGACGGGAAAAACACAACCAAAATGGAGACAAATGAAATAAATATGAAAGGAGATGAAAAAGAAATAAAAGCAAGAATTACTTACAATATATACGAACTTCTCCAACCCAGTCAGCAAACTGGGGAAGTGAGTAGACCAGTAGCTACTTGCCAGCCTCCTCATCAACCACCTCGTAGGTGGGGTCCTCCTCCTCCTCTCCTCCTCTGAGGATCTCCCGCAGCAAGCTCAGCTCGATACCTCTCCTCCCTCTCAGTTGTGTCCTCCTCGCTCGCAGGCTGTGGGTACCCCTCCGCCGAGTACCGGTAGAAAGAAGGGTGTGGCCAGTCATCTAGGACAGGACGCCCTTTCATCATGTGGTACTCATATAGAGAGAATAAGGCGAGTGCCTGATCCCGCTCTATATGAGCCACTCTCCTGCACATCTCTAAAAGTTAAGCATCATGACGCCCTTGGTCCATGTCCTCAGGCACCTCAAAAACAGGAGGAGCAATAAAATTAGCCGGTAAAGCCGGCTAAGGGACAGAGGGTGTAGGTGTAGGGATAGGCGTGGGTGTGGACATGGATGTGGGCGTGGACGTCTGCCCAGCCTGTGTCTGTGTAGACCTCTCTCCGGCCTCCCTAACAGCAGTGGAAGGCCTCTCCCGCTTCTTAGAAGCGAGAGTAAGGTCTAGGAGGTAGGAAGGAAGAGGTGGTAGTAACCTACCCGGCACAGCAGTTAAGGGTAAAAGAGGAGGTAGGTTAGATGAAGGTAAAATCAGGGACGTGGAAGAACCAATCTTCCACGTCCGTTGGTCTTTTGCTAACCAGTGCATAGCAATCATAACAGGAATATCAATGACATTATCCCTATCTAAAAATTTAAGGCCACGGGAAAAGCTGGGAAAAAGGCTGCGGGTAATGCGAGTCACCACCCCACCACAAGCAATCGTGCCCGTCGCTTTCTGCTCGACAATGTTAAAATGTTGAGCAGTCAAGTAAGAAATGTTAAGAACAAAAGGGTCACCACAGTCAATGTTCAGGTAACCCGCTAAAATAGACAACTCGACATTGTTAACATTGTTGGGCTCGTGCCGACCAAAAATGGTCTCTCCTAGCAGACGAAGAAAATAACGGGCTGGGGGAAGGTGGACGTGAGCAACACGTCTCAGGCCGAAGGGAGTCTGTGAGAGTATGGGCCAAAGCAGAGCCATGAGCTTCCTAGGAGGCTCCCGAAGACCGTCACTAACTAAACCCAACTGCCCCCCAAACTCAGCTAAGGTCCAGGTGTAGGTCGTGTTGAACAGTCTAAAGGTAATAAACTTACTCCCTGGGTCAGTTGCATAGGCCGCAGGTGAAAAGGTGAAAGAGCTAAAAAATTCTAAGGTAACATGTCGATATGTGAGCTCTTTCATGGTGGCCAAACCTAACATCCCTGTCCCGTTGAGCAGCTCAACAACGGGCTCAAAAATTCCCAACTTGTCTAAGGATGGTCGACACAAAAAACGGGTCGACGACATGTCACATTCCATTAAATTTAAAAACTGAGTTCTGTGGAACGGGGAAACGAAACGTACCTGCGGAAACTCAGGTAGAGTCTCCGTGGAAGTGTCGACCTCATGTAGGGCAGCAGCCCCTAAAGCAGCAGCGCGAGGCCCCGTGGTCGTCCCAGACCGAGAACCCGAAGCACCTGAAGTAGTAACAGTGACACCCGTGGCAGCGGTAAAAATAGTAGAAATACAACAGCAGAGACAGTAGTGACAAGGGCAGTAGTAACAGGTGTAGTGACAGCAGCAGCAGCAGTGGCCGCGGTGGTGGTGATGGTGGTGGCAGCAGGGACCACCGTCTCAGAGACAGACGGAACAGTAGCAGAAGCAGAAGCAGAAACTGACGTACTACTATCCATCCTAATATCAGAAGGTAAGTTGGAAATAAAAATCTAGGCAAAACACAATCGAATTTTCCCCCAATTCCAATTTTCGAACCCTAATTTCGAAATTAATGCAAGAAATTGCAATTAAACATTAAAGAGGAGGGGGAAGAACTTAAATGTGACGATTACCCAACAAAGATATCAATTAAAATCAAAAAAAAGCATAATTTAATCGAAATAAATTCGGATTTTTTCGAACCCTAATCCCGCAAAAACCTTCAAACCAGTCGAAAATCAATGGAGCAATTAAGGGGGATTAATTTAATTAATGATAAGGAGAGTATTTGGGTAATTAATTTGGTAATTTGGGGAAGAAAATAGGGATTTTTAATTTGAATGATTGGGAGTGTCGAGGGAATTGGGGGTTTGTAACATGAACAGATGAAATAGAGTAAAGGAAGAAAGTACTCCCTCATGCTCATATCAGCCAAAACTGCTCGATCGAGTGATTTGAAACCACTCGATCGAGGACTTTTCTCACCATTTGCTCGATCGAGTACTTTTGTTACTCGATCGAGGGCCCCCAAATATGACCTCCTCGATCGAACGCTTCTGATTACTCGATCGAGGGCTTTTTCTTGAACAGTTGCTCGATCGAACACAAAAAGTGCTCGATCGAGTGCTTTCCTCTTTACACGCTTCCCAATGATCATAAATCTCCCAAAACCTACAATTTACGCATATATATTTCCCGCAAAAATACCAAAACAGCAGCAGCAGTCTATATTTGGTCTTACCCTAATTAAACTAACTAAACTAATACTATTGTCTAAGAGCAATTAAAATGTCTAACAAAATCCAAATTACAAAATGTTTTTACAAACGAGATGGTATCCCGTTTTATATTCCAAAACACTTGAATAGCCCAAAAGAGGTCTTCTGACTGGACGAGGTCCCTTCAGCATCGTGAACCATCCTTCTGGGCTTCCATGAACTTGAATTAATCAAATGAGAGTAGTCCGCATCTACATATGCCTTTACTCTCGTCTTTACTTTGTCATGTTTTTCCTTTCATGGCCTTTGTCTTTGGCATCTTCTTTATTAGGGAGCTCAAATTCCATTGTACTTTTATCACCGGGATCTCCAATGTCCAATCCGCCTAGACTTGTAACAACAAAAATGACAGAATAGTCCTCCATATTGCTCCCAATCAGGGGCAGAGGTGTTAATATAGCAGCACATGATTCAATATTATCAATTGGAGGTTCCGTGTCAGGATCTATAGAGGGTAGTGCATTGCAGGGCTGGACTCGCATAGGGGCCTTACGAACACTAGACTGATATAAAGTCAACTCCTCATTGCCTACCTGCAAAGTCAAAGTCTTCCCCGACATCTATTACTACACGAGCTGTAAATAGAAATGGTCGTCCTAAAATAATAGGAGTATAAGAGTCTTCAGGATGTCTAAGACTACGAAATCGACGGGAATAAAGAACTTCCCTATCTTAACAGGTATGTCCTCTAAGACACCTAAGGGCCATGATAAAGTACGGTCGGCAATCTGTACGGTCATATTAGTAAAATGAAACTTGGTCGAACCAAGCCTCTTAGCGAGAGACAACGGTAAGACACTCACACTAGCTCCCAAATCGCACAACGCATTATCAATGAAATGGGTCCCAATATGACATGGTATAGAGAAACTAACCCGGTCAGACAATTTAGGTGGGGTCTTATTTTGAATTAGGGCAGTGCCCGCTTCAGTCAAAGCCACTATCTCATGGTCATTAATGTGCCTCCTACGTGTTAAAATGTCATTCATAAACTTCATATAGGAGGGTACCTGGGTTAGTAACTCAGTAAAAGATACATTAACATGAAGACTTTTCAAAATTTCAGCAAATTTACCGAATAGTTGCTCAATCTTCTTGTTTAGCAATCTTCTCGGAAATGGCGCCGTAATTGGGATAACTAGTCCATCATTTTTCTTCGCCAAAGAATTTTCGCGTTCAGCATCAGATCCTCTCGATCGAGCATCAATACGCTTCGATCGAATGCTTTTCTCAGCAATAGTGCTCGATCGAGCACTTTTATCTACTCGATCGAGCACTTTCACCCTCTCGATCGAGAACTTTTTCAGAAATATCCCTCGATCAACCACCAGAAATCAATTGATCGAGGACGTGGAGTTAGAACGGTTTCGTCAAAAGAAGAATTTTCTTGCACAGTAACTTCAACTTCCGGGTCAGAAAGTTCAGCGTTCTTTTCTGATATTTTGGGTCCTTCATAGGAAAGACCACTCCTCAAGTTGATCAAATTCACCGTCTCATGTGGTTTCTTGTCAGGTTGAGACGCTAAATGCCCAGGTTTCCTTGAAGCTTGATTAGCAGCCAGTTAAGCCATTTGAGATTCAAGTGACTTAATGGAGGCATCTTTCGCTTGGTCACTTTTCTTCAATTGGATGGTCAATGATTGCACCATCGACTTCAACTCGGCTATATCACTTATGCCACTAGAAGAGGCACCTTGTTGCGGCGGTGGGAAAGAAGGAGGCTTTTGAAAGCCTTGTTGTTGAGCTTTATGAGGTGGCACATAAGCTTGTTGTTGCGGTGGAGGTGTTGGATCCAATACATTTTGACTAGTCCATCTCAAGTTAGGATGGACTCCAGCTTGGTTATTATAATAGGAGCCCCCTTGCCTAAATTGTTGAAGGGCATAGACTTGCTCCTTCTCAGCTAAGCACTCCACTGCATTATGACCATTTTTGCCACATCTCTCACATGAAACGGTCTCTTATCTAGACAACAAGTGAACCGTCTTTTGATTCCCCGTAGCCTGCAACTCGAACTTATCAAATCTGGCATTCATGGCTTCCAGCTGAACCACAAGTGCACTATTATCAATAGAAACCGTTCATGTAACACCCCGGCCACAACTGGGTAAGGAGCGGTTACTTATGATAGCTCACCAGGCTGTGTACATGGCCCACAGATCAACACGGGTCTCTTATAGCGCATTTTGTCATCACTCATGCGCATCCCGGGAACCTTCCCAGGAGGTCACCCATCCTTAGACTACTCCCAGCCAAGCACGCTTAACTTTGGAGTTCTTTCGCATGGATGACCATAAAAGAAAGTGCACTTTATTGATCTGAGTAGTACTTGTAATCCCTTTAAGCACTAGTAATTTAAGCCTATCACTGGACCTCTTCAATTACCATGAGGTGTTAAACCGACCCCATGCTTCGTATAAATTCTCATATGGAGTTTTTTTAAAACTCGTAATCTTCCCTCTCAATGCATTAGTTCTTTATGGAGGAAAGTATCTCTTATAAAAAGCAAGGGCTAAGGTCTCCCAATTGGTAAATCCAGCTGCAGTCTTATCCAGATCAGTTAGCCACTCTCGGGCTCCATCAGTAAGAGAGAAAGAAAAAAGGACTTCCTTTATCTTGTCTTGTGTCACTCCCTTAGTAGCGGGAATGGTAGAGCAGTAATCTGTAAAGACCTCCATATGGTTTCTCGGGTCCTCACCATCTAGTCCATGATACAGGTTTCTTTCCACCAGATTAATGTAAGATGGCCGAATATCAAATGTATTCCCATCTTCCATTGCAAGATTAAAACCTTTAGGAATGGAGTCAGCTGTAGGCTCAGAATGACTCGCAATATTAGGCATCTTTGCAGATTCAGTAATTGTTGCAGAAATAGAAGTATCTTCTTCTAAAGATTCAACTTCTGCAAATGTAAACTTTCAAGATCAAGATCAAAAGTACTCAAGGCTTCCTTTTGAAGGTTCTTTATCAACAAGTTCTGTCTACAGCGAAAAGTCCGCTCCGATTCAGGATCAGCTGGTACTAATTCCGACCTGTTAAACCTGGGCATAAACAAAACTAAGAAAGAAAAATAATAAGAACTGTCTCAAGGAATTAGAAATCCCTTGAGACTAAGACAAACCGAAAATAGACAAGTAAATAGGCTAATTGCCTCCTCGGCAACGGCGCCAAAATTTGACACGGCTGTCGCAACCCTATAAAAAATAAACCAACCGGCTCAACTAATATAGTAGAGGTAAGTCAGGTATCGTACTCCACAGTGAGGCTATTATATCTACTTGTTATTCTAGTCTATCATGGTACCAGATTGGGGGCATTTGATTTGTTTTCTAAACTACTAACTCAAATATAAAGTAGAGAGAAAGAGCAATAAAAATAGCAAGGTTTGGAATAAGATGTGATCAAATAAAGAGAGGAATTCTAGGATGTCGGTTCACCATGATAATTAGCCAATTCGGTCATAACGAGATCAGTCAGTCTAATGTGAGAAGGGTAAAGGAAAGGTCCTTTCGGTCCGCTATCCGCCCTAAAATACTACTAACTTAGCTTTCACCCTCATTAGTGTAGTCTAGTGTCCATAACAGGTCTTTTCATTCCAATCTTTCGATCTAGGTTTGAATTTAAGCGGATTAACTAATTTAGAAGCGTGCACTCAACTAAACGATTACAATTAAATTGTTATGAATCAACTCTCACATGTAAACCTCCTAATCTAATTACAACATCATTGTTTCACTACCATGGCTCCCCTAATCCTAACGTAAAAGGACTTAGCTACGCATGTTCATAATGAAACTAATAACAATAATGGATGAATTAATCAAAAACATAATATAAAGATGACGAAGATTAAATAACATAAACTTAACAATAACACCAATTAAAACAGAAATTAAAGACAAGAGATTAAGAGTGCAAAAAGAATTAAATTAAATCAAGAAAGTAAAGAACGATTAAAAATTTTTAGATCCGGCAATATGAACGTCCGATGAGATTAATGCTAGCCAACAGTATGATTAAGAGTAATTAAGAGGTGATTAAAGATAACCTAAACCTAAATGATGTCTTTCCTTTATATATCAAAGATATTTATTAAACATAACTTAACAAAATAAATAAATTCTCGCGATAGAAAATATCACGTATACTAGCGAAGCTCTCGATCGAGTAACTCCATTCTCCTCGATCGAGGAAATCCTCAGCAGAACCTCTCGATCGATTACTTAACATACTCGACCGAGGAACCTCAAAGTACCACCTCTCAATCGAGAATAGCAAGGTCTCGATCGAGGTCTTCTCACCACCCATATCTACTCGATCGAACAGAAAGGCTTACAAAAGCCTTTGATCAAGTAAACTGCCAATGAACCAGCTTCTTGATTCATTGATTAGCTTCCGAGACCACTTCACGCTCCCCGAGGCATAGTAATTCCGCTCCTATTTCTCTATCTCCATAAACGCAAGTTAAGGGACGATAAAAGGCATGATTCTACTACTTTAAGGTCCATTCCTGCCAATAAGACAAAGCAAACCAAAGTATACGATTCGGGGGACATTTGTAGCATAACACTACGTAAATTACATAGAAATACATGCAATAAAGGCTCAAAAAGACTATATGAAATGCACGTATCTACATAGTTTTTGCTTAAGCCATAAAAGTTGTGAACATACCAATCCAGTAGCAATGTATTCGGCTTCAGCTGTAGATACTGCAACGGAATTTTGCTTCTTTGACCCCCATGTTATAATACATGGTCCAATAAACGTGGCTATGCCGGATGTACTTTTTCTATCAAGTGAACAACCTGCACAATTTGCATCTGAATACCCTATGAGATCAAAATTACACTCAAGAGGAGACCACAGATATAATTTGGATGTACCAATTAAATATCTCAAGATTCTTTTAACCGCTTTTTAGCGCACAATTGAAATCGAGCACATATGCACACACTAAACATAATATCAAGACGACTTGCAGTTAAATAAAGAAGTGAACCAATCATACCTCGATAAGTTATCTCATCGACTGACTTACCATCTTCGTCTAATGTCAACTTCTTTTCTGTAGGCATTGGAGTGGGCATAGAATGAGAATTCTCCATTCCAAATTTCCTAAGTAATTCCTTGATGTATTTTTGTTGGTGTATCATGATCCCTTCACTAGTCTGTTTGATTTGAAGTCCTAGGAAGAACTTAAATTCTCCCATCATGCTCATCTCAAATTCAGAGGTCATTAATTCTGAAAAATACTTGCACAAAGATTATTAGTTGAACCAAAAATGATATCGTCAACATAAATTTGAACAACTAATAAGTCGGAACCCTTGGATTTTAAGACTAAGATCTTGTCGACAGATCCTCTTTTAAAGTCACTTTCAAGTAAGAATTTTTATAATCTGTCGTACCAAGCCCTGGGAGCTTGTTTCAAACCATATAAAGCTTTGTCTAATTAACAGACATGGTTTTGAAACTGGCTAACCAGAAACCCTGGGGGTTCCTCCACAAAGACTTATTCATTTAAATAACCGTTAAGAAAAGCTGTCTTAATGTCCATTTGAAATAGTTTTATTCCTTTATGAGCTACAAAGGCTATTTACAGTCTAATAGCCTCAAGCCTGGCCACGGGAGCGAAGGTCTCATCATACTCAATTCCTTCTTGTTGATTATAGCCTTGTACAACCAATCTGGCTTTGTTTCGTACAATAACTCTCATGTCGTCCAACTTGTTTCTGAACACCCATCTTGTACCAATAACAGTTCTTTGTTTTGGTCTCGGAACCAAGTGCCAAACTTTGTTCCATTCGAACTGTTAAAGCTCCTCTTGCATCGCAATAATCCAATAAGGTTCGGCAAGTGCTTCTCTGATATTGGTTGGCTCAATAGTAAATAGAAAAGAGTAGAATGAACCAAAGTCGTTTAGCTTTCTACGAGTTTGAACCCCTTCATTCAAACTACCAAGAATAGTCTCCATTGGGTGAGAATCCTTATATCACCATTTCTTAGAGACTGGAGGCATATTATCATCTGAACTTAGTTCATCTTCTTCGAATGATTGAGGTCCAAGCATCGTTCCCCCTGAATCCAATCCAAGGGGTTATAACAGAATCAGATATAACTCTAGATTCTGTCCTTTGATTTGGATTTAATTTTATATCATCATCAATTATAACTCCAGTTTCCAATTGCTTGGATTAAGAAGAGCTTATAGTATCATCAACTATAGTCTCAGTTCTCTTTCCTTTATCATTCGAAGGACTTCCTTGTTCATCATTGGTGCCTTCAATTTCTTTATCTTCCTCATCTAACTCTGAAGGATCATTTCTAGATAGTCGAAAATATGGCTCGTTCATATCGTCTTCTTCATCCTGTTTAGCTTTATCAAACATATTATTCTCGTCAAAAATAATATGAACACTTTGTTCGATGCATAAGGTTCTCTTATTAAGAACCATATATGCTTTACTATGATTAGAGTAGCCAACAAATACAGTTTCATCGCTTCTGGGATCGAATTTGCTTAATCTATTTTTACCATTATTATGGATAAAACATTTACTCCCGAAGCAACGTAGATGTGATATGTTAGGTTTACGTCCTCTAAGAAGCTCATAGGGAGTCTTTTTGATAATAGGTCTAATCAAAGCTCGATTGTGAACATAGCATGCAGTACTAATAGCTTCTGCCCAGAAATTTCGAGGAAGGCCACTACACAAAAGCATCGTGCGTGCCATATCCTCTAGTGTTCTATTCATACATTCAACAACACCGTTTTGTTGTGGGGTTCGTGGTACTGAGAAGTTATGCCCAACACCATTCTCCCTACAATATTCAATAAAAGCATGGTTATCAAATTCAATGCCATGATCTATACGATTAGAAACTAATTTCGATTTATACTTGTTTTGGGCAAGCTTCATTAGAACTGCAAACTCTTCAAAAGTTTCATCTTGAGTTAAGAAAAATAGGCCAAACATACCTAGAGTAATCATCAACTAGAATGAAAACATACCTGGATCCACCTCTACTTCTTACCTTCATTGGCCCGCATACATCCATATGTACAAATTCTAGTGGTTCTTTTGTACTTAATGCTGTCTTAGATTTGAATGAAGATCTCACATGTTTGCAACTAGCACACGAGTCACATAAATTTTATTGATCAAACATAATTGAAGGAAGACCTTCAACCAAATTCCATCTCTTTAGTTTATTCAAGGTAGTCGAACTACTGTGAGCGAATCTTTTATGCCAAAGGCATGGATCGTCTACTATAGCTTTCATGCATGTAAACGAGTTAGTAGGAATAGCATTTAAATCAATTATACATACATTCCTTCTCTGTTGGCCTTCAAGTACAACACTACTTGTTCCTTCAATTATTATTCGACAGGAATCTGAATAGAAAACAACTTTGTTTCCCTTGTCACATAATTGAGAGATACTAAATAGATTGTGCTTGAGACCACTAACAAGATAAACATCGCTAATAGCATGAGAAGATGATATGCCTATCTTACCAATACCAACAACCTTACCTTTCTTGTTATCACTGAATGTAACTTTACCACCATCGAAGGGTTCAAGTGAAAGAAATAAATTAACATTACCAGTCATGTACCTTGAGCATCCGCTATCAAGGTACCATTGATTGCTTTCTTTCACCATAACCTGCAAAGAGATTAGATGCAGTTTTTAGGTACCCAAGCTAAGTTGGGTCCTTTGACGTTAGTCACTCTGAAAATTAAATCTTTTCTAACCCATACTTGTCTAATAACTTTTTGTTTAGGTGACGAAAAAGTCTTTTTAGGAATCGTCCTAGGTTGTGCTCTGGGTCTTTCACGATGTTGACTCTCAGGTTGTTTTGGGGGAGCCTTAGTCTTGGGAGACTCTTTAAGCTTTGGTGGTTAATTTGGTTCAGTAGCCTTCCTTTTATAGTCAAAGCTCATATTATAGAACCAACGATAATTGTTATTCCTTTCTTCATTCAAGTTTGGTTCATTTATAGGAACATCATTATTTTCTAACACCACGTTGGATTCTTTAACAAACTTGATACCTTCATTGTAATCTTACATATATTTAACACAGTAATCTTAAAGGTGTCCAGTATGACCACAGTAATTTCAAACCAAATATTCAGGTAGATTCACGTATTTTCTCTTCCCGAAAACTCGTTCGGAGGGAGTTGATTTGCATTTAGCGTGGTCTCTACATCCATAGCACTCATGTCCTAAACCCATTTTCATATTATTATCTGATTGCTCAGTCAGAAAATTTAGGACACGCGTGCTACCTTCCCACTTATCATGGACCTTTCTAGCATGCAAGAGTAAGTTTTTTCAATTGTCACTAAAATTCTGGAATCTATTATCAAGAACTCGTACCATTTCAGTATGTAATTTTTTTGTTTTTGAAAGTACGGTTTTTGACTCATTCAATTGCTGAATTAGAGACTCAATTTCCTTCTTTTGATCTGAGATCACAGCTTCTCTAGTTGTACCTTTCGACTATAGAAGCTCTTTGACTTTCCTCAATTCTAAGGTTATAGCTTCATTAGCTGTAACCTTGGCTTGAAGATGCTTAATGTTGAGTTTTAGATCTGAGGTTATAGATTCATTAGCTATAACTTTAGACTCAAGAATCTTCTTCTCAGCATTTGTCGTTTGTGAAGTTGTAGCAATATTAGCTGTAACTTTAGATTTGAGCTTCTTAACCTTAGCCTTAAGAAGTTGATTCTCTTCAGCAATATCAAGAATTTGTTCTTTCAGATCTTTCGATTTTAAAACTTGTTCATGACATTTATCAAGAGATTGTTCAAAAAATTCACTTAAGGCGCTTTTGGACAATTTCTTAAAGCGTTTTTTAAGCTCAAGATAGGTTACCTCCCCTTCTTCATTTGAGTCTGATTCTCCTAGAAAGCAGTAGTTAGAATCCAAGTTATCTTCATCACTGTCCGAAATTAGGTCAAGACTTACATTGCTTAAGCACAGATTAGCAACTTCTTCATCTTTAGACCCTTCATCATCTTCTGTTTCGAGATCTCCCCAGCACGATGCCATCATAACTTGCTTGAATTCTTTCTTGGTCATTTCACATTTTATTTTATCTTTAATTTTCTCCCATGTGGGACAATCCTTAATCATATGATCGGATTCTCCGCACTTGAAGCATCCACTATTAGCAAACGTGTTTTTTGACTCTGAGACCTTTTTGTTGAAGGACTTATTGTTATTGTTAGTCGATTTTGTTTGCTTATTTCTAAAAATTTTTCTTTTAAAGCATTTAGCAAACAGAACCGTTTCATCCTCAATATCAGCATCGTGATGTGACTCCTATTTACGCACATTTAGTCCCCTAACTAGCCTAGTTCCTATACTTTTTAGTATATATTAGGGTCGTTTCTTGTCTTTAGCCTCCTTCTATGCATATTCTATGAGGTTTGATGCCCTTTGTAGGAGAAGAGCACAAAACTTGCCTAAATGGAGTAAACCGGAGCGAAATTGATGATATCCAATGACCAAGCATCAAAGAGGAGACTAGCGTTAAAGGCCTAAGTCAATAAAGCGAAGAAAAGGGGCAATGATGAAGATCCCCACAACCCCTCAACGATCGCCACGGGTCTTGAGGCAATCAAAGAAGGAGAAAACTATGCTAGCTCACAAATCCGAGTGACTAAAGCCCAATTCGGGTGACTCAGCTCACAATCCGGGCGACTCAGCTCATAATCCGGGCGACTCAGCTCACAATCCGAGCGACTCAAGCCCAATCTGGGCGACTCAGCAGCCAATCCGAGCGGCCCGACCATAGGACGAGCGTCTCTCTCCACACAAGACGTGAGGCTCCTCCTGAGACTTGCAAGGCTCTAATATCCTTCTAAAAGGGTCTAATCGTCATTTAAGCCCTTACTTAACCTAATCCTTGTACTACTGTAAATACCTCTTTTGTAATAATCAAGAGGAAAAGTCCTCTTAGGGTAGAAAAAAGCCCTCTTAGTAGAGGCAAAGCTTTCATTGGGAGTAGATTAGAATAGATTAATCACAATATTTCCACAAATTGTACATTAATCTTTCCTTAATTATTGTTCAAAACTGATTATTGGGTAATTGAAGATTATTGGGTTATTATTAGAGAATTGACAACTCTTCATCAATCAATCAAGTTTTCTTCTATTATTCTTTCCTTTCCATTTGTTCATCTTAAGATTGGTATAATCTTTTTACTATTTATTTTTTATTGTTTATTATTTTACTCATTCATCATGTTTAGACTTGTTAATATGATTGACATCCTTGTTAGCATGTTTTCCATGATCATGAGTGAGTAGTCTCCTAGCTAGGGTTAATGGGAGATTAGGGGAACTATAACATGGGGGTAGATCCATACTTAATCTAATATGTTTCCATGAGATTGCTTACTTGTTGTAGTGTTAACCTATGCACATGTTATGTTTGATAAAATGTTAGACTATGAAACCTTGCATTTATACATCTCTTATCTATTCAACAAGACTTGTAAGATATAAACTAACTCGAGTCTTGTTAGACCATGCATAGAAGTGACTAGGAGGAAACTAAGTCAACTTGTAGGTGTTGTACAGTCTTGACCGACTCGGCTCCGGGACCTAAATCTTCCTAGGAACTGTAAGACATAAACTAACTCGATTTCACTACAACAATAATTGCTTGCATCTATGTAAACATGTTTGTATGATTTTCACCATGATTCCCCTATAAACCCATGACACCCTAGTACCTTTAATCAATTGTTTACATCTCTTAAATTATTACTTGTTTCACTTTATTGCTTTCATTAGTTTAGACTCAACAACTTCAAACCCCAACAAATTGTGACACTAGCATAAATTGAGATAGATAGACTTAGAACCCAAAGCACACCGTCCCGTGGATCGACCTCGACTTAACCACTAACTAGTTGTTTGTTGAGATTATAAATTGTGTTTGAGAGCGTGTGACGACTATGTTCATAACATCGACATCTTCATTAGCAGAAGCTTGTAGAGCCATACTCTTATTTTTACTGGACTCAGCCTCATCGTCTTCCAGGACCAGTTCATTAGCCATAAGAGCTCCAATAAGTTCTGCATAGGGTAAAGCCGTGAGATCTCTATATTCCTCCATTGTTGTGACCTTAGGACGCCATCTCTTAGACAAACTCCGAAAGACTTTCCTAGCAATGTCCTCGGACTCAAATTTTCTACCAAGATTGTTTAGCTCATTAATGATGCTAGAAAACGGTGCAGACATGATATCAAGTGATTCATTCTTCTCCATTGTAAAGAGTTCGTATTTTTGAATCAGCAAGTCAATACGATACTTTCTAACAGCTGACGTTCCTTCATGAGCCAATTCAAGACCATCCCATATTTCCTTGGCCGTAATACAAGAAGAAAAACGGTCGAATTCATTCGATGTCATGCCGTTTTACAACAGTCTTATCGTTTTCGAGTTTTTCTCAGCCTTCTTGTAATCAGCCTCCACATAGTCTTCTTCCTTTTTCTCTTAGGTAGTGCCTTCTGAAGATCCGACCAAAATTTTGTTTGGTCTATTCTTAATAATCATCCAGCACTCCCAATCATGTCCTTTTATATAGTGTGTTATCATGTTCTTCCAAAGCCCATAATTCTTCCCATCAAAGACGGGACACTTAAGGTATTTGGAGTCCATTTCACACGTGTAAAGCAGCGTAAAAATAAAATAAAAAAGATAGACAGATCAGCCTCTTTGCGGTTAGGCAATCAAGAGCACGAGGCTCTAATACAAATTGTAGAATCTATCGATCCGAAATACTCTAGGGGGGTGAATTGAGTATTAAAAATATAGCCCACTTTTTCGAGTATCTTATATAAGCATGATTAAACAATTATTTACTTAAAGTTTATCGATTAAACTTTAACTAATCAACTACATGATAAAAACGTAAATAAAAGAACGTAAGGAAATAACACACGTGATTTTGAAGTGGTTCAGTTTCACAAGTCGAAACCTACGTCCACTATTCTTGATTAATAATTTTAGTACCTTTCTTCGGATTACAAAACTATCAACCCACTCATAAAACTAACTCTAGCTGTAACTCAAATTCGAGTACCGTTAAATACCCTAACTTGTCTAACTTACGTTAATAAGAAAGCACTTGATTGTTCTTCTGAGTGTTCACAAAATTGAATGTATAAGAAACAATATAAAGTACTATAATCTAATAACATAATCTTACGGAAATAATAAGCAATTTAAAGCACGACTTTTCGTAAGAGTTTGGAATTGCAAAAACAAATAAAATACTTGATAAAGAATTCTGATTCAATTTGTTTTCAAAAGAATTTTAATATTGCGAAAAGTTATTCTTGAAATAAAAAGCACATGTGTATATATAGTAGAGGGGAAAACTAGGGTTGGACGAAAACCCTAGTTGTGCCGTGAAGCACTTTGGATTGTTTCTAAAGAAACAAATCTTATTTTCTTATTTTAATCCACAAATATTTCAATTAAGTAAACTAAGATAACCTAAAATAATTGTTGAAGATATAAAAATATCTTATGTCAATCTATTATAGATTTATCATAATATATTACTTGTGCAAAGAGAGATCGACCTGAACACGGCTCATAAGCCCACACGGTCGAACCCTTGCCGAAATATAGAAGTGGATTAAGGTTTAGGTTTAGATAACTTAGAAAACCCTAGGTAGCATGACGACTCTTAAGTCGTTTTACTAACCAATAGGATAAACATAAATTATTCAATTTAACTAAACCCATATCTCATCTCCATCATACATACACATATTTTCGAAAATATATAAAGAATTTGAGCTTTCGAAAATTGATTTTAAAACCTTAAAATCGTACCTTCAAACTGCAACCTAAAGTTATAGTACAAAAGACTATAACACTAAGCTTGATTAAGTATAGTTATAGGTGAAGTAACTATAACTTTACCTTCCTAATATTATTTCCACATATACGGTTATCAGATGACGTCCTATACTAGCTAATCTTTCTAGAGATCTTCAGTAGTAGGATCATCTCTTCATCTTGATCATAAGCTCTTCATCTTGAGCTTCTTATAGACTTGACCATGCCTTTTGCTTGAGTTATCATCATACTTGTGAATGGAGTAGTCATAATGATGCTTTAGGAATTTTCAAAGTTATAGCTCAAGCAGCTATAACATTACTTCAATAATGCTTCACAAATCTTCAAAGTTATAGCCATGGATGCTATAACATTTTTTGCTATAACTGTAACCTTTATTAAATCTAATAAAAACTAACAAACGATTACGCACAAAGAGTATATACATTATAAGGCACACTTGTCATTATCAAAACAAAGCATATAACTATATGGTCCAACAGTACATATTAGGAAGCTCGTTTTTTTTTAACACCTAATCTCGCTCGCCTCGATAGCGATGTAACACCCTCATACTCCAAGTGCCTTACCAGGACCACTCAGGTATAAGGATGCTACCATCTCGGTTACCCGAGGCAATGATAATCATCAGACAAAAACGAAACAGCATTTAAATAGTATAACTTTAGTGAAATGTTACATTTCAAAGCCAAAACCAAAATACGAAAACAAGTTCTCAAAACCAACTGTCTAATCAACTAAATTAAATGTTTATTAAACTACTAAAGCTACAGCGGAAGACTTTTATCATCAGACGGTGGCACATCCCAGCTATCCCAGTAACTCGACTCATACCTGCTGAATAACTGCTCACCATCCCCGAATGGATCACCACAGTTTTTAAAACATTAAACGGGGTCAGTACTAATCACACAATTCTTATAACCAACAACACAGTAAACAAACAGCTCAACGATCACACACACAATCACACCCACTCCAATCAATCTTCGTCACCGACTGTCCACTGGACCAGCCCTGCCAATGGGGGACCGCAGCCGTACCCACAAAATCCCAGCTCATCATACCGAGCGATAACCTTGTCCCATTAATGTGCACATCCCCTCCCGTGGCGGGTTCCACGGAGGGCAAAACTAGGGCATGAAGCCACTCCCGCAAGTGACTCCACTCAGCCGAGAATGCATCTCGAGAACCAGAGACAAACAATCACAACCATTAAGCAGCAATCAAAACCAATAACCGTCACAATACGAATACGATAATATTCAACAATCACACAACACCAACAATGCATTATGGGACTAATACTGAGTAGGACAACCCTACATGGAAAGCAACACAATCAGACGGTCTCACAGCTGATATCAAAAGGCTACCTCTACGAATCCTCCTCCTAACATACAAACATATAATCACTACCAATCACGAAATACAACAAAAACCCACAAATCCCAAATTAGGGTTTAACCAACTTTAACGAAATACTATAAAAATGGTACGTAGATCTTAACCTCGACGCAAGGATCACAAAGGTATAAAGAAAGGTAAAAACCGACCTTCCAAGCTCCGGGATTTGTCAACAATGCGATTGATGCGAAGAACGTAGTTTGTTTTCTCTTTTGAAAGAAATTAGGTTGTAAAAGTGTTTAAAGAAAAGTGACGGAAATAATTATATACTTAATCGCATTATTAACAAAACCCGACAAATCATCACCCCGTAAACCGGCTACTCGATCGAGTAGCTGAGGTACTCGATCGAGTGCCCCCTTACTCGATCGAGTATCAACGTTACTCGATCGAGTACCCAACAGGTCAGAAAATATTTTTAAAACCCAACACACCCTTACTCGACAGAGTAAGGCCTACTCGATAGAGTACCCAGAGACTCATAAAACCGTAGTATTACAGTCTTCCCTCCTTAAAAAGAACTTCGTCCCCGAAGTTCAAACCACAACAAAACAAAGACACACACTACAACACTCCCGACTCAACAACCAAACAAAACTCAACATAAAACATGTTACTAACCCAAACTCAACTCGACTCAACCACAACAAACATACCGACACAACATAAAAAGGGTATAAAAAAACTCTTAAAACTCTTCGCGATCATCTCCTACCCCTCTAAAAGAAACAAGGTTACGTCCCCGTAACCATACATACCTGATCAAAAAGGAAAGGGTAACGCTCTCTCATGGCCTCCTCTGCCTCCTATGTAGCTTCCTCAGTCTTGTGGTTAGACTAAAGGATCTTAAGCAAAACTGTCTCACCACTCCTAGTCTTCCTAACCTTCCGGTCAAGAATCTGCTTAGGTACCTCACGATATGATAAAGGACTCATCTAGCTCTAAGCTCTCTGCCTCTAACACATGTGACGGGTCACTCACATACTTCCGTAGCTGAGATATATGAAACACGTTATGCACTCTCTCTAACGCAGATGGTAAAGCCAGACGATACGCAACCTCTCCAACCCGCTCTAAGATCTCATAAGGCCCGATGAACTTCTGACTCAGCTTGCCTTTCTTCCCAAATCTCATAACCCCACGCATAGGAGACACTTTCAGAAGAACCTTATCCCCAACCTGAAATTCTATATCCCGGCGATGTAGATCTGCATAAGTCTTTTGCATATCCTGAGCTGCTGTCATCTGTTCCCTAATCATCTTAATCTGTTCAACCATCTCATGTACCATCTCTGGTCCTAGAACCACTGCCTTAGCACTATCGTCCCAACAAATTGGACTCCTACATCTCCTCCCATATAAAGCCTCAAACGGTGCCATGCCAATACTAGTGTGATAGCTGTTGTTGTAAGAAAACTCTATCAAATCCAACCTCTGTTCCCAGCTACCACCAAAGTCCATCACACAAAATCGTAACATATCCTCAAGAGTCTTGATCGTTCTCTCAGTCTAACTGTCTGTCGCAGGATGAAATGTTGTACTCATCTTCAAAGTTGTTCCCAAAGATTCCTGCAACTCTTTCCAAAACCTTGAGATAAACCTCGCATCTCTGTCAGATACTATGTCCTTAGGGACTCCATGTAACTTAAGCACATTCTTCCGATAAGCCATAGCTAATTGTGCTTTAGTCCATGTATCTTTCATTGGCACAAAGTGAGTTGACTTGGTCAGTCGATCCACTATTACCCATATCATGTTGTTACCCTGTTGACTCTTTGGCAAACCCACGATAAAATCCATAGAAATGGATTCCCACTTCCACTCAGGTACCTCTAAAGACTGAATCTTACCTTGTGGTCGTCGCTGTTCCCCTTTAACTACCTGGCATATCAAACAACGGGCCACAAACTCAGCTGTTTCTTTCTTCATCCCAGGCCACCAAAACGTGATCTTTAAATCCTTGTACAGCTTGTCACCACCTGGATGTACTGAATATGGCGTACAATGTGCCTCTGTCATGATAGTCTTTTTCAGCTCCTCATCATTAGGGACACACCACCTACCATCAAACCTCAAACTACCATCTGTATGAATAGAGAATCGAGACACTGTCCCTTTCTCTACTCCAGCTCTCCACTCAACGATCTTAGGATATAACGCCTGATTACCTCGAATCTCATCATAAAGATCAGGCTGTACTGTCAAATCTCCCACGGCATCCCCTCTCTGCATCATATGTATCCCAAACTTCCCCACCTCATCTCTCAACCTCATCAAAGATAGAGCTGTACTCAAAGAATGCACACTCTTCCTACTCAAAGCATCTGCAACAACATTGGCTTCCCCTTCATGGTAGATAATATCCATGTCATAATCGCCAATCAGCTTCATCCACCTCCTTTGTCTCATGTTCAACTCCTTTTGAGTGAAGATGTACTTGAGACTCTTGTGATCCAAAAATACCTTAAAGGTCGCCCCATAAAGGTAATGTCTATAAATCTTGAGAGCAAACACCACTGCACCCAACTCCAGATCATGTGTAGGATAGTTCTCCTCATAACGCTTCAACTGCCTAGAAGCATAGGCAATCACTTTACTGCTCTACATCAACACACATCCCAACCCATTCTTTGAGGCATCTGTATAAACCTCAAAGTTCTCGATCCCTTCAGGCAATGCTAAGATAGGAGCTGTGGTCAAACGCTCCTTTAATGTTTGGAACGCTGTCTCACAACTCTCATCCCAACGAAACCTGTTCTCTTTCCTCATCAAAGCTGTCATAGGTCTAGCTATCTTGGAGAAATCTTTCACGAACCGTCTGTAGTATCCAGCTAAACCCAAGAAACTCCTGATCTCAGCAACATTCTTTGGTGCTTCCCACTTTGTCACTGCCTCAATCTTTGCCGGATCCACAGCTACTCCCTCCTTAGAGATCACATGCCCCAGAAAAGCAACTTTCTCTAACCAGAACTCACACTTGGGCAGCTTAGCATATAACTCATGCTCCCTCAAAGTCTGCAACACAATCCTCAGATGCTCCTCATGCTCCTCCTTAGTCTTGGAGTAGACTAAGATGTCATCGATAAACATCACCACAAACTTGTCCAAAAACTGTCTGAAGATTCTATTCATCAAATCCATAAACACAGCCGGTGCATTAGATAACTCAAACGGCATCACCATATACTCATAATGGCCATACCTCGACGTGAAAGTTGTCTTTGGTATGTCCACCTCTCTAATCTTCACCTGATGGTACCCCGACCTTAAATCAATCTTGGAAAAGACTGATGCACCACTCAACTGATCAAACAGGTCATCTATCCTTGGCAAAGGATACTTGTTCTTCACCGTCACTCGGTTCAGCTCTCTGTAGTCTATGCACAACCTCAAACTCCCATCTTTCTTCTTCACAAAAAGAACTGGTGCTCCCCACGGTGATACACTAGGTCTAATGTATCCCTTCTCTATTAGATCATCTAACTGTTTCCTGAGCTCCTCCATCTCTTTAGGACCCATCCGATACTGTGCCTTAGAGATTGGCCCCGTCCCCGGTTTTAACTCAACTGTGAAATCTATCTCCCTCTTTGGTGGCAACCCCGGAATCTCCTCTGCAAAAACATCTGTAAGCTCATCCACCACTGGGTATCTGATCAACTGTCGGACTCTCTATCCGGTCATCTCTCACATGGCACAAGATCAAAGGGCATCCCTTCCTCAGATAAGACTTCAAGGTCACAGCTGCAATCAACTTAACTTTGGGTTTGACCACAAACCCACGATAAGACACACTAACACCCTTAGGACCTCTCAAAGACACTTTCTTTTGATGACAGTCTATCTTAGCTTTATACTTTCCCAACTAATCCATCCCAACTATCATCTCAAAACCGTCAAAAGGAAACTCGAGCAAGTCTACAGGTAGATCAACTTGCCCAACTATCATAGACACATCTCTATACAACCTCCCACATGATACAGACTCACCCGAAGGTATAAAAACTTTCTCACTTACAGACTCATATACCCTCAAACCCAACCGTTTAACATGACTCGAAGATACAAACGACTGAGATGCCCCCGAATCAAACAAAACAAAGGTATGAATATCGTTAACAAGAAAAGTACAAGTGATAACATGTGCATCATCCTCGGCTGCTTTCTTGTCCATCATGAACAGCTTTCCACTGGTCTTCTGTCCACCTCCCTGGACAGTATTGGCTGATGTGGTCGGCTTAGCACCTGACCCCTGATTGTTGTTGTTGTTCGTAGCTGGTTTCTGATAAGAATTGCCGCCATTGTGGTTATCTCAACCCTGATAGCTCTGACTTCCTCGGTTAGACCATGACCCAGACGGTCTATTGCTCGCATAACTCTGTGCAGGTCCCTGAGAATAGCTCCCCTGAGCCGATCCCTGAAAAGCTTCAGGCATACTCGTGCACTCATGTCTCTTGTGGCCTACACCGCCACAGCCATAGCAGGTCATCCCCCAACTACCACTACTACTCATACGGCCACGCCCAAAGGAAGCCCCAGCATTGAACCCTGACCCAGAAGAAAACCCTCTAGTTTGATTGTGGTTGCCTTTCTTGTGACTAGATTGGCCACCACCCTCACTCTCAGCCTTTCTTTTCTCACCCACTCTCTCCTGACCCATCTCCACCAACCTCTCAGCTCTCACAGACCTCTCATATGCTTCCTTAACATCACTAAGGACTCCCACGGGTAGCTTATCCATGATCTTAGGGGTCAACCCCCTGTCAAACCTCAGCGCAAGGTTCTCCTCACTCAAACCCATATCCTCAGCATACCTAGACTTCTCATTAAACTGCTTGTAGTATTCAGCCACAAACATCTCAGATGTCATCTTAAACCCATCAAACTCCTCTCTCAGCTTACTCCTCACATGTTCCGGTACAAACTCTTTCCTCATAGCCCTCTGAAACTCTTCCCAAGGTATAGCAGGTAAGCCCTGGTTCGCATACATCTCCCTAGCACTCACCTTCACCTTATCCCACCACTCGTCAGCTGCTTCCCTCAGGTAGAACGCAGCTTGTTCTACTCTCATCTCATCAGGACAGTGAACCAGGTCTAGTATGTTCTCCATCTCTCGATGCCAGTTGTCAAGAAGTTTTGGTTCCCCGGTTCCCTTGTACTCTTTTGGGTTAAACCTCGCTATATAATTGCTGATCTTAGAGTGATCAACCTCCTTATCCTTTCCCACTTTCTTTAAGGCCTCCGTAAGAGCATCCTGATGCTCCAACATCTTAACGATATCATCTATGTTCATGGTCTCAGCTCTCGCATACAAAGCGTTTCTCTTGGGCGGCATCTTGAAACTATATAAGAAAGGGTAGATATAAACATACGCACTAAAACCTCAAAACACGATAGCAGACTGCCCAGAACACACTCGATCAAGTGCCTAAACCTACTCGATAGAGTAGAGGCTACTCGATCGAGTGCCCACCATACTCGATCGAGTGCCTCGATATCAGACCCCAAACAGACCTTCTGATCTCTAACATACTCGACCGAGTAGCACAATCGAGTGACCCCCTACTCGATCGAGTGCCCTATGTACTCGATCGAGTGCCCAAAAACACGATTCTGGTTGTAAAAACGCCAAATACCCACTCGATCGAGTCAGACCCACTCGACCGAGTACCTCACCTACTCGATCGAGTTCCCCATTACTCGATCGAGTCATGCTGACTCGTATATACTACCCGCATGTTATCTCACATATCCCAACATAATCTATGCAACTTTATAAACTCAACTTTATAATATAGTTAAGATGCAATTCTACCAAGCTTTTCATATGATCAACAAAACAACTATGTCATATTATCAAACGCCACATAGTAAACATCCAACATGCTTCTTGTTCAAACAACAGTTCTATATACTTCACCAACCCTTCGTTCACAATCTCAACCTTCTACTCCAAACATCCAACAATTACAATATACCTCATCACATCCACATACAAGCTAACAAGCATCACATACGACCTTGACATATACCCCCCATGTGACCGGTTCAAAATTGTAGGGCGAGTTCGCGACTTTAGGACGTCTCTCAAGCCTTTGCATTAGCTCCTACAACCTTTACCCCGGGTTCATTTTAATTGACTCCCTATGTTCATTAGATTCATTGGTTACAGGTTTCAGAATCGTCGCTCTGATACCATTTTATAACACCCCCATACTCCAAGTGCCTTACCAGGACCACTCAGGTATAAGGATGCTACCATCTCGGTTACCCGAGGCAATGATAATCATCAGACAATAACGAAACAGCATTTAAATAGTATAACTTTAGTGAAAGGTTACAATTCAAAGCCAAAACCAAAATACGAATACAAGTTCTCAAAACCAACTGTCTAATCAACTAAATGAAATGTTTATTAAACTACTAAAGCTACAGCGTAAGACTTCTATCATCAGACGATGGCACATCCCTGCTATCCCAGTAACTCGACTCATACCTGCTTAATAACTGCTCACCATCCCCGAATGGATCACCACAGTTTTTAAAACATTAAATGGGGTCAATACTAATCACACAATTTATATAACCAACAACACAGTAAACAAAAAGCTCAACGATCACACACACAATCACACCCACTCCAATCAATCTCCGTCACCGACTGTCCACTGGACTAGCCCTGCCAGTGGGGGACCGCAGCCGTACCCACCAAATTCCCGCTCATCATACCGAGCAATAACCCTGTCCCATTAATGTGCACATCCCCTCCCGTGGCGGGTTCGACGGAGGGCGAAACTAGGGCATGAATCCACTCCCGCAAGTGACTCCACTCAGCCGAGAACGCATCTCGAGAACCAGAGACAAACAATCACAACCATAAGCAGCAATCAAAACCGACAACCGTCACAATACGAATACGATAAAATTCAACAATCACACAACACCAACAATGCATTATGGGACTAATACTGAGTAGGGAAACCCTACCTGGAAAGCAACACAATCAGACGGTCTCACAGCTGATATCAAAAGGCTTTCTCTACGAATCATCCTCCTAATATACAAACATATAATCACTACCAATCACGAAATACAACAAAAACCCCTAAAACCCAAATTAGGGTTTAACCAACTTTAACGAAATACTATAAAAACGGTACGTAGATCTTACCCTCGACGCAAGGATCACAAAGGTATAAAGAAAGGTAAAAACCGACCTTCCAAGCTCCGGGATTTGTCAACAATGCGATTGATGCGAAGAACGTAGTTTGTTTTCTCTTTTGAAAGCAATTAGGTTGTAAAAGTGTTTAAAGAAACGTGACGGAAGTAATTATATACTGAATCGCATTATTAACAAAACCCGACAAATCATCACCCCGTAAACCGGCTACTCGATCGAGTAGCTGAGGTACTCGATCGAGTGCCCCCTTACTCGATCGAGTATCAACGTTACTCGATCGAGTACCCAACAGGTCAGAAACTATTTTTAAAACGCAACACACCCTTACTCGACAGAGTAAAGCCTACTCGATAGAGTACCCAGAGACTCATAAAACCGTAGTATTACAAGCGACCTCTACTAATGATCAGGAAAGTTGTTTATACTTGATATGTTGTCAATTGTAATGCATGCAATGCAACATCCACGTTTTAGACCTAACATGTGAATATTAACTAAGTCGGTGAACAAACAATATAGCAATTAATTGAGTCGAAGTAAGAAGTTTAGATTAATTACATGTGAAAAAGCCAAATAAATAAATCATACAAAATATTACAAAGAAATAAGAAATAAATTACAATTGAATATTTGAATTTGCATCATAAACATGCCCGAAAGAGTTTTAGAAATAAAAGAAAAGAAAAGAATAAATGAAATAAGGAAAATTGGAAAATTTGAAAATTTGAAAATATAGATATTGGAAATAAAAAGAAATAGGAAATAAAAGAAAATTGGAAATTGGAAAAAATAATGAAATTGGAAAAAAGGAAATTAAAAGAAATAAGGAAATAAAATAAATTAGGGAAATAAAGAAATAGAAATAAAATAGAAAATATGGAAAATATGAATTACGGAAGATATGTCGAATTATGGTGATAATAAGGATAATAGTCGATTAGAAAAAAGATTAGTTTAAATATGTTAAAGCGAGTTGAGTTCAAAGACAGAACCCAACTCGGAACGGGCGGATGAAATATTGCGTCCTCTGGAAGAGGCGCGACACTTCTTGCGTTTGTTCTGGAGTTGGTCTCTGGTTGTGAACTCCAGACCTCGTGACTGTTATTGTCCGGTGGTGAAAAAATGATTGATTATGGCATATGACTCGAAAGAAGTGGTTTTATGATTTGTTTTGCATATTAAAATTGATTTATCAGATTATACAAAAGCTTATAAGATGATTTTATATGTTACGAAGACGGAAATAAGAAAACGAAAACGAACGATGGTTTTGAAACAAAGAAAACGAAAAAAAGAACAAAAAGGATTAAAAAGAATAAAACAAAAACTCGAAAGAATGTACAAAATTGAATTCAAGAGCTTTGATACGGATGAAATCGAAGCTCCAAAACCCGGAATTGATTGCGCGAGGAAAACCCGCTAAATATCGAATTATAAGGGATTTAAGTTGAAAATTATTAAAAAAAAGACCTTATAAAATAAATTAAGAATTTGGAAAAGGTGAAAACTTGAAGAAAATAAGAAATAAGACGAGAAAAGACTTTGAACAAATTAACGAAGAAACACAAGGAAGAAGAAGAAGAGCAACAGCGGCTAAGCAGCCTCTGGAATAGGCGCTGCAAGTGTTGTGACTGTTCGAGAAGGTGCAACAGTTGTTGGGTTTCTTCTCGACAGTGTCTCTCTGCTGTTCCGTCAAAAGGGTTTTAAAACATTGTTTTTGAAGACGGTTTTAGGCATGCTTATGACATAAATTCTTACAAAACAAATACAGAAAATAAATACAGAATTAAGATGGGATTTTACACCCTCAGACTTACATGTTAGCGTCGCGAGATTGAACTAAAATCGGTTTTGTAGTGGTAACTCGACTTGATCTATTACAAATATGAAAGTGCCCTTGAAAAAGGATTTAACAAATTGATTAATTGATTATGTAGTGGTCAAATTAGTCGGTCATGCAAACATGACTGGTACCCAGAAGGATCTGAGCTTACGTGGTCGATTGATCAAACACGTAGGCGTCGAAAAGTAAGAGCATGGTCTTAGAATGCAAAGGGAGAAGAGAAGGGCGGACACTCGCGTGAGAAATATGTGAGGCGGAGGCCTTTATTTATACTAATCACACGGAGGAATTATGGTAAAAGTAGGAATAGGATATGGAAGGAAAGATCCGGAAACAACCGACTTAGGTTGAAACATGGAAACTTGGACAAAAAGAAAGCCTTAAGAAAAGGCGCAGTAAGAGTTGCGCTCCCCAGAAGGGGCGCATCATTTGGTGCGTCCTCTCTCGGGTAGTGTTCTTCTGTGCAAAAAAACGCGTTTGACAGCCTGTCGTATTTTAGGCATAAGTTTCTCTACAAGGCTCGGATTAAGGTGATTTCGGTGGCATTAGAAAGCTAAAAGAAAGATCTAGAACCTTTTGTGAAATAGTCCAGACCCAAAAAAGTCGTTATCACCTCGTAAAACGGGCCTAAAGTCGGGTTCTCGTTTTAGCTAAATGAAATGCACATTTTGCAATGTAAACTTAAGTTTAGCCTAAAGAAGTGACATGGGACTCAAAATGAGATATAATCCTAACATTTTATGACATCCTAACCTTAGGTATACAAGCACATTGATTTTTGACTCGGGATTGGATGGTTTTAGAAAATGGAAACGGTTTTTGACCCGGACTCCAAATGTACTCTAACTACTGTCAAAACGACTGTAATAAAACCTAGATGACAAACTAGGTGTAGACACAAGTGTACGAGTTACCTTTTATTAATCGATTTACGAAACGTCATAAAATCGCGGCATATGCTAAACATGCGGCCTAATCATCACTGGGTGTTTGGCGGGATGTGCAGAAATGAGGTGTCTACAGAGCCCTCACTTTAACTGAGGCTTGGACAAGGCAAAAGTTAAAGTATAGCCCTCAGGTCAATCGAAGATTACAACCTGAAGACTATGGCGACGCGAGGCGATTCAAGGGGTCTGAGCCAAGGACCTGTCGTCGGGAACATTTCAGAGTCTGTCGACTTCCAGGGAGGATCGTTTAAAGTCCATTAGACTACGTAAGGAGGCTCGCCAGCCATAAGAAGAAATCATACCTAAGACACCCCTGGGTGAAACAAGACTGAAGGCGCTTCGGCAAAACTCTTTTGTCTGAAGATAAGTTGGTGTCTGAAGGCATTAAGGGTTACAGGGCTTCTGAAGAAACTTCTTAACACTTTGAAGGCTAACTATGAAGGCTACCTCTGAAGGGAAGGCTGAAAGATAACTCTCTGAAGGACTGAACATGAGGATGTAACTGAAAAGAACTTCTGAAAATTACTGAAGGGGTTATCTGAAGGTTACTGAAAGGATTATCTGAAGGTTATCTTAAGGAAAGACATATGAAGGATTATCCTGAAGGTTATCTATGAAGGAGGGACATATGAAGGACTCTCTTGAAGGTTATCTGAATGTTATCTAAAGGGTTATCTGAAGGTTATCTGAAGGAAGGATTTATAAAGGTTTTTCCTTGAAGGGATGACTCTGAAGGATTAAGGCAAGTTTCTGGAAGATCTGAAGGTACATAACTCTTTGGGAGATGTTTCTCTCGAACTCTTTGGGAAATCATATGAGGGTCAGCAGGACGCCGGTAGAAACTGCTGGGAAATATGCTTGCGTCGGTCTCAAGCGAACTCTGGCAAAAAAACTTGAGGTTGGACCTGCTTGCGTTTTTCTCAAGCGAACTCTATTTCTGAGAAATATGTGGGCTGTAAGCGGCAACGAACTCTCATTGAGGAACACATTGACGATTAGGAACATCTTGATCATCATGGAAGAAACCTTGAGCATCACTACGAATACTGCTATGTAATATCTTGACTGCCGCTGGGGAGAATGAAGACTTGGGTAAAGCCCCCAGTTAGAGCGAGCACTGCTTCTTGACTATATGCATGGTTAATAGCCATATAAGAACGCAAACTAACAGGAAAATAACACATACCACATGAGGAAACACACAAATTCTGAAAGCTCTTTTCTTTATAAAACTGTTTAAAATTTAAAATAAAGGTGGATCTTGTTGCTTGTAATGCGTTGTGCATATTCAATGGGCTCTGGACGCATGACTTGACACGACATCGACTCACTAGGTCGCAAGACGATGGACTGATACAACACTAACTTAGATTTGACGCGACACAGGGATGACCTTGACAGACTTTGCTTAAGTATGCGCAACCCCTAGCCAAGTATGGGTGACAACGCGTATCAGTTCCAAAGGTAGAAGAATTATAATGGGTATGGATCAACTGTCTACTTGGATATCTTTTACATTTGCTGTAAAAGAGACTCCTCTTGAGGCACGATAACTCGGAGAATCGATCTAAGACCTTTGTCATTGTTCGGACCAAGCACTAGCTTGACTCAAAATAAGAGACTCGAAGAGTAAAAGGGAGGGATAAAGGACGGGTGGTGCCTCGGAAGAGAAGCCCCCGGGATGAGAATATGACTCTGGAATTTGGTAAAAAGGAGACTGGGCGACAAGAAGGAGCCCCCAGTAAAGAGGTGTTGGTTGTAGAAGGGATGGTAATTGAGGTTGGAAAGTTGATGGTTGAGATGGTTGATAATTGAGGTTGAAAGTTGGTGGTTGGGATGGTTGTGTCCATGAGGACTGCCTACGTATTCACGTGAACTGAAATCAAACCATATCGTAGTTCTGAGTGTGTGCCTAAGCTATCCTGTTAGGGCCTTAAAGTGCATGGGTCATGACGGTAATTTCCTTTGGTGACTCGAAGAATTGATTTGAGATAATTCCCCTCCCTGATCATAGGCAAAGAGGTATAGGTTTTGTAAAAGCTTCCTTGACATGTAAGCGCACTCGAAAGTAGACCCTAAGGCAGGATTTGGGCATGTGCCGTCCTAAGTAGCAAAGAATTTAAAGACTCTGTGTCTGGGTCAAGGTGAAACTGGATTGGATATATATTTGGGATGTGGTGCTAGAAAATAAGAGGCTTGTAATGTGGCTTGGAAATGGGGTCTCCTGGCTTGATGTAGCCTGAGCACATAAAGGTAGATTAATTGATGTGGGTTCAAGTTTCCATATCTTGGCCCTAAGGGTTAGGGTATACTTGACAAGCTTAAGAGGACTCTCAAAATTCCTAACTATCTCCCTATAACGGTCTCGAGAAGGACTTAGGGTGTGTGATGTGTGAAAGTCTAAGTGAGGGTGCTAGTTGACCATCTTCATTGATGTCTTGATTCTATCCTGTAACTTGATTTCAGCATTCTTCCGTTCAGTATTTGATTTCAGCCATGTTCTTGATTCAGACTCAGATTCTTGGTCTGGAATATATCTCGTCTTTTGCTCAGATTCTTGATTCAGGTTTTTGAAGATAACTTTGACTTTGATATTGATATTAACTAATTAAGCCTTCTTTTTTTTACTCTTTTGTCTTGGATCACGGGCATAACTGCGGCCTTGGATATTGATCTTGGTCATTTCTCTTGATCGAGCCTTTGTCTTTTATCATGGCTTGTATCGTCTTGAATTTGCTTGCATAACTGCAACCTTGGATATTGGAACCAATTTCTCTTGGTTGAGCCTTTGTCTTTGATCATGGATCGAATCTTCTTGAATTTGCTTGCTACCATGGATTTGGGTCAGACTAGCAACTTTGGTGTGAAACGGGTTGGTCTTTAGTTAACAGGTTGTTTATTGTGGGGAATGGGCTTGCCTTCTGTCATGGATCGTTAACAAGGAGGCGGTCTGGATTCGTCCTAGAATCACTTGAGGCATGCTCGTCCTAAACTAGGGTATAGCGAGGTTTCTATTGCCAGACATGGAATAGGTAAGGAAAGAATGGACACGGAGTTTCAAGCCCTCTACAACTTGGAAAGGAACATCATTTAAGTGTACTCACATCGAGTGACATGTGCTGTTATCATTTTAAAATGTCTCAAATAAATTCTCGTTGTCACAGGAAATGGTAAAGGAAAAGAACAATAAGTGGATTGAAAATTGTACTTTTATTGAAATGAATAATGAATGTATAGACTCGAGAAGACATGTGACTCGTGGGACAGCCACCAGGTTGTCATTGGGAATGGAAATGGACACAAAGAAAGATACTAGAATAATTATGGGATAGAAACCTAGGAATCGGACTTGGACTCTGACTCTATCTTAGATCTAGACTCTTAATCAACAGCCATGGCTTGAACATTTATTCTTCTGGCAACTGGCTTCGGCATCTTACTTTGAGCATTCATCCATTTGAGCACCTCATCCTCATCATTGGGAACAGTGGAAGGATAACAGTCAAGAATAGTTTCCTAATAAATTGTATATCCATGAGGATTGCCTAAATTGCCTTGTGGATTAAAAGTTGAGAGAGACAATTACCCACTTTCAATCATATCTTGGATCGCATGCTTGACCCTATAGCACATCTCAGTATCGTGTCCTTTGCCCCTGTGACACTGGCAATGGGCATTACTATCCCAGAATTTAGATCTCTTTTCTTGATCTGGTCTAGGACCGATAGGCTTCGACATTCGTCGTTTCATGAGTCTCTGAAGGGCATCGGTGTATGTAATACCAATCTCGGTAAATTTCCTAGGAGGTGTATCCTTCTTATCGGAAGCCTTTGTGAATGACCTTGCAGAGTTGTTAGGTTTCTTTGACGAAAGCTCCATAAGGTTGCCTTTGTTGATTTTGATTCTTGGATGACAAGAACTAGGAATAGATTTCTCACTTGTTACTTTCTCCTTAGGATTGTCAGGTTGAGGGTTTGTCTGGACAATTTTTATCTTGAGAGGTTGGGCCTCAACCTTCTTACCCATTATAGCAAACTGGTTCTCCATGTTGGAAAGCTGAGAATTTAGGTTATCAATGGCTCCCTCTAACTTGAAAAATTTATTGTTGAAGGTAATGGAAAGCATGAGCATTCCACTTTGGATATCGTCGTCTTTGAGGACATTGATTTCTTTGTTATCATGAGAAGCGAGGAGGTGAGAACAATCTAGGAATGATTCATGGTCATGTTTAATGATATTATACCCAAGAGGGTCGATCTTCTTAGATTTCTTGACGGAAGGTGGCACGGGAAGCCTGTCATCCTCGATCATATCCTGAATAATATGCTTTAGATAAAAGCATTCCTCTGTATCATGTCCCCTACCTCGATGGTACTGACAATATGAATTGCCCTTCCACCTATGCAATATCTTTTCAAGGTCAGGGGTTGGGCCAATTGGATAAAGTTTTCCCTGGGAAACCAGTCTTTGTTGAGCTACTTCATATGTGGTTCTGAGGTCAATGAATTTCCTAGGAGCTCGTCCCGGCCTTCTAGGTGGAGTTTCCAAGAGGCTGACTCCCATGTCTTCATTGGCCTTCTTAGATGGGTGGGTCGTGTTGAAGCTATGACCTGGCCTTGGGGTACGAGAAGATGGTAAAGGTTTCATTATGACCATTTGGTTTTCCATATTGATGACACGAGCGCTCAAGTCTTCGACAGTGGCCTGAAGCTTAATGACTGCAGCACTTAGTTCTTCGACAATGACAGATAAACGTTCTTGAACATTTTCATTGGAAATTGCAGAATTCCTACCGAGAAGAAAATGATGCGCGTTACAACTTGATTTGACATGGGATCACGCATACTAAGGTGACAAATAAGGGATATACGAAGGAAAATATATGAGGATGAGACGAGATGACTAGATTCTTGACTTGTGAATTCATGAAATGTCGTGAGTGACTTCTCGTGTTTGGACTCACGGTGTTTGACTTTGACCTTAGACTTGAGTGTTGACTTTGACGGAGTGACATTTAGACGAATGCCCTTATTGACAGGATTGATGACACGTGTTAATTCTAGGCTCGAGTATAAGTGTAGATACCCGGGGTGTGCTTATCGGTGTTAAGAAGAGGCTGCATTTTAGACTCAAATATGAGGCCTATTAACACTCGTGTGTTGAGCCTCGGGACGTATCATTAGGAAGGTTTTGAAAAGGCGGCTTTGAAAGAAAATGGATTTAAAAGGTGAATCCCATTAAGTCTTTTGTGTACGACTCGGGCACGTGTGACTCGAGGTGTTAGAAATTTTTATATCCTAACTGAATTGGGGTAGGGGGTCCAAAATGACGGCGTGAAGCCTTAGGACTTGACTTAAATTTGAAAAGACCCAAAATATAAGGGAAGACGGGTTTTTAACTCGACAGAATTCGGACTAGGACATAGTCGGTTTGAATTTCGACTCTGACTTAGCCCAATTGAATTTATATTTTTACATTTACATTGTTTAAAAATAGTTTGATTTAAGACGTTTTTGTTGGTTTTTTTGGAATTTTTTACTCTTTTTTCTGAGAATTTTCGAAGAATTTTCTTGATGGAGAATTTAAAATTGAATGGAATTTCACAAAAGGTTTTTGTTTTGGAAAATTTGGAAATGGGTTTACAAAGGATTTGACATTATTTAATTTACAAAGTGGATTTTTGAAAAGGATTTTTTTTTTGAAAAATTGAAATTTAAAAATCGGAAAATCGGCATTATTTGGTTTACAAATGTGACATTTGAAAGGTTTGAAAATGAATTTTATTTACACAAACATTTTGACATTATTTTGTTTAGAAATGAGGAATTTAAACACGTGATTAATTTGGAAAACACACACAATGTACACATAAAAACAGGCATTAAAACAGTATGTTGAGTGCATTTAAAAGGTTTTGGCTTAAAAGGGTGGGTTGCCATACCAAGCTATCATACCATGGTCTGTGGAGAGGTTCGTGTCAAACATGAGTCGGGTCGATTCCTAGTCCATTCGCACGAGTAGTGAAAGCTCTTGATACAAACATGAGTAAGCATCGTGGTATGGTTGACGACAATCGCTTTCCATCTTTAGATGCAAATAGGAACTTGCACCGTCCAAACATAACGATTGGTCGAATGGGTTGGGTTAAGCCTAGGAAGGCTGGCTAAAATGACCTAAGAAGGTTGAGTAATGAAACCTGATATCTGTCTCATATTAACAATTCCCTAACCTTGTTCAAGTTTCACCCTATGTAACACTAGACTTAGTCTAAGTGTATCATCCCCAGCGGAGTCACCAAACTGTGGACACAGCCACCCGCGCCGCGCGCCCCCACGCGTTGGTTTCGAGGTGGCGGCACTTCTCCCACGGAACTCCGGCACGAGGCCGAGGCACATCAGGGGCCGTTACCGATTTGAAAGGCATTGAAACCGGTGGAAGGTTTGACAAGCCTACATTTGTGGAGTCGCCACCAATTTTTATGGAAAATTGGAACCGTTCGAATACTTCGCGTCATGTCAAAACACAAAGTAGTGACATGAACACTAAGAAACTTGTTACCCTTAGAATTCTATGTCTAGAATGACTCTCGTGATGCTAATGAACACGGATGTTCACAGAGATCTTGAGTAAGGGGTGAGGGTACGTATTAGGAACTCGTTTATTTGAATACCTAATCCCGCCCGCCTCGACAGCGGCCTCTACTAATGATCAGGGAAGTTGTTTATACTTTATATATTGTCAATTGTAATGCATGCAATGCAACATCCACGTTTTAAACCTAACATGTGAATATTAACTAAGTCGGTGAACAACAATTTAGCAATTAATTGAGTCGAAGTAGGAAGATTAAATTAATTACATGTGAAAAATCCAGATAAATATATCATACATAATATACAAAGAAATAAGAAATAAATTACAATTGAATATTTGAATTTGCATCATAAACATGCCGAAATGAGTTTTAGAAATAAAAGAAAAGAAAAGAATAAATGAAATAAGGAAAATTGGAAAATATGGAAATTGGAAAAAAAAAAGATATAGGAAATAAAAGAAAATAGGAAATAGGAAAAGACAATGAAATTGGAAAAAAGGAAATTAAAAGAAATAAGGAAATAAAATAAATTAGGGAAATAAAGAAATAGAAATAAAATAGAAAATGTGGAAAATATGAATTACGGAAGATATGTCGAATTATGGTGATAATAAGGATAATAGTCGATTAGAGAAGGGATTAGTTTAAATATGTTAAAGCGAGTTGAGTTCAGAGACAGAACCCAACTCGGAACAGGTGCATGAAATATTGTGTCCTCTGGAAGAGGCGCGACACTCCTTGCGTTTGTTCTGTAGTTGGTCTCTGGCTGTGAACTCCAGACCTCGCGACTGTTATTTTCCGGTGGTGAAATAATGATTGATTATGGCATATGACTCGAAGGAAATGGTTTTATGATTTGTTTTGCATATTAAAATTTATTTATCAGATTATACAAAAGCTTATAAGATGATTTACGTGTTACGAAGACGGAAATAAGAAAAAGAAAATGAACGATGGTTTTGAAACAAAGAAAATGAAAAAAGGAACCAAAAGGATTTAAAAGAATAAAACAGAAACTCAAAAGAATGTACAAAATCGAATTCAAGAGCTTTGATACAGATGAAATCGAAGCTCCGAAACCCGGAATTGATTGTGTGACGAAAACCCGCTAATATCGAATTATAAGGGATTTAAGTTGAAAATTATTGAAAAAGATTTTATAAAATAATTTAAGAAACTGGAAAAGGTGAAAACATGAAGAAAATAAGAAATAAGACGAGAAAAGACTTTGAACGAAGTAACGAAGAAACACGAAGAAGAAGAAGAAGAAGAAGAGCAACAACGGCTAAGCAGCATATGGAATAGGCGCAGCAAGTGTTGCGACTGTTCCAGAAGGCGCAACAGTTGTTGCGTTTCTTCTCGATGGTGTCTCTCTGCTGTTCCGTCAAAAGGGTTTTAAAAATTTGTTTTTGGAGACGGTTTTAGGCATGCTTATGACATAAATTCTTACAAATCAAATACAGAAAATAAATACAGAATTAAGATGGGATTTTACACCCTCAGACTTACATGTTAGCGTAGTGAAATTTAACTAAAATTATTTTTTTAGTGGTAACTCGACTCGATCTATACAAATATGAAAGTGCCCTTGAAAAAGGATGTAACAAATTGATTAATTGATTCTGTAGTGGTCGAATTGGTTGGTCATGAAAACGTGACTGGTACCTAGAAGGATCTGAGCTTACGTGGTCGATTGATCAGGCACGTAGGTGTCGAAAAGCAAGAGCGCGGTCTTAGAATGGAAAGGGAGAAGAGAAGAGCGGACACTCGCGTGAGAAATATGTGAGGCGGAGGCCTCTCCTTATGCTAATCACACGGAGGAATTATGGTAAAGGTAGGAATAGGATATGGAAGAAAAGATCCGGAAACAACCGATTTAGGTTAAAATACGGAAACTTGGACAAAAAGAAAGCCTTGAGAAAAGGTGCAGTAAGAGTTGCGCTCCCCAGAAGGGGCGCATCATTTGGTGCGTCTTCTCTCGGGTAGTGTTCTTCTGCGCAAGAAAACGCTTTTGACAGCCTATCGTATTTTAGGCATAACTTTCTCTATAAGACTTAGATTAAGGTGATTTTGGTGGCGCTGGAAAGTGAAAAGAAATATCTAGAACTTTTTGTGTAATAGGACAGACCCAAAAAGGTGGTTATCACCTTGCAAAATGGGCCTAAAGGTCAGGTTGTCGTTTTAGCTAAATGAAATGCACATTTTGCAATATAAACTTAAGTTTAGCCTAAAGAAGTGACATTGGACTCAAAATGAGATATAATCCTAACATTTTATGACATCCTAACCTTAGGTAGACAAGCACATTTTTTTTTTGACTCGGGATTTGACGATTTTAGAAAATGGAAACGGTTTTTGACCCGGATTCCAAATGTACTCTAATTACTGTTAAAACGACCGTAATGACACCTAAATGACAACCAACGGGTAGAAACAAGTGTACGAGTGACCTTTTAGTAATCGATTTATGAAACGTCATAAAATCGCGACATATGCTAACCATGCGGCCCAATTATCACTGGGTGTTTGGTGGGAGGTGCAGAAACGAAGTGTCTAAAATATAGTAGAGATGGTGGGGCATTTTGTACGTTCCTGAAGATCTTGCAATTGTGGCAATGCTTTACGTATTTGATGCAATCTTTCTCCATCGTTGTCCAATTGTATCCTAGACCCATGAATTTCTTTGCCATCATTGTCCCACTCATATGAGGACTGCATTCTCCATCATGGACCTCTTCCATAACTTTATTTGCTTTTTAATGATCAAGGCAACGCAAAATGACGCCTTGTGGCGTTCTCTTATATAACTCCCCTTGATTTAGGACGTATTGGGATGCTAGTAGACGAATCGCTCATTATCCCCTCTTATCCATGTCGGGTGGGTATATGTCGTTGAGTTTGTAGTTTAGAATGGCTTGGTACTAAGGCTCCTCTTGATTTTCATTCTCATCAGTGAGAAAATGCACATAGGTTGGCTCGGATCGTCGTTCGATATATAACAGCATTTCTATCATGTTGCCATGCATGTTGATCAAGGATGCAAGTTTCGCAAGAACGTCTGCAAATTGATTTTTCTCTCGAGGTAGATGTAAGTAAATGATTTGGTCAACAAATTGAGCCACTTGATCTATCCTGGCTTGATATGGCACCAGACTTTCACTTCGGATTTTCCAAGATCCAATGATCTGATTGATGATTAAGGATGAGTTGCCATGGACTCGAAGTCTCTTGATGCCTAAACCGACCTCTGCTTGTAAACCAATGAGGCAGGCCTCATATTCTGCCGCGTTATTAGTCACCACGAAGTCGAGTTTGATAGAAATTGGTGTATGCTCGCCCTCATGAGAAATGAGGAACACTTCTATACCGTATCCTCTTAGATTTGAAACCCCATCGAAGTAGAGGTCCTATGATTCTGCGTCGGTGTGCAAAATGTCTTCATCTGGAAATGACCATGTATCTATTACTTGGGTGTCATGAATGGGATTGTCTACGAAGAATTCGTCTACTGCTCGTTCCTTGATGACCTTCAGAGGTACGTATTTGAGATCCAACTCTGAGAGCATCAAAGTCCACCTTGCCAAACGTCCATTTAAAAAGGTTTCTCGAAAATATATTTGACAGGATCCATCTTTGAATATACGTTGACGGAGTAGCTAAACATATAGTGGCGTAGCTTCTTGGTTGCCCACACAAGAGCGAGGCATGTCTTCTCAAGTGGTGTATATTTAGTCTCAAACTCCAAGAACTTATTACTAAGGTAGGAGATAGCTCTTTCTTCCTTCCCGACAACTTTTGCGAGCATAGCCCCCATGGTTGTCTCTGTGACTGTGAGATACAGAGGATAAGGGTTGATCTTTTTGTGGTGGCATTAGAACTGGTGGTTTAGCCAATATCTCCTTAATTCTGTCAAATGCCTTTTGACAATCGCCCTCCCACATGGTGTGGTCTGTTTTCTTGAGCTTCTTGAATATAGGTTCATAAATCATAGTGAGCTTTGAAATAAAACGATTGATGTACTGTACTTTGCCCAGAAAACCCCGAACTTACTTTTCTGTCTGTGGTTGTGGCATCTCGATTAGAGCCTTGATCTTTGATGGATCAATCTCTATACCTCTTTAACTGACTACATATCCCAATAGCTTGCCGGAAGTGACTCCAAATGCGCATTTCTAAGGATTAAGCCGCATGTTATAGTTGCGCAAACTGAGAAAGAACTTGCGAAGGTTGGCGATGTGACTTTGCCTATCTTTGGACTTGACAATCATGTCATCGACATATACCTCTACCTCTTTGTGCATCATATCGTGTAACAAGGTAGTTGCGGTGTGCTGATATGTTGCTCCAGCATTGATTAATCCTAACGGCATAACGGTGTAGCAGTAGGTACCTCATTGAGTGACGAACGCTGTTTTGTGCATATCTTCTTCAGCCATTTTGATTTGATTATACCCTGCGTATCCATCCATAAAAGGGAGGAGTGCATGATCCACTATACTATCCACCAATATGTCGATGTGTAAGAGTGGAAAATCATCTTTTGGACTGGCCTTGTTTAGGTCCCTGAAATCAACACAAAATCGGATTCGCCCGTCCTTTTTGGGTACGGGGACTATATTAGCCACCCAGTCTGAGTACTCGAAAACTTTGATGAACCCGGCTTTGAATTGTTTGTCCACTTCCTCCTTGATCTTTAGGGCCCCTTCTGTTCTCATTCGACGAAGGTTCTGTTTTACTGGCTTGAAACCTAGTTTGATTGGGATTCGATGTTCTACAATGTCCCTGTCTATCCCTGACATATCTTTTTAGGACCAAGCGAAGACGTCTTTGAATTTGTGGAGAATGTCGATGAAGCGATCTCTTTCAATTGGGTCCAAGGTCGTCCCTATCCTAAGTTCTTGGGGTTCTAAATCTATCCCTACGTTGATGGGTTCAGTGTTCTGTATAACAAGTGCCCCTTTACCCTCCTCTAGTATTTCTTTGATTATGTAAGGGGGTAGTTCGATTGAGTCTGGGTCAAGATCATCCTCAGTATCGTCATAAATAGAATTGCAATCAAGATAACACGAAGAGTAAGCAGAATCGGATTTATTCATATTAATGTTTGAAAATAGCTAAAACAAAGAAGCCATATGTGTTGTAGTCAGTGGCGGTAAAGGGACAGTTGCTAGGGCATTCCCCGAACTACTATTACTAGATGATGCTAAGCTAGGAGAAATAAAGGGATGGGGAGTGACAACAGGAGGAGACTCTCTAATGACTTCCCTAGACTTAGACTCAATTTCTGACTCCGACTCTGACTCCGATTCGAACCCATCATCTTCTGGTTCTCCTTTGAGCATCTCTCCTTCTCCAGTTCTAAGCTTGAAGAGCCTTCCTTGATTGTTGGTCCATTTGATTGATTTTCTCCATCCTTTCTGCTGATTGGCTGGGTTTGCATCCGTGATAAGTGCTGCGGGATTGAAATGGTCGTCTCGCATTATCATGGGAATAATCTCATCCTGGGCTGTCTTAATGAATCGGTCTTGTCCAAATAAAAGGCTGGCGGCTTGTTCATCGAGACAAGGTGTCTGACGATTTCTGATGGTAGGAACCGTGTCCTGGGGAATGAAATAGCAATAGTGGAACAATTCGATTCCAGCTAGCTTGTTGCCTTTTAACATCCAAGGTTCGGGAAATCCGTGAAAAGATTCATGGTCTTCTTCCTTGACGAAGTATCCATTCAGCGTAGGGTGATATGGCCGCATTTGTATTCCTCGATCTTTGCGATCATGGACTTGAGTAAGAATTTTGACGGTTTCGGACACAGTAGGCTTGTATCCTAACCCTAATGGTATCTTCTGGGAATGGCCTTCTTTGAATGGTGGGAAGGTGTTGTTCCGGATGGGGTTTAGTGGCATTCCTGGGAAGTATCCCTGGGATTTTAGTATGTGGTTGACCACCAAGTTGGAGTAGGGGTTGAAGTATAGAGGTGCCAATTCACTTTCCACAAGGTTGATGATTTGAAATCCTCCCAATTCGTGTACTGGATCTGACATGACTTGATTGTTGGCCACCTTTTCAATGACGGCTTTGATAGGTGACGAAGTGATCGTCATTATTCGACCGTCTAGAGGGATTTTGATCTTTTGATGAAGTGTGAATATCACACCTTTGGAAGCGTGAATCAATGGTCTTCCTAGAAGTATGTTAAAGGATGCCTCGATGTCTACTATTTGGAAGTTAACCTTTCTTTCGATTGGTCCAGTGGCTATAATAAGATTGATGAGACCTGTCACTTTGCGTCGCGTCCCATCGTATTCACAAACACCTAGATTAGTTGGAGTCCAGTCTGGCTTCTTCATGCCTAGCTTATAAGCTGTCTTTAGTGGTATGAAATTTACTATGCAACCATCATCCACTAGTGTCTTGGGTACATTCTTTTTTATGCATGTGACCGTAATGTATAAAGCTAGATTATGAGTGACGCCAAAAGGTGGTAAGTCTTCATCTGGGAAATTAACTGGGTTACTTAGCTTGATTGAGTCCTGGAGGACTAGGTTGACCACATCATCTGGAGTAGAATAGTGCACTACGTTCAGTTTTTTCAATGCTTGTAGCAAAGCTTGGCGATGTGGAAATGAGATAGCAACTAGTTGCCAGACTAAAAGATCAGCTTTTGTCTTCTGTAGTTGCTTCATCAAATGGTCGGTAACTGAGTCTTCATTTTTCTCTGTTGGAGATGCGACATTCCCATTTGTAGTTGAATTATTTGTTTGCACTGGAGTGACATTTTGGTATGGGCGACCATATCGAGTTAGGTGATCTATGTCAAGATCTTCCAAAGTTTTGACCAAAGGATGTTCTTTAAGGTAGACATCTTCGTCATCGTCAGCCCAAATGCCATTGATGGTATTGAGCTCTTCGAGGTATAGGATTTCGGTTTCCAAATGGACGACTCGTTGAACCAAATCGTCAACTACCATAAGGACCTCTTGCATTATAGATTCATAGGATAGGGTGATAGACATTTGTGTGGCTTTTGGTGATGGGATTCTCGACTTTTGCAAAGATGACACGACATCTTGTAGTTCGGCAATTTGTCTACTCACATTTCTTGCCCATGCGATAACATCAGGGACAGTAGGTGCAATGGTAGAGTAGGCTTCTCCATGGTCGACCATATGGATCTCATTTTCTACTGGAGAGATAAGGTGTGAACAATCCAAGGTAGATTCCTCATCCGAGATTGTTAGAATTCCAAGAGGGTTCTTTGTATTGTTAGGCTTACTTGCGGGAGGGATAGGCAAACGTCCATCTTCCATCATGTCTTAAAGAGCATGCTTCAGCCTGTAACAGTTTTCGGTGTCATGTCCTTTGCCCCTGTGATACTCGCAATAAGCATTATCGTCCCAGAACTTGGTCTTCTTTTCCGGGTCAGGTGTAGGTCCTATTGGTTGGATTCTTCCTTGCATCATCAACCTCTTCAGTGCATTTGTGTATGTGTCACTGATGTCGGTGAACTTCCTAAGCGTAATGTTCTTCTTGGATGACTCGATGAGGTTGACATCATCGGTCTTGCTAGTGGAACTTTAGGAACGACTTCCAGTTGATGTTGACCCTTGATATCCTTGTCCTACTGTTTTGGACAAGAGCCCTTTGCGAATATCGTCTTTGATTCTCGTAACTAATATTGTTAAGTCTTTGAAAGACTTGATGTTTTGGTACCTCGAATGATTTGCATAGATAGGCCTTAGGTTGTCCAATAACTTTTCCACAAGAGTGGCTTCGTCCGGACGCTCCACTAGTTGGGTACTATTCTTCCTCTACCTACTTAGGAAGTCGGTGATTCCTTCCTTTTCATTTTGGGTAAGAACGTCTAATGTGCGCATGTTGACTTGGATTTCGGCATTATCCGTGTATTTCTTAGTGAATTCGATGGTTGCATCGTCTCAGGTAGAGATCTTCTTGTGGTCTAGAGAGTATAAACACTATTTGGGAATAGTGTCAAGAGATGAAGGAAAGATCCTTAAGAACATCTCTGGCTTGATGCAATTGATAGACATATAATCTTTGAAAACACGAATGTGGTTTAGAGGGTTTTCATGAAGGAAAAGTAGATCTATATACTTAACATATTCATATATGTTTTATGATAATTTAATCATAAAATTAATTGGTGATCTTATGCATGCAAACTATAAACAATATAAACAAGAAATCTTTATCTTACATTGGAATTTCGGTTTATTAGGGCACAAGAGAGATCTCCTTCTCTCTTGTTCTTGTGCTTTCCTCAATGGATGAACAAAGATCCAAGTATAGGATCTCTCCCAAAGTTTAATACCCAAAGCACACTCTTAATAAAATTAATATTATGAATACTAGTACAATATTAATTTAGCATAAAATGACCCAAAATAAATTTGGTTTTGGTCTCCTAAAAACCGGTTTAAGAGAGGAAGAAAAGGAAGTTTTTATCTTTCTAAAAAATCTTAATTTTTGATGAATGAATGAATTTTCTAATGCACTAAACTATAATGTAGTGCAAGTGATAAAATATAAGGCAAAACCCTTGGTTTGGCTCCTATGAAAAACCGGGTAAGGGAAGAGGAGGGAAGAAGAGTGAGCCAATGCATGCAAGAGTTTGTCTTCACAATGACAACTAGTTTGCATGGCTAGTTTAGTAGGTAAATCATTATGTTTACCACTAATATAATAAACCTAATATTTCTCCTAATCCTCCCATTATTTCGGTTTACATATGTAAAATGGAATCCATTTTATTTTTGTCAATTTGTCAATATGTCAGATGTCACATGTCACATAAAATTGTTATGTATTTTTAACATATTAAAAAATCAACATATTAATAAAAATACGTCATATACAAAAATCGACTTAGTAATTCGCAATTACTTGTACCAAAATATTTTACCAATTATAAATCACAATAACTTGTATTTATAATAATTCATTCAATTTCAGTTGTTTCCTTAAACAATAATTTCATCTGAGTAATGAAACAATTCTATCACTCAGACCGTATCTCATTTAATCAAATTTCAATGAGACACGTAAATATTACTTCCAAAATCGTCCGTCAATTTTAAATAATTTAATTGACTCGTAACGTTATACGATCAATTAAATGATCAATTAAGAGTGTTCCCCTTTAGGTATGACCTAGGGGATCAACTGATCACCACCGTCACACGACAGTAATGTCAAACTCTAGTCAACTAATCATTACCGATATGTGTGGACCAGTTGACAGTAAAATATTACTTCCCAATTTTATTCTTTATAATGAGACTTAAACATGTGATCATCATGATCAACAGTTGTGATCGCATTATTGTCGGAGGACACATATTCCAACAATCTCCCACTTGTCCGCGACAAGTGTGCGTCACCAATTCTCTTGTCCTATTACTATCTCCCACTCAATGCAAGGTGTCTTCCAGGTCGTACTTGCAAGTGATCATATCGAGAGTGGTTTCCTCGATCTGGAGAATAACTGATTGATCGGATTAATCCACCAAGGATACAATCCGAGCGTGGCCACGCATTTCAAGTTCATTACTCCTCAAGTGGCCCTGAGATATTTTCATAACCCTGACTAGGGGTGGACAATTCCTATCGCACTCATTCCCTTCGACTAACCACAGCCATCATAACCCAAAATATGCCCATTTGACCCCATTTACGAAAGTCGTAGTAACACAAATCAAAGTTAATCTGAAACTGTGCCATCTTAGGTGATTAGTCTTTAGTCAAAAGAATCGACTCATTAGAATACTATAGCAGCTCTCGCCACGACCAGGCTATATAAATTTGCCAGAACTCTATAAGCGGTCATAAGGCCCGACAAAATGTTCCTAACAGTCCGCCTATGTGATCGACTAGTCATTCTCATATGACTCTATGGCACATGAACTTGCCATCAATCGCATCACACTCTAGTCACTTCGAGACGTCATCTTATGTAAGTAACTATGGGCAAATACAATGCTAATCCGTGTTCACTTAAACGGGGTTCAATTGTCTCTACAACCCGTTGGATGTAACAAAGTATAAGGTGAGTTAATAAAAACTCAAACGACAAATGTCGACATCACACTCGGGTAGTCAATACATATTACAACCTTGTGATGCATATTGCAAGTGTGTAAACACTTGTTGATTGCAATAGAAGTTTAACATGTTACGTGTCCATGTGTTCAAACTTCTTAATCATATTATCCTTTACATTCATGTTATCACTCATAGCATGAACCTTACCAAGTACACATCAAGGTTCCCGACCTTGGTTTCGGTTCTTTATCTTGAAATAACTTCCTTATCGATTATCACATAACGAACGAATTTGTGGTGAATGATATAACTTCTACTGATCAAGTACTTCATCCACACACAATGCACTAGGTAAATGTTTTGTAGAGTCTTGCAACAATTTGTCAAGATGATTAGCCTAGCACTTCTCACAAGTCCTAGCATATTAGGAAAGATTAGTTTTAAGCAACTTCTTTATTCAACTAAGTATCTTTCCAAACTTCTTATTTCTCTTTTTAGCTTGAAAGGCTTAGGATTCTCATAAATCCTTACATGTGCTCGGATTTTCATTAATATGTGCAACCTCTTGTCACATAACAGAGCATTCTATCAAACACCGAAATCGCTCATCGGATTCTACTCGAGAATTCATGACGTTTCTATTATGGCTTACCAATGAATCATCGTGCTCTTATGCATATGATTCACCATTGGACATGTGCATGATTATTCTAATGGCGGAAACATTAGTTACTAATGATCATGAGATCAACCGTTCTTAGGTTCAATGAACGACCATGACTACTAATGGCAATTCCATTTTCATTTACATGAATAACTTATGTATATGTTGATTCGATGTGTATTTCTTAATACTAATCCAATATCTCTTGATGTAATTGGATTCATCATAGTCCATATTCATCCAGAATTGAAAACTCAAATACTTCTTTGTGAAAGAAGATATTAGCTCGTCATTACTAATAAGTAATGAGTTGTAAACATTCAAAGGATGATAGCTCCCACTAAATTCCATGTCTTCACATGATAATTTCTAAACTCCCACTTAATTCCACATGTTTCGAAATTGATTACTCAATCGAAAACATTTCAAAATTGGAATGTATGTTGCTTTGCAAAGTTATTAAGATGAAGCCATATATGTTCCCATCATATCCTTTCAAAATTCCTATTTTGAACAGGTCTCATCTTAACCTTATGGAAAGAGATTTTAATCTCTAATTCGTTCATGTTATAATGATACGTAGCAATGTCATTGTTTAAATATAAATAATATCTAATACACGTCCTTCAAAATATCCCTTTCAGAAGGAGGTTTAACCAATTTATTTTCATAATGTGGTTAAGTAATGACTTTTGCGAGGTTAAAAACTTAGCTATTGAAGATATCGGTATATCAATCCTTGCAACTCGTTTATTACTAGTATGTTACTTTGATTCATTTAGGCTCTTAAGTAAAGTTTGAAACTATTGGTCAAAATTTTATCATAAACTACTCAATTAAGACTTTACATTAGTCATTCTTGTTCCAAAACTTTCTTTTTGTCTCCTCGTGTAGTTATCTTGAGAACATACTCTTATGATTACTTCACTTGGTCTCTTTAGTCATATAGAACTTACTTGAGACCATAGATCTCATCTATTGGGTATACTATATAAATAGATATACCTTCATTCAAATCATTCTACCTTGCGTAGATCTCATTTTCACAAGTACACAAATTTATCTTGCCTCGTGTGTTGTGTTCTCATTTTTCTCCCACTCTATCTTTAGAATAAATACACTATAGATTCAAAGATAGCATATGAGACACAAATAATGAATTCGAAGTATAAGGAGAACTATCTCATAGGTTGACTAATAGTTTTATATTTCGTAAGTGTACTTGGTGATTGATATTCCTTTAAAAGAGTTCATAGACTCAAAATCACTTTGTAAATGATCATACACAAGCCTTAAGCATGTGGACATATAATGAATCCCGTCATTATATTTGTCTTTTAGATCACTTTAAGTGAATAATCATATGTTTCTAAGAGCAAGCATTTAAATACGAATTTTAGAACAAAGGATAAAATGATAAAACGGGTGACTTGGGTTGCAAACCAAGCCACCATTATCCAAAATACAACCAATTATCCAAAATACCTTTCCATGTCAAACACGGAAACTTAAAGGTTCTAAAATCCAAAACATGAATAAAATAAGACAATAAAAAGCAAAGCTCCATGAAAGCTATTCCTAGCTTCTTGATGGTTTCTCATGCTTGCTTTTCTTTTCCCTTGTCTTTGCTTGGTGGAGGCCCTATTTACAATAAACAGGGAGATACATTATCACAACTTTGTATCACAATACCATAGTTGAATTAGAAACATAAAAGAAAGGATAGTCATTTACCTACTGGAGTGATCTTTCCAGCCTTAATATCACCAAGGTATTTGGAACAATTTCTTTTCCAATGTCCAACACCATTACAATAATGGCATTTATCAAGAGGACCCTTCTTGATTTTTGAAGTGCTAGCTTCATTAGTCTTAGCTTTGGTGAAAGTGGGAGCTTGTTTCTTACCCTTCCTCCCATTCTTCTTGAACTTCCCCTTGCTCTTAGTGCTTATGTTAAGCACATCCTTTGGTGGGTTCACATTTAACCCCATGTCCCTCTCGTCTTGCACAAGTAACTTGTGCAATTCTTCAAGAGACACATCCTTGTCTTGCATGTTAAAATTCACCCGGAATTGAACATACGCTTTGACTTTGGATAAGGAGTTTAGAATCCTATCTACAATGAGTTCTTTGGGGATTTCAACCTTTTGAATCTTCAAGGTCTCGACTAGCTCCATAAGTTTGAGCACATGAGGGCTAACCTTTTGGCCCTCTTTGAAGTCGAGATCAAAGAATGCCGTGGCCGCCTCCTATTGGACGATCCCCGGAGTTTGTGAAAACATTGTCACAAGCTTGGAGTAAATCTCATTAGCGGTGCCCATTTTAAAGGCTCTCCTTTGGAGATCCGCCTCCATCGCAAATATCAACACGTTTTTCATTGCGGCGGACTCCTTATGGTAAGCCTCATATGCTTCCCTAGTGGCGGAGGTCGACCTAGTAGTAGGTTCGGGTGGAGAGGCCTCGGTAAGGTAACGAAGCTTGTCGTCACCTTGGGCGGCTAATTTGAGTTGGGCATCCCAATCGGAGAAATTTGACACATTCCCGAAGATCTGGTAGTTATGACAATGCCTAACATATTTGATGCAGTCTGACTCCATTGTCTTCCAATAATACCCTAGACGTGTAATCTTCTTTGCCATCATGGGTCCACTCATGTGAGGACCGCATTCTCCATCATGAACTTCTTCCATTACTTTCTATGCATGTGAATGATCAAGGCAACGCAAGACGACACCAAGAGGTGTTCTTTTGTACAACTCTCCCTACACGAGGAGGTATTGAGAGGCAAGTTGGCATATGGCGCGTTGTCCCCTCTTATCCATATTTGGTGGGTATGTACCATTGAGCTTGAAATTGAGAATGGCGTACAAAATACCTTTCAATAATCCCGACCTAAATCCCTTATAATTCGATATTTGCGGATATTCATCATTAAATTCGAACCGCATTCAAGAGGCTTGATTTGTTCATATCAAGTCCCTCGAATTCGTCTTTGATACATGTTTTTAACTTTGTTTCTATTCTTCTTTTTTATCTTCTAATTTCCGTCTCTAATTTGAAGTTTGTATATAAACCCGTTTTTCGACATCGTATAATAAGTAACTCGTAACAATTCATTTTAATTTGTTTTTTTATTGTTTTATGACGGCTCTTTATACATATAATGTATTTAAATCACTTCTACTCGAGTTATGTGTTTATAATAAACCATAATCAATCAACGAACTATAACGATTAACAAGTCTGACTTTCACAGTCAGAACCCAACTCAAGAACAGTCGCATGAACTGCTGCGCCTCTTTAAAGAGACGCAGCAGATGCTGCGCCTGTTCTGAGGTGGCTTCTGCCTCTGAACTCATCTTGTTTTGACGTAGTCCTTCGAATTAGGTTTTAATCGGTTATTATCCTTATTATCACTACTAATTCAACATATTTTCATATTTTCATTTTCTTTTTAATTCTTCTTATTTCAAACCTCTTTTTTTAAGCATACTTGTGACGTAAATTCAATTATTCATTCTAATTCAGTTGTAATTTTTTTCTGGTAATTCATTTATTGCAATTTATCATTCTTGTATGATTTAGTTACTTAGTAATTCATATGTAATTAATCTAACTTCCAACTTCGACCCAATTGGATGCTAAATTGTTTGTCAAACCGACATAGTCTAATTTCACATGCTAGGATTAAAACGTTGGATGTTGCATTGCATGCATATAACTGACAACATATTGAATATAAACAACTTCCCTAATCATTAGTAGAGGCCGCTATCGAGGCGGGCGGGATTAGATGTTCAAATAAACGAGCTTCCTAATACGTACTCTCACCCGTTACTCAAGATCTGTGTTAACACCCATGTTCATTGGCATCATGAGAGTCATTCTAAACATAGAATGCTAAGGGTAACGAATTTCTTAGTGTTAATGTCATTACTTTGTGTCTTGACATGACACGAGGTATTCGACGGTTCCAATTTCCCATAAAAATTGGTGGCGACTCCACAAATGCAGGCTTGTCAAACCTTTCACCGGTTTCAATGCCTTTCAAATCGGTAATGGCCCATGATGTGCCTCGGCCTCACGCCGGAGTTCCATGGGAGAAGTGCCGCCGCCTCGAAACCAACGCGCGGCTACACGTGGCGCGGGTGGCTTTGTCCACAATTTGGCGACTCCGCTAGGGATGATACACTTAGATTAAGTCTAGTGTTACCTAGGGTGAAACTTGAACAAGGTTAGGGACTAGTTTATATAAGACAGTTGTCGGTTTTCATTACTCGACCTTCCTAAGCTTTAACCAACCCATTCGACCAATCGTCCCGTCTGAGCGGTGCAAGTTCCTACTTGCATCTAAAGATGGATAACGATTGACGTCAACCATACCACGATACTTACTCATGTTTGTATCAAGAGATTTGATTACTCATGCGAATGGACTAGGAACCGACCCGACTCATGTTTGGCGCGGACCTCTCCACAGACCATGGTATGCTGGCTTGGTATGGAAACCCACCCTTTAAACCAAAACCTTATAAAAGCACTCAGCATACCGTTATAATGCCCATGTTTGTTTGTATCTTGTATGTTACCACCTTGTATAAACAAAACTGACGAAATTTTAAAAAGAAAAATCCTTTCAACATGCAAAACTTTCAAAATGGCCTAAAAAGCTCAAAATCAACAAAAGTCAAATCGAAACCCTGTCAAAATTTCAAAAAAAAAAAAATCAAACATCAAAATCAACACACGTACAATCACATACAATGATTGTTTAGGGCAACATTTCAAAATCAACTTTCTTCTAACTCACATGAGACACACGTGTCTTTTCTTCTTTTCTTTTTAGTCAAACCACGAGTCTTGTTTGAGTGTGCAAAATAGGCGAATGTGTCTTGATTCGTCGTCGGTTTTATACTAAGCCTAAGATGGTCAGAACAAATGATGAAAGCGCAGCAAGCGTCCATGGTCCCGAAGGAAATGGTAATAGTCAAATCTTGGCCGCACTACTCCGTCTTCAGACTAGTCAAGTTGTCGCCTATGCTCGCCTCCAAACGATCGAAAATCACATAGTGGCTGTAGAATCAAGACTCTCTCCTATGGAGGAGCCCATTCTCAATAATGATGACTCTCCGCCTTTCATAAACGTCTCTTCCCCAATCCTCACCGAAGCTGAAAAGCGTCTCCAATACTTAGAAGAGCAATTGATGTACCTCAAAAGAGACGACATTTACAGGGAAAATAGCCTAAAGTACGAAGCAGTAAATGCCCAACTACTAACTAACTTCAACATTACTGACATCCCAAAATTCAAGGGGCCGGAAATGTTGGAATATGTGACCTCCGACAATAATGCGATCACAACTGTTGATCATGATGATCACATGTTTAAGTTTCATTATAAAGAATACAATTGGGAAGTAATATTTTACTGTTAACAGGTCCACACATATCGGTAATGATTGGCTGACTAGAGTTTGACATTACTGTCGTGCGACGGTGGTGATCAGTTGATCCCCTAGGTCATACCTAAAGGGCAACACTCTTAATTGATCATTTAATTGATCGTATAACGTTACGAGTCAATTAAATTATTTAAAATTGACGGACGATTTTGGAAGTAATATTTACGTGTCTCATTGAAATTTAATTAAATGAGATACGGTCTGAGTGATCGAATTGTTTCATTACTCAGATGAAATTATTGTTTAAGGAAACAATTGAAATTGAATGAATTATTATAAATACAAGTTATTGTGATTTATAATTGGTAAAATATTTTGGTACAAGTAATTGCGAATTACTAAGTCGATTTTTGTATATGACGTATTTTTATTAATACGTTGATTTTTTAATATGTTAAAAATACATAACAATTTTATGTGACATGTGACATGTGACATATTGACAAAAATAAAATGGATTCCATTTTACATATGTAAACCGAAATAATGGGAGGATTAGGAGAAATATTAGGTTTATTATGTTAGTGGTAAACATAATGATTTACCTACTAAACTAGCCATGCAAACTAGTTGTCATTGTGAAGACAAACTCTTGCATGCACTGGCTCACTCTTCTTCCCTCCTCTTCCCTTACCCGGTTTTTCATAGGAGCCAAACCAAGGGTTTTGCCTTATATTTTATCACTTGCACTACATTATAGTTTAGTGCATTAGAAAATTCATTCATTCATCAAAAATTAAGATTTTTTAGAAAGATAAAAACTTCCTTTTTTTCCTCTCTTAAACCAGTTTTTAGGAGACCAAAACCAAATTTATTTTGGGTCATTTTATGCTAAATTAATATTGTACTAGTATTCATAATATTAATTTTATTAAGAGTGTGCTTTGGGTATTAATCCTTGGGAGAGATCCTATACTTGGATCTTTGTTCATCCATTGAGGAAAGCACAAGAACAAGAGAGAAGGAGATCTCTCTTGTGCCCTAATAAACCGAAATTCCAATGTAAGATAAAGATTTCTTCTTTATATTGTTTATAGTTTGCATGCATAAGATCACCAATTAATTTTATGATTAAATTATCATAAAACATATATATATATATATATATGTTAAGTATATAGATATACTTTTCCTTCAATCGGTATCAAGAGCTATGGTTGTTTGCATGCAAATCGGTTAAAAGTTTTTCCGAGTTATACGATTAACATATAAAGCTTGTTAAATTTGTTTTATTATGATATATCACGAAAATCATTATGAATGTTAAAATTTCTGGTCCTAAAATGTTTTTAGGATATTTTGGTTAATTTATGGATTTTTATTGTTCATATTATATAATAATGGCATTAAAAATATGATTTTATGAATAAAATGTCATTTCCGGACTAAAATTAGCTAAACTTCGAATTTTTCGGTGATTTTTGGATATGTTGTCACATATATTATTTTGAGATGACCTGTAAATTTTCATATTTTTTGGACTTCTTATACTCGAAAAATGGATTTTTCATTATTAAAATCGGATTTAGATGAAAAATAGGTTAATATGAGATAAATTTCGAATATGGTCATAGAAATTTAGTATGTTGTCACACGCTATTTTAAAAGATGTGTATAAAATAATAGGCTATATTGAAGTCTTTTTGCATGATTTATGATTTTTTGAAGAAAAATAGCATAAATAGTGACTTAATTAGTGAAATATTTATAAAACATGCTCTATGACTAAGGAAAAACATCACATGTTGCATTTTATTATCTTTTTTAGATCTAAAATTTAAAAGTTGATGAATATAATCTTTCTCATGTTTTTATGATTATTTTGTTAAAACCAATGAACCGCAACATTGTTTTTCCGGATAAATTTTGAAAATTTTAACCTAATTTTTTGAACATTATGAGTGTCATGGTATTTTTCCAGAATTTTCATGAGTTTAAATTTCAAATTTCAAATTTATTTGAAATTTTGTGATTTATTTGAAGTTTATAGCTTATTTTTGTAATTTTAAGTCCATTAATGAACAAATTTTAGAAATATGAGTTAATTATGGTCAAATAATTAGTGAAGACTAAATTTTGAGTCCTAAGAGGTTAGGGTAATTAACTTATGCATAAATACGAATTTATGTAATTTTTGTGATTATAAAATGTTGAATCACGCATATCCGTAAAAACCGAGTAATATACGATATTGGCTATTTAAAGGCGATTTAGCATAAAATTGGGCATGTTCATACATATTATAATGCTGCATTTTCTTTATGATTGTCATAATTTTATTTATGTAATTTTGAATTATGTAATTTTTACTTAATATGATCTTAGTTTTTAATTGGTATTACCCGAAATGTATGGGAATATCGATTCGGTTGTAATTTATTGTGATCTCGTATCACCGTTTTGTAATTTAATAGATTTATTTTATTTTAGTTACAAATGTATAATAGGAAATTATGTAATTTGTTATGTAATTTTATTTATTTCGGAGTTCCCAAAGACGGATTCCTTCAAGATGGCGATACATAAAGACGGTGTTACCTCGAGATGCGTGCCACAACCGAAGTTCAAGGGACCAATGGAGTTGGTTTCCGAATATGTAATAGTTAATTAGATTTTCTATTTTAGGAAGGCCATACTAGGATTTATTTTTATGCTTTGCATTTTATTTATATGTCGCATGCATCGCTAAATCGCCATAACTAAAACATGCATCATCTTTCATCGAGTTTATCGACCGTGTCAATTAGAATTATCGTAGTTCACCGCTTCAGTTCACTTAAAACGTGATAGATAATAAATTGACATGACCTCTCGCTAAAAATAAATAATTGAGACACAGCCTTACCAAATAGTAGAAACCATGAAAACCTATTTCGCGAGGGAGTGCACTCGGCCATCCCGGGGTACAAACCTTGTTACGTAGGGGAAGTGGGTGATAAATGTCTATCCACCGAATTCGTGTTGATGAGGGTTTCATCGGCCATCCCGTGCCCAAATTAATGTGAATTTGGATCATGGACACATTTATTCGAAATTTGGATTGACCTCAAATGAAGTATTCGTGACCGTAGTCGCATGTGTTCCGGGCTATAGATAAACATAGAGTAAATTTATCGACCAAGAGTTCTAAAAGTAGAATCGATTAAGCGGTAATCCACCGAGTTATATTGATAAGGGTTTCATCGGCTATCCCGTGCCTAAGTTGATATGAATTTGGGTCTTGGAATCATTTATCTAGTTGGGTAGAGGTCACTAGAAAAATGTAATAAAACTTGTTTAAATCTTTTTACAAGTATTATTTTAAAACGACATATGTTTTACTCCTTCTATTTTGTTTTGTAGACCACTTATTTTTCTCATAACAAATGGCTACACCAAACCCAAACGCCACGCCTCTCGCTAATTCATCATGGCCCCGATCCTTCATGGATCGATGTAAACTTGAAAATAAATTTGTAAATAAAATAATGAAAAACCTGAAAGGAATAAGGAAGAAAACGGAATAAAACGAGCCTTCAAATGAAACAAAGGAGAAACATGAGGAAGAAGAAGAAGAGCAACAGCGGCTAAGCAGCCTCTAGAAGAGGCGCAGCAAGTGCTACGACTGTTCTAGAAGGCGCAACAGTTGTTGCGTTTCTTCTCGACAGTGTCTCTCTACTATTCCGTCAAAAGGGTTTTAAAACGTGATTTTGAAAACTGTTTTAAACATACTCGTAATATAAACTTGTACATTAATAAAATACAATAAATAAATTGGGTTTTACACCTCAGACTTACATGTTTGACGAAGCGAGATTAACTAAGTTGTCGTATTAGTAATTGATCAACTCGATGCAGAATGAAAGTGCCCTCTAAAGAGGAATTAGAAAAAGTTGATTAAAGTGTAGTGGTCAAATTGGTCGGTCATGCAAATATGACTGGTACTCAGAAGGATCTGAGCTTACGTGGTCGATTGATCAAGCACGTAGGCGTCAAAAAGCAAGAGCGCAGTCCTAGAATGTAAAAGGAGAAGAGAGGGCCGGACACTCGCATGATAAATATGTGAGGCGGAGGCCTCTACTTATATTAATCACACGAAGGAATTATGGTATGGGTAGAATTAGAAAAGGAATCCAGAGGAAATCTGGAAACTGGAGAAAAAGTAGCCAAGGAAGAGGCGCAGCAGGAACTGCGACCTTTCCAAGAGGCGCAGTGCCTGCTGTGTTTTAAGCTATTTTCGAGTCCCTTGATGCGATTTAGCAAGATAGTCTTATTTTGGTCTCACTTCATCAAAACTCATTGGAAATTCGAAATAAATGTATGGTTATGCTCCTAGCATGTTCAATTACGCATTTCTAATGTCAATTTTAAGGGACAAATCCATTTGGGACAGAACCCCGGAATTTTCGACATTTTAGGGCATTCAAACACTAATTTTTTATCCAATTCAAGCTACAAATGCAATTTAAAGAAAAGACGAGACACATACCTGGATTTATCATGATTAATGACGAATTTTGATCGAATTTTTGTAAAATTTGGTTGGGTTTTGGGTGTTTGTTGAGAGGAAGATGAAGGAGAAAGGTTTTATGTTTAAATGGGACGAACTCGCGCTGAGTTCTATTTTACTAAGGCACGGATGAACTCAGGAGAAAACGCAACTCTTTTTGTGCCTTTTCCCCAGGCCTATTCTTTGCTGCGCCTATTCCTCCACAAGTTTTGCAACAGCTTTCCTTTCAAGTCGCTATAAGCTCGTTAAAGGTGGGCCCAATATTGGAATAGTGTCCTCCACAATAAGTGCGTTTACATATTAAATTTCGTAAAAGGAATATCAGGGATTTATATTATTTTTTTTGTCAGTTGATCAACGTTAATCGGTAACGCTCGGCTGACTAGAATTTGACGTTACTATCGTGTGACGGCGGTGATCAACTAATCCCTTTAGGTAACACCTATAGGATGACACCCAAATTGAATGAATTAATTGTTTGTATGAGATACGAGATAATTAATTCCTTGTATTATTTGACTTTTAATTAGTCGTGTGAATGTATTATTTGATGACGGGTTACGAACTCGGGCTAAGAGGATTTATTATTTAATTATCTAATAATTAATTAATAAATAGAATTTTTTAATTAATTGTTAATTAATTAACTTATACGATATGTGTATAGGTTTTGAGGATGAGGTAATTAGCTATTTAAATTTACAAGAGGTTGTACAAATAAGGTAATAAGGGTTTATAAGATACATTTTATATTGATAAAATGGTATAATAACTACATAATAGTTAAGTGGTTATTAGTTGTTAATTTGTATTATTTAAATGTCAATTAATCAAATTAATATTTAATTATATAAGATAATTAAATATAAGACTTATAAGCATTTGTGGGGCAAATGTCGAAAACCGAAATGGACTCGTAGTGGCCCATTTGGACTGATTTTTATACACTACTAATACACTCATTGTGAGTGGAAAAGGTAGGCAATTCCCACTATCTTTTGAATGTGAATTGTTTACATTTGCATGCCTATAAATACCCAATTCCTTCCATTATTTCTAAGGTTGAAAATTTGAAGAAAAATTGGTCTTTGTGTGCTCGTTGTGGTTGGTTCATATACACCATCTATAGACCATATTTTTCTTCTTATTTTGTTCATCCTTGTATTTTAAAACACATATATATGTAGACTAATAATATTATCAAGGTAATAATATTAATTAGTATCTCAAATATACACATATAATACTCAAATAATATCTAGTTAATATTATTTGTAGTAAATTTTGGGCTACTCTTGGGTGCACACCAAAGGAGACCATCAATTTTGGTGGTTTGGTGTAAGAGGAGGATCATCCATCATTGTATAGCTCAAGAATTATAAAGGTATGAGACCTTTGTAGTGCCCAAATTTGCCATTTTCCAATGTAAGGAAATTTCTATCTTTTTATCTTTGCATGCATGTAGATTTAGACCATTACATAAAATTAGTTAGTAATTTTGATTTCATAAGATGACTCTAATATAGTCTAAATAACTAACAAGTGGTATCAGAGCATTGTTACATACATGCATGTAGTCTTAAGACGATTTTAGTAATTTATGAGATAAAATAATAAAATTTGATATTTTGTTGTTAAAATTAATTTTATCATATAATATGGTCTTGCATATAAATAATATGGTCTTAAAATGATATGGGACGAAAATTTGATTGTTGTAATATTTAATCTCTTTTTATGACTTAAAATGGCATAAACTTGAGTAAAGATGCACTAAAATTAATTAAGAGTAAATTAAATTATGTTGCATGTTAATTATATGCATATTTGTTTAGAAATTACCACATGAATGTTATATTTATAAAAAAAAAGAAACTTTAAATTAGTGTGATTAATTTAGGTAATTTATTGATTTTTATTTGATAAAAATTGATAAATAATGGTTATTTTACAAATAAATAATGATTTAATTTTAGGGCTCAAAATTTTTCGATTTTTAGATCCTTAAAATTGTTTCAAAATGTACAAAATTTATTTCAAAGCCGTTTCAATTTTTATGATTTGATTTAAAATTAAATCGTAAAAAGTGCCGTTTTACCGAGAAAATTGTGAAATTGTTTAAATAAATTTCAAAACCAAAAACAAATTTCACATGCATGTCATTTTGGTGAAAGACCAGAATGTACAAAACCTTAAAATTTATTTTTTCATATATATTTTAATTAAATGGAATTTTTCCATAATAATTGTGAATTATTATGTCTTTTGTTATAATTTATGTTTTTATCCCATATAAATTCAAGATAATTAGTGAGAATAATTATTTTGATATTAGACCAGATTAGTATGATGAGTAAATCTTAAAATTGTTTTAAGAATTAATTATAGATTTTTAATGGTAAAAATTTCGTCAAAGCAAGCTCAAATGATCGTTGTTGGTAAGTTAGACGATTTGGCATGACATTTTACATAATGCATTTTATTATTCATATGGATGAATATTTTTAGTATTACAATTATATAATTTTTCCTAATATGGCCATAGGTAGAAGTTGGTATTTCCCATAATGTAAGGGAATATCGACTTGTTTTGTAATTAATTGCGATTTCGCATCGCCCAATTTGTATTTAATTAATAGTTTTTATTTTCTCTTTATTACAAATTTTATAATAGGAAATTGTTATGTAATTTAATTATTAGTAGTTAAATGAAGCATCTAAAGACGGAGTTTTCATGAAGACGGTGTTTTTCGGAAAGGCGTTCCGAAATCCTAAAGAAAGAGGCCAATTTTATGAAGACTCAAGGGACCAAGGAGTTGTTTCTGAAGTTTTATAGTTTAAGTTAATTAGATTAACTAAGTGGCCATATTAGGATTTGATTTGTTTTATATTTATGCATTCATGCCAAATCGTCACTACATGTTTTATTTTGTTGTTATCGAATTAATTGTCTAGCATTCACCAATTTTGTTCACTTAAAAGTGATAGACAATTAAATTGATAAGATCTCTCACCTTTGTTTGAAAATTGAGATTAGCCTTACTAAATAATAGCACATATGTATCCCTTCTTCATTAGAGGTAGGTTCGGATCACCGAGGTACACTCTTTTTACGTTGGGTAAGTAGGGTAATAAAAGTTATTACGCGTGAAAATTAGTTGGACTCAACGGGATTAATATGGGTTGAATCGGTCTACCGTGCTCATATTTATTCTGGGGCTAAAAGATAGATTTTAAGAAAATCTATCAACCAAGAGTTCTAATAGAAGAATCAGTCAAAATTGTTGAGTCACCAAATTTATATAAATATGGGTTGAATCGGTCCACTGTACTCGTGTTTATATAAAAATTGGATCTTGGAATCATTTATATTATTCAGTGGGAGATCATTATATAAATGGGAACTTGTTAAAATTGTTTCACAAGTTAAAATGTTTAAACAATAAATGTTAATCTTTCCTTTTATTTCCTTTATAGTAATCACGATGACTTCTACTAGTCAAACCGTCACTATAGCTAGAAATTCATGGCTTCGTTCTTTTATGGACAAATTTGTATTAAAAGCCGACGGTAGTAATTTCAAAGATTAGGAGGAACAACTTCGATTAGTTGCCGCAGGTGATGGAAAATTACGCTACCTAGTCGATCCCTCTCCCCCTTCACCTAGTTCTAGGGCCACTGCCGATGTAAGGGAGGCTTTTAATGATTATCAAAAGGAATCTGCTGCAGTAAAAAATGTTTTGATTTTTTCAATGGATCCTGCTTTACAAAGGCAATGTGTCAAGTTCCGCAATGCTCACGAAGTATTCTCGAGGCTTTCTACTATGTTTTCTCATGCCTCGAGGGTAATTCAATATGACACCGCAGTTCGTATCTTTGAGGCTAACCTCAAAGATGGACAACCTGTGAGTTCACACATATTTAAAATGATTGAGTACGTGGAAACTCTAGAGGGGTTGGGATGTAAGATCCCCGACGAGCTTGTGGTGGATCAAGTGCTCCACTCTCTCTCACATGTCAAAGGATTTACCCAATTTAGGGTAAATTATAATATGACAAACATGAGAAAAAGTTTACATGAGCTCCATTCTCTGCTTGTGCAAGCAGAGAAGGACATGGGATTGAGTGGGAGTATGAGGAGAGGTGTACTTGCGATCAATGTGAAGGGGAAGAAGCAGTTTAAGAGGAACGCAGGTAAGAAGCCCGTACAGGTGGAGGGCAAAGGTAAAGCTATTGCGAATAGCTCTACCAATCCTAAGCCTAAGAAGGGTAATCCTCTTAAAGATACTTGTAATTATTGTAATGACATGGGACATTGGAGGCGTAATTTTTCAAAGTACTTGAATGACATCAAAGCTGGCATTGTGAAGCCAACATGTAATTTCTCGACCGAATCTTTTATGATAGACATAAATTACGCATCAAATACAACTTGGGTATTGGATACTGGTTGTGGTTCTCACTTGTGCAATCACTTGCAGGGCCTAAAAAGCGTAAGGAAGCTAAACAAGGGTGATGTTGATCTCCGAATGGGAAACGGATCTAAAGTAGTTGTCGTCCCAGTAGGAACCTATGTAATTAATTTAGCTTCAGGGTTGCAGTTGTTTCTTAATAATTGTTAATTTGTAGCGACGTTGTCTAGGAATATAATATCAGTATCTGTGTTAGACACAAAAGGTTTTTCTTTTGTTATCAAAGACAAGTGTTGTACTTTTTCCCTTAATGGGATTGTATATAGCCAAGCTATTTCAATCAATGGTATTTATATTCTAGACACTTGCAACGATGTTTATCATTTAGATAATAAAAGACTCAAAACAGGTGATCCCGATCAATCTTATTTATGGCATTGTCGATTAGGACACATTAACGAGAAATGCATTAAAAGATTAGTGTCGACTGGTATAATTAAACCTTTTGATTTTGAATCATTTGGTCCATGCGAATCTTGTCTTCTTGGCAAGATGACTCGTGCACCTTTTCTAGGAAAAGGATCTCGAGCTAGTGAGTTGTTGGGTTTAATACACACCGATGTGGGTGGTCCAATGAGAGTCAATGCTAGAGGCAATTATGACTATTTCATTTCCTTTACCGATGACATGAGTAGATATAGATATATCTACTTAATGAGGTATAAAAGTGAAGCTTTTGACAAGTTCAAAGAGTTTCAGACTGAAGTAGAAAACCAATTAAATAAGAAAATTAAAACATTACGATCAAATCGTGGTGGGGAGTATTTAAGCAATGATTTTAGAGATCACCTTAAAGACTGCGGTATTGTATCTCAGTTAAATCCTCCTGAAACACCACAATTGAATGGTGTGGCTGAAAGGAGGAATCGAACTTTATTAGATATGGTACGATCAATGATGAGTCAAACTGAGTTACCTAAGTCATTTTGGGGTTTTGCCATTTTATCTGCTATACGCTCACTTAATCAAAGTCCCACTAAAGCAAATGATGAAACTCCATATGAGATATGGAAAGGGAAGGTTCCGAATTTGCGATACATGAAAGTATGGGGTTGTGATGGTTATGTCAAGAGCAAGTCTGACGATAAGCTCGCACCTCGTTCTGACAAATGTATTTTTGTAGGCTACCCTAAGGAAACTTATGGGTATTACTTCTACAATAGTAACGAGAACAAAGTGTTTGTGGCTCGTGAAGCTGTCTTTCTAGAAAAAGAGTTTATTTCTAGAAGACAGAGTGGGAGAAAATTTGAACTTCATGAAGTTCAAGAGCCAGAAACTGATGTAACGGTACAGGAAGATGTTCCTTCTCCGTCTGAATTGGTTATTGTTCCTTCTGAACCTAGGAGGTCAGAGAGGGTTAGTCGCAAGCCTGATAGATACCTTGGTGTTATCGAGGAAGATGGTGACTGTGAGGTTTTACTTTTGGAAAGTGATGAACCTAAGACCTACAAAGCAGCTATTACTAGTTCTGACTCTAAGCTATGGCTCGAGGCCATGCAATCCGAAATGGATTCCATGTACGATAATCAGGTATGAGACCTGGTTGACTTATCTAAAGATGTTCGACCTCTTCAGTGTAAGTGGCTATTTAAGATTAAAATCGGCATTGATGGACATAAAGATGTCTACAAAGCTAGATTGGTGGTAAAAGGTTTCATCCAGGTTCATGGTTTACACTATGATGAAACTTTTGCACCAGTTGCTATGCTTATATTTGTTCGAATAATGTTAGCGATTGCTGCATTTCATGATTATGAGATATGGCAAATGGATGTCAAAACCGCCTTCCTGAACGGGTTTCTGGAAGAGGAAGTGTTTATGACACAACCTGAAGATTTTATGGATCCTAAAAATCCTAACAAAGTATGCAAACTTAAGAGATCCATTTATGGTCTTAAGCAAGCGTCAAGGAGTTAGAATCATCATTTTGATCATGTTATTAAACATAATGGTTTTTCTCGAAGTGTTGAGGAACCATGTTTATACATGAAGTTTAGTGGGAGTAAAGTTGTTTTCTTACTTCTTTATGTGGACGACATATTACTCATTGGGAATGATGTAGATATGCTTGCTTCTGTCAAGAAGTGGTTAAGAAATCACTTCCAAATGAAAGATTTGGGAGAAGCTCAGCGCATCTTGGGTATCCGGATCTATAGGGATAGATCCAAAAGGATATTAGCTTTGATTCAGGAAGCCTATATCGATAAGATTCTTGACCGATTCAATATGAAAAACTCCAAGAGAGGTTTTCTACCAATAGGCAGTGGGATCACTCTGAGTAAGTCACAGGGTCCTACTGAGCCTAAGGATATTGAATGCATGAAATCAATTCCCTATGCTTCCGCTGTTGGATCGATCATGTATGCTATGATGTGTTCTCATCCTGACGTCTCATATGCTTTGAGTATGACGAGTCGTTATCAGAAAAATCCAGGTGAGAGTCACTGGATAGCCATCAAGAATATTCTGAAGTACTTGAGATGGACTAAGGATTCATTCTTAGTGTTTGGAGGAGAATCTGAATCACGGATAAGAGGTTATACGGATGCCAGTTTCCAAAGCGATAGGGATGATTTGAAATCCCAGGCTGGTTTTGTCTTTTTGTTGAACGGATGGGGCGGTTTGCTGGAGAAGTTTTAAGGAGTCTGTGACTGCTGATTCTACAACGGAAGCTGAGTACATTGCAGCCTCCGAAGCTGCAAAGAAAGCTGTTTGGATTAGTCAATTCTTAGAGGGATTGAAAGTAGTTTCGACCGCCGAGGATCCTATCACTTTATATTGGGATAACAGTGGGGCAATTTTTCAAGCAAAAGAGCCCAAGTCTAGACACGTACTTAGAAAATTTCATGTAATTAGAGATTTAATTGAAAGGAAGGAAATTACAGTCTGTAAGGTTGGGACAGCTGACAACATCGCTGATCCTTTAACCAAGTCATTGTCTCAAGCTAAACATGATAGTCATGTAGTTTCTATGGGATTGAGATGAATGTCAGAACTGTTGTAAATTATACGATATGTAATAATTCAGATATTGTATTTATTATTTCATATATGATAATTACATTTATCATTGTATTCAGTTTTTATATCTGAATTTAAATACTTTGTTTTGTCCAAATAGGTTGTAGTGACAACGTCGAACCCTATTAAAGTGAACTGGATTACATTGTATTTTTGTCCCTAGTTACTTAATGAGGTGACGTCTCAGAATGGCTAGATTATAAGGTGATAGATGACAAGTTCGACTGTCATATGGCCATTGAGATGGCTGGTCAATTATGTATGCAGATTGTGAGACGATTTGTCGGACAGTGACAGTTTATAGAGTCCTTTTGTTGCTAGGTCGTGGCTAGGAATTCTATTTACTTCTGAGAGTCAATTCTTTAAACTGGCGACTATTTATCTGAGTTGGTGCGGTTTTCCGGTGGCTTAGGTTTTTGTTCTAGGTCGCGCCGTAAAAGGAGGCCAATGAGCATTTACTGGATCATTGTAATCTGTATCGAACGAAGAAAATAGGTCAACGGGATTCTCCATTTATGTCATATTTTATCTCAAGGTCACTTGAGGAGAGGTGACTGGAAATACGTGGCCACGCTCGGATGAGATCTATAGTAGATTATCCGGTCAGACAATTATTCTCCGGATCGAGGAAACCACTTTATGATATGATCATGTGCAAGAACGACCTGAAAGACATCTTGCATTGAGTGGGAGATATTATTGGACAAGAGAATTGGTAGCGCACACTTGTGTCGGACAAGTGAGAGATTGTTGGAGTAGTGTCCTCCACAACAAGTGCGTTTACATATTAAATCTCGTAAAAGGAATATCAGGGATTTATATATATTTTTTTTGTCAGTTGATCAACGTTAATCGGTAACGCTCGGCTGACTAAAGTTTGACGTTACTGTCGTATGACGGTGGTGATCAACTGATCTCTTTAGGTCACACCTATAGGATGACACCCAAATTAAATGAATTAATTGTGTGTATGAGATACGAGATAATTAATTCCTTATATTATTTGACTTTTAATTAGTCGTGTGAATGTATTATTTGATGACGAGTTACGAACTCGGGCTAAGAGGATTTATTATTTAATTATGTGATAATTAACTAATAAATAAATAAATAGAATTTATTAATTAATTGTTAATTAATTAACTTTATACGATATGTGTATAGGTTTTGAGGAGGAGGTAATTAGCTATTTAAATTTACAAGAGGTTGTAAAAATTAGCTAATAAGGGTTTATAAGATACATTTTATATTGATAAAATGGTCTAATACCTACATAATAGTTAAGTGGTTATTAGTTGTTAATTTATATTATTTAAATGTTAAGTAATCAAATTAATATTTAATTATATAAGATAATTAAATATAAGACTTATAAGCATTTGTGGGGCAAATGTCGAAAACCGAAATGGACTCGTAGGGGCCCATTTGGACTGATTTTTATACACTACTAATACACTCATTGTGAGTGGAAAAGGTAGGCATTTTCCAGTATCTTTTGTATGTGAATTGTTTACATTTGCATGCCTATAAATACCCAATTCCTTCCATCATTTCTAAGGTTGAAAATTTGAAGAAAAATTGGTTTTTGTGTGCTTGTTGTGGTTGGTTCATATACACCATCTATAGACCATATTTTTCGTCTTATTTTGTTCATCCTTGTATTTTAAAACACGTATATATGTAGACTAATAATATTATCAAGGTAATAATATTAATTAGTATCTCAAATATACACACATAATACTCAAATAATATCTAGTTAATATTATTTGTAGTAAATTTTGGGCTACTCTTGGGTGCACACCAAAGGAGACCATCAATTTTGGTGGTTTGGTGTAAGAGGAGGATCATCCATCATTTTATAGCTCAAGAACTACAAAGGTAGGAGACCTTTGTAGTGACCAAATTTGCCATTTTCCAAAGTAAAGAAACTTCTATCTTTTTATCTTTGCATGCATGTGGATTTAGACCATTACATAAAATTATTTAGTAATTTTGATTTCATAAGATGAGTCTAATATGGTCTAAATAACTAACACTCAAGCCCTATACTTTCCTGCCTTGGGATGTTTCCATTGATGCAACGTGTTTTTTTACTCTGTATATTTTCTACGGGTGTACTCTTTTCATCCATCCAGTCTACATTATCCCCAACGGTTGCAAGGTTTTGTTCCCTAGCGATAGTTAAAGTCAAGTTTTCAATCAAATCAAGTTTCCAATCAAATCAAGTTTCCAACCAAATCAAGTTATCCTTCAACGGTTCTCAGAGAGATCCTCCTCCTTCAAGTCAATTATCGCCGATGCCTTCAGCTGCCAAGTTATCTTTAGACAAAAGAGTTTTGCCGAAGCGCTTTCAATCCTGTTTCACCCAGAGAACTCTCAGGTATGATTTCTTCTTATGGCTGGCGAGCCTCCTCACGTAGTCTAATGGTTTTTAAACAACCCTCCCTGTGAGATCCTGAAAAAATCTCATTTTTGAAAATAACTAATTATATGGTTGGAGTCGGCAGTAAGATTTATAAAAAACATACAAAAATAAGTTTAACGAAAAAGGCCCCTTTTGATCCCTGGTATGGAGACTGATCCGTCACACCGGTCTGAACCAAAGATTGCGGATTCGGGGGTAAAGGTACGGTCAGGGAAGGTGTTAGGCACCCAGACCGCCCATCAAACTGACGACCTCTACTATTTATTTGTAATATTATATATTTGACGAAAATTGACAATAAAAAAGGTTATAACAACAATTCTTATACAAGACGATATAATTATATACAAGGACAAGTTAACTAGTTAGATTATATACAATAAAATAGAGAAAATAAATAAAAGACAAAACAAAAGAGCTAAATAAAAAGAAAGATTAATAAAAAACATATTTGAATCTAGTACCCTTATGCCTATTTGGATTTGACTATGAATGAATTTCAACTTTGTCGTAAATTAACGGTTCTTATGCGCTTGTATAGAACTGGGATTTATTGTGTGTTTTGATTTAAAACTGGAATAATATATTTGTGACGGAGTTTAAGAGTATTGAATTTCTGGTGTGGTAGTATATGTGAATCTCGGTAACTTTTTCTGTCTCGCAATATGTGTGTCAATCCCCCCTCAATTGATGATGCCAGATACTATATTTAGGGGTCGTTTGGTTCACTACTTAGGAATGGAATGGATTGGAATGAGAAACCATAGGAGTATGGCGTTCTAATTCCATACCTTCCAAAACATGTTTGGTTCATTAAAAAAATAAACATGAAGGAATGGAGTTTGAATCCATGGGGAGGAGGTGGGTATGGGATTCCAAGGGGTTGGGGTGGAATGAGAATCCATCAGGATTCTAACTCCATTCCAAAATACCCCAACCAAACACTAGAATGACTAGAGTTTGTCAAAGGTTTGGATAGCTTGAAAGATAGAATTCAGCTTGGTTTTTGTCATCTATTACCACCTGCTTTCCTTCTCGATAGGTAATTGCCAATGGGAAGTGCTAAGGCGACACCGGGTGTTACCGAGTTTCGGTAACACCCTAATAAAAAAATAGAAAAAAAAATTAAAAATTAAAAAGTAATTTTCATTTTTGCGCCAATATCATAGGGATAAAATTGTAATTCATAATCCATATCATAACAAACACATTTTTATCTTCATCAAATCATACTTTTACCAATTAACAAACAAATGAGAGAATTCTATTATCAAAACTACAAATACTTTACAAAAATTTCCTCCACTAGATTCATAATTGTTCAGGTAAGTTCAATTGTATGAACGAATGATGAAATATAATTTGTTCATCAAGTTTGTTGTGTTTATTCACATGAAGGAAAAATATAAAATAACAAACAAAGACGTGTTATCAAGATTTGCAGTACCTTTGAGTACCCACATCTTGTAAGACTCAAACACCATGAAAGCAAGATGATTATGGAGTACATTTGAATTTGAATCATTAATATTTCAAGTATTGACTTTTTTTGTTCCTCGAATTTGTGACGCACAAATTGGGGTACCAAGATTGCAGCTAACATCCGTAATGTATGAGATTTGTGATATAATATACGTTTAGATTTCCCCAAAATCCTACATAATCTATTAATTTTTTTTCTATAAATAATTTATTATTATTCTTATAATTAATTAACTAATGTTAATTTCCTAAATTACCCTTTAATACTAATTAGTTTGAAATTCGAATTTTGATGGAAACAAAGAAAAATACCCAAGTAAATTACAATAATACCCCGGGTGTCGCTCAATTTAAGTAACACCCGGTGTCGCCATTACATTTTCCATTGCGAATCACACGTACTTCCCTTATTATCAAATAAACACTCCTCTAATCAACTTGTCTTAAGATTACTTGGTTGTAGCTAGATAACAATGACGTTAAGCTTAAGATTCCTTTTTTTACTCACGTGTTATCCCAATTACAATGAGAAGCCTCCAATAATCACAAAGTGGACTACCAGCCATCCTTTATATATGGGCCTCCATAATATGTAATAGTGCAATTAGACCTGTCAAATAGGTCAGGCGGGCGGGTTACGGGTTCGGTCATTTTGGATTCGGGTAAAATACGGGTCGGGTTAGTTTTGGGTTTGTAAAATACGGGTCGGGTTAGGGTCAATTTCGGGTTTGTAAAATACGGGTTTGGGCGGGTCGGGTTTATACGGGTTTCAGGTCGGGTTAGGGTCAAAACGGGTCTTAGTGACTCCTTTTCAAATAATTGTATAAATTATTATTTTTCCATCTCTTTTTTCGAGATTTTTTTTGTATCCTTTTATTTACTCTTAAATTCATGATCAATTTATCTTTTATTTTTCTATCTAGTATTCTCCCTTTTTACATAACATATATAATATATTTACTAGTTTCACACCCGTGCATTGCAACGGGATAATTAACTTAATTATAATGTAAAACTTATGCGTTGCAACTGGTACAATAATTGGAAGATTCAAAATATTTTGGTCTGATACCTAAATTCAATGATACTCTTATTTATAGTCATGATATCATCTCAACTTTGTGCGAAATGTTGAACTGATAAGTTGTTATACGGTGCGTGACAAATAGTGAGTAGCGACTATATATCTGCTAATTATTTGATTAATTAATCATGTGCTAAAACTATGCTTTAAAACATATATCATCATGCTTTATTTAATATTTTGAAAGTTGCAATATTTTTAATCATTTTATATTCGTATAATTTGCTTTAAATACTAAATTTTAATAAAATTTTCCATCAACGGGTCGGGTTACGGGTTGGGTCGGGTCTTAACCTTAAATGTGCGGGACATTATTGGGTCGGGTCATTTTAGGGTTCACATTTTTTCGGGTCGGGTTCGGTCGGGTTATTTTCAGGCGGGTTTCGGTCAGTTTTTCGGATCGGGTCATCTTTTGACAGGTCTAAGTGCAATTTTTTTCTTGTACGTACTAAGTTTAATTAGTAATAAGGTGGGTTGCCTTAAATGGGATATGGTGAGCTACATACGAGTTTGGCCATTTTAACTGTTTTCTCGAAAAAAAAAGCGTAACGAGCCGTTAATTATAACATTGTCAATTTTAATTAGTCATTGAATTTTAGCATCATCATCGGGTACCCGTAAGGCTAGTAGACACCTTTGAGGTGTCTACAGAAGCCCCCACTTTGACCGATTCTGAGTAAGACGAAGGTCAAAAAAGTCCGGTCGAGACAGATAAAGGTTAAGAAACATACCTGGACCTCTTATATTACCTGTCTGGAGCAGCTGGAAACTGAGACTGGCTTAGCAAAACTTTGTTTTACTAATCTGGAATGAGCTGGAACTGGTGCAACGAAACTTTGTTTCGTTGGTCTGAAACTGGCATAGTGAAACTTTGTTTCACTGGTCTGGAACTGGTATTGGCAAACTTTGTTTAGCTGGTCTGGAACTGCCATGACAAAACTTTATTTTGTCAATCTGGAATGGAGCTGGTAAAACTTTGTTTCACCAATTTGGAAACCGGTATGGCAAAACTTTGTTTCGCCGGTCTGAATCTGGTAAAGCAAAACTTTGTTTTGCTGGTCTTAAATTTGGAATAACCAAACTTTGTTTAGCTTAAGAGTGAACCTGCAAAATTTGATTTTACAAGCTCGAATGCATGTCAGGGCCCGCCGACCAAAGGATTTCAAAATTTTATTTTGAAAAGGAGTTAGAATGTAAAATCTAATTTTAGAAACTAGGATTTGCAAAATTTTATTTCGCAAAAAGGCAAGTTCAGAAAATTTTATTTTAAGAACTCAAATGCATGTCAGGGCCTGCCGACCAATTGATTTGAAAATTGCAAAATTTTATTTCGCAAAAAGGCAAGTTCAGAAAATTTTATTTTAAGAACTTAAAATGCATGTCAGGGCCTGCCGATCAAGTTTAATTTCAAAATTTTATTTCGAAAAAAAAACTAAATTTTAGAATCGTAAAATTTTATTTCATGAAATGGGATGGAAATTTGAAAAATTTTATTTCGCATAAAGATAAGTTGAATTTTTTTTATTGATTTTGAAACTGGCAAAATTTTGTTTTACGAGAAAATGAGACTTTATGAGAAAGCCCCCACTTTGGATGAATCTAGAAGATGAATGACAAAGTAGTCAACTGAGGGTGGTTAGTGACAAATATATGACACCTAAAATGCAAATGCATGTCGTGGATATGATGCATGTATGAATGCGAAAATGGAGTTTTTTTTAAAAAAACATTTGAAATGAGTACTGAAAAAGTTTTCATTTTTAATTTTTGAAAATATTTTGAAAAAGACGGGGTCTGACCCAAATGTGATCCAAGTAGAAAGACTGGACACTGACTGGACATTTTTACTTTGAAAGTAACTCCTAACAAATTCTCTTGTGTGGAGAATGTGTTTCATTTTTATTTGACCTGTTAATTTGAGTTATATTTTGATGAGTTTTGCCCTCTTTAAAGTAACAAGCTCTGCTAATTACGCAAAACTAATACCATAGAAACAAAATACTTTTGTGACCGTATAGGTTTAGTGTACATCCCCCGAATTCTTAGATGTTGAACGAGGGTGATAAATGAAGTGGAGTAGAAGGTTCTATGGTGTTAGAAGACACTCACTCACCTAAATGAATGAAAGGATCGTCCCAAAAGGTATTGAGACAAAGTAACTCTGGATCGACTCGTCTGAGAAATGAAAAATGACACTCTGCAATTTGATTGCAACTTTGACTGGAGTTTTTTTTTTGCCTTTTTTACTGGAACTTTTTTTTTGTCTTTTGAATTTTTGAGATTTTTGACACTAGATTAAATTGCCACTTTTGCTGGATTTTTTTTTTGTCTTGTGAATTTTTGAGACTTTTGACATTGGATTTGATTGCAAATTTGACTGGAATTTTTTTTTACTTGTGAATTTTGAGTCTTTCGCCACTGGAGTTGTATCTATTTGAGATCATACTTTTTCTCTTTGAATATTTGAGAGTCTTGAAACTAGATTTGGAACCGTTTGAACTTGTATCGGTACTTAGACTCATATCTTAAGTTCATCCTAAGGGACTAGTGGTCATCTATCTTGTTTAACAACATGGACTGTTCCCATGTTTCATTTGATATGTTTGGGCACGGGTGTACTAATAATCTGGTTTGAATATTTGTGAGCTAGTTTTCTAGCACCAATGGAAGTGAATGATAATATTTGCTAAAATGGTCGATCATATGAGTTTGTGCTCATCCGGTAGTTATTTGAGATATGAGAAATTGACAAATTTGGTAGAAAGCAAGTTGTGCTTATTTGGGAAATTGGCATCGGTTTAAAACTCGTCGTCAAAAGCTACCAACCAAAACAATATTTCTAACTCTATAAACTACTCTTTAGTGGAGTGGTAAGTAAAGGTCGGATCCCAAGGGACGGGTATTGATTTAGGATTTAAATTGCAAGTAGTGTATGTCTTAGGGTATCACAAATTATGGGTTGAGATGAGATGTAATCTAAACTAATTAACAAGATGAATGCAAATAAAGTAAGCAAATAAAGGGGTTTGTAAATAATTGATTAAAGCCACTAGGGTGTCATGAGTTCATAGGGGAATCTTAGAAATAGATCATACAAACGTGTTTTCAATTAGAAGCAAGCACTTATTATTGTGATGGGATCGAGTTAGTGTATATCTTACAATCCCTAAGAAGATTTAGGTCCCAGAGCCGAATCGTCTAGACTGTACAACATCTACAAGTCGACTTAGTCTCCTCCTATTCAACTCTATGCGTGGTCTAACAAGGCTCGAGTTGGTTTATGTCTTACAAGCCTCAATGAAAAGATAAGAGATGGGTAAAAAATGCAATGATTCATAGGCTCGCATTTCATCAAACATAACATGTGCATAGGTTGAAATCACAACAAGCAAGCAATTTAATTATGAAAATATATTAGATTAAGCATAGATTAATTCCCATGATTGTTTCCCCTAATTCCCCATTAACCATAGCTAAAGGACTACTCACTCATGATCAAGTTTAGCATGCTAATAAGGTTGTCAATCATACTAACAAAGCAAAACATGATAAATAAATAATGTGATTAACAATAATTAAACAAAGGTAAAAAGAGATTAAACCTATTGAGATGATCCAAATAATAAAGCAAATAATAATAGAAGTAATCTTGATGATTGATGGAAGGTTGTCAATCCTCCAATAAACCCCAATAATCTTCTAATTACCCAATTAAACTAAGAACAATTGAGAGAATTAAGGAAAGATTAAGATGTGATTAATATTGAAATGTGTATTACAACTTTGATTATGGCTAAATTAAGGAATTGATTATGATATGTTTAATATGACATGATAATCTAGGTAGTACAATAGGGTATTTATACTAAAATTAACTACAAGGATGAGGGTTACTAAAGGCTTAAATGACTATTAAGACCCTAAGAGAAACTTGGTAATTTTGCTCCTCCCGAGGGAGATGCACGGATCGTGCTGCAATTCCCACCAGGATCAGCTCATCCTCTCCTGAAGCACGGCTGGTCCTGTAAGAAGATCCGCTCGAATTGTCTAGGAGACGCTCGGATCATCATTGGACACGCTCGTCCTGAGCTCAAGCCGCTCGGATCGTGGCACAGGGTTCTTCTCTTGTTTGGCTCCTTAACAATCAGCGGGGATCGTGTTGGGGATGCAAGGATCTTTTCATCATTGCCCATTTCACTTTATTTGTTTGCTTAGGCCTCTAGTGTCGGTCTCCTCTTCGATGCTTGGTCATTAGATGCAATCCATTTAGCTCCATTTTGCTCTATAAATGCAAGGCTAGCAATCCTCTCCTACCAAGGACACAAAACCTCAAAGAATATGCAAAACGGGAAACTAAAGATAAGAAATGACCCTAATATATGCTAGAAAGCATGGGAACGAGGTTAATTCGGGGACTAAATGTGCTCAAATATGAGTCACATCAGAAATTGACGAATCTGGTAGTCATTTGAAATATAGAAAATTGACAGATCGGAGAGAAAGATCGAGTCTCCAAGCCTATAAGTCACCTAGCTATAGACACGACGATCAAGGAATTATCACACCACAGGAGATGGAAAAGGTGGACAAATGCATGCCCTCGTTTAGGCTTATTCTAAGAGGTCGATTGATCTACACTAAAGAGATACGCCCTAAAGTATTTTAAGTCTATTCTACTACTTAAGGTTAAAAAGTAGAACAAGTGACTAATAAAAATGACATATGCTCTTTTTTTCATTTATGCAACTAAAAAGAACTAGAATGGTCCTTTCTAATTAGACACTTGATGTAAATGACATGTTATTTGATAAAACTAACAACAGAGTTACGAGATTATATGACTGTAAGAGTGATTTTTCATGTTTTATTGACATGTTTGTACTTATCTATTTTTTTAGACCGGTTGACATGACATTACAAGGGAAAATCTGGGAGTACTAGTGTTGTTTTAGAAACTGATGCCTGATGGTAAGACTCAAAGAGTGTAAGACGACATATACGGATTTATACATGGACCACACATGGGTAAAAAAAAAAGAAACGGAAAATGGAAAATTGTCAAAGAAACAAAATATAAATGTTTTTTTTTTCTAAATAAATTGAAAAAATTAGACCCCTATTTGTTTTTTTTTTTTTTTGAAGGGTAAGTATATATTAATCAAAAAATAGGTATACAACGTTCTGATTACAAGCTCAACACAAAACTAAAAAAAAAAAAACACAACAACATTACACTGTAACATTAGTCAGCCACTGGGTTTCCAATGGACTCAAGGGAGATCTATTCCTTCTCTTCCATCTTTCTAACACCTCCTGCCAAACATGATGCACTAGGGCCTTAGGGTGGATAACTGATTGGTGAAGCCTAGCATGATTCCTAGCCATCCAGATAGCATGAATGACACCAACATAAAGAGCACCTGCAAGTAGTTTCTGCAAAACACTCTTGCGTCTTCCAGCAGAAAACCATCTGATAATGCTATCAGTAGGAACTGAGAACTGGAGCTTCAGTTGCAGCAGGTTCATACATCTTCTAGTAAACTCACAATCCTGGAAATGGAGTCTACATCTGGGGTTAGAATAACGTGCTTGCTTATTTCCCCGGTGACACACCAATGCTTCTGCTGTGTATTGACAACTACAGTATCCTGAGCAAATCCACAGTCTGAACCAGGGGCTACCTGCGGTTTATCATTCTTGTATGATTTACTTACTTGGCAATTCACATGTAATTAATCTAACTTCCAACTTCGACCCAATTGGATGCTAAATTATTTGTTAAACCGACATAGTCTAATTTCACATGCTAGGATTAAAACGTTGGATGTTGCATTGCATGCATATAACTGACAACATATCAAATATAAACAACTTTCCTGATCATTAGTAGAGGCCGCTATCGAGGCGGGCGGGATTAGGTGTTCAAATAAACGAGCTTCCTAATACGTACCCTCACCCCTTACTCAAGATCTCTGTGAACATCCGTGTTCATTGGCATCACAAGAGTCATTCTATACATAGAATGCTAAGGGTAACGAATTTCTTAGTGTTCATGTCATTACTTTGTGTCTTGACATGACACGAGGTATTCGAACGGTTCCAATTTCCCATAAAAATTGGTGGCGACTCCACAAATGCAGGCTTGTCAAACCTTTCACCGGTTTCAATGCCTTTCAAATCGGTAACGACCCATGACGTGCCTCGTCCTCGCGCCGGAATTCCATGGGAGAAGTGCCGCCGCCTCGAAACCAACGCGCGGGTGCGCGCGGCGCGGGTTGCTGTGTCCACAAAACTTGTTACATGTTTTTTAGCCTCACATTGCCAAATAAGCCTATGTTTTGACCTTTTAGATTAGGGTCAATTTTGTTGCCTCTTTTGAGTCTTAGCCTTTCATTTGGCATACCTACACAAAGAACTACATCCCAAAAACAACTATCCTTGATCAACAAAGTTGTCATGGCGTTTGTGGTTACATGTAAATGGGGTTGAGTCCTAATTTGTTAAAAATTGAGCACAAATTGCAAAGAGTTAAAAATACGGTGTTATTTTGGTCATGTCATTATTGAATAAGAGGTTATATAGAAGAAGAAAAAGGAAATACAAAAGAATAAAAATGAAAAGAAGATAAAAATAAAAGAGTTGATTGAGTTGTCTAGGTTGAATAAAAGTCATGCTACCACCCCCATACATCATTGAAGGGCTGGAAAAGTTATCAATAAATAAGGGTAAGATGATGTTTTTCCAGGTGAGTCAAACTTTCAAAGACGTTGTTTTAGATTGTTGCTCATTTGTTGTATTTAGGGCGGGTTTGAATGGAAATTTTGACAACTACTTGGCATTTAACTCTACAATTCCATAATGGTGCTTGGACTCATCCATTTTAACCCATTACCCTAGCCCCGTTACAACCTAATTGCTTCATTATGTGTGTATTTATCATATTTTTGCATCTTTTACATGATTAGAGGATGAAATACCACATTAGATTGCGGGCACCTTTTCGCGAGTTGTAATAGGTGAGTATTTTGTTCCAATTTTGTACAATAATCACTCGTTCTTAAATTGTGTGATGAGCGAAAACCTCGAGGGAATCGTTGCCTTAGGTCTCATGTAGTCTTGGGCTAGTTAGTGTCGAATCTTGTGTTTGATTTGTAAAGCTTGGGAGTTTTGTAACATTCTTCCTTTTCCCCCGTCCTTGAATTTGTTTCTTGGATATGTTTGTTGCTACAATAGACTGCTTGAGCTAGAATTAGGGGGTTGGCACCAACTAGGGACCTTGAGACGGCATTCTGTAATATAAAGCTTTCTTATTTCGGTTTTAAAACCCACCTACTTAGGTGAGGCAAGTAGGATCATTTTGATCAATTCATGCCAGTGTTTGATTTTGTATCTATGTGCCTTCGTGAATCAAAGTTTTGTAGCAAGACCTTACTTGCCTTGCAATAGGGCACTTTTCCTCATAAGTGTCAAATTGTGAGTTGAAAGGGCTACAGGTGGAGCTACACCCAACTCGGATTATATAATAAGACTTTTTGGCTACTAGTTCATGATTAAGGGTCATGTCATTCCATTTTCTTGTTCGAGGGCGAACAAGGGTTAAGTGTGAGGAAATTCATAAGACCACATTTTATCCTATTTTTGCTAATGTTCTTGGCCCCTTTCACCCCTTAATTCATGCAACAACTAGCTATTTAAAGTGCCTTCTAGTATAAATAACTCCCCTTTTCCGACTCCTCTTTTGAGTATAGTTCAAGGTTTTTCTACCTTTTACTTTAAATTTTGCTAGGGGGACATTTGCGGGCACGAGGTGGAGCATAGGAGTCGAAGTCTTCAAGTCGGACAAGGTGGAAAAGAAGTCAAACAAGGAAGAAAAAGACCAAGAAACATTTTGGAGCTGAAAATGGAGCAATCCTGCCGTTTGGTGAAATTTCACTCGTCGGGCGAAATTTTCACCCGCCGAGCGAAATTGCGCCCTCCGTCAGATTTTGCAATTTCGACTTATTTTTCCATCTAGTGAAAATTTTCACCCGCCCAGTTTCGTGTGTCTTGTGGCTTGTGGACTTTGTATTAGACCTCCATATAAATAGCTAACACTTAGATTAAAAACCTAAGTTTTATTTTGGAAGAAAATCTAGGGTTATTTAGAGAGAAAAACTTGTTTACATTTGTAATCTTTCATTAATCAAAGTATTAATCTTTCCAATAGTTTACATTTAGTAATTGGGTTGTAATTTGAAGACTTGAAGAGATTCATCTTCCATTTTATCAATCCAAGTTGCCTCCTTTAATTAGTATTGGTATAATTCTCATCTTTATTTTATTTCCTTTCATTTGTTTACGTGTTTGATTTTGCTTAGTTAACTCAGTTTCATATCATGTCTCTTATTGCTAGTTTTGTGGTATCTTCTTCATTTGTTGTTGTTGTGACCCTTAGCATGTGTGAGTAGTCTCCTTACTAGGGTGAAGGGGGACCTATTGTAGACTCCTTGGGTCAATTGTTGGCTTGAATTAGTGGAAACCATTGAGTAGTTGGTTTAGAGTAGTTGTGCACACCAAGTGTTTGTGGAATTGCTAGAATGAGGATTCTAGCCTTTCTCTATTTGTTGACTTGATAAGGTAAAAGCCTCAACTTGTAGAAGTATGTACAATTACTCGGTCTTGGTTAGTCTAAGTGAGGGCTTGACTTTCCTTGACCTAGGGACCGACTCACACCGAGAGGTGGAACCTTCCCCGACCCTACTCTTTGGTGACCATTGATTTGGGCCTACTAGTTGACCCTTGTCTACACTAGCAAACCCAACACCCTAGTCCCCTTAGTTATTATCTTCATTCGTTCTTAGCAATCTTCTAGTCTTTACTTGTTTTAGTTTAGTTTGCTAATTAGTCTTTTAATCAATCAATCGCTTTGATAGAACTAAACTAAAGGCTAACAAACAATCTAAGAGTCATAATTACGTCCCCAAGGTTCGACTCTCCTAATACTACAACGAGCAAAACCGTACACTTGCGGGAGTAGTAAATATAAAACTCTATCACCCGGATATCAGCCATGCAATCCAACAAATATGACTTTTTATGCATAATCCGCGAGAGCAACATTTCACTGCTCTCAAACATATTTTAAGGTATGTTAAAGGTAAGACATCTTATGGTTTGCAATTACACAAGTCTTTAGTATCTTCCTTGGTCGCATATTCGAATGCAGGTTGGGCCGGCTGTCCTGACACCAGGCGCTCAACATCTAGGTAGTGTGTTTTCTTAGGCGATAATCTTATATCTTGGTCCTCTAAACGCCAAAACACGGCTTCTCGGTCTAGTGTCCAAGCTGAATACATGGGTGTAGCTAACGCCGTGGCTGAGACTTGTTGGCTCCGCACTTTACTATCTTATCTTCTAATCGGGTTCAACATCAACGCACCAAGCACATTGAAATAGACATACGCTTCATACGTGAAAAAGTGCAGCTTGGCCAAGTTCGTGTTCTTCATGTTTTATCCGCACTGCAGTATGCCGACATCTTTACCAAGGGGCTCCCTACTCAGTTGTTCCAAGAATTTCGCACCAGGCTTTGCTTTTGTTCCCCGACCGCTAAGCCTACGGGGGTGTGTTAGATAATCATAATATTAACCAATATTCATTGTATAGGTATAGGATTACATTCAATGTATCATATTCTATTTATTGTATTAGAATGTATTCATTCAATATATTACCACATAAGTACATGTATATAAACCCTCAACCTGAATGAGAAATCCAGGGAACTACATTCTCACAATCATTATTATGTATTTAATACATTTATCGCAAAAGTGAAAAATTCTTATGTCCTCCGGAGGATCGTACCCCTACCACCTAGGCCTTTATAATATTTAATTTGGTGGATTACCTATAAGTGTAAGGAGGATGGTCCTCTCGAAAGAAACAAAAAAATTTCCGCAAAAGTATACCTAAGATCAGATGTGATCTGCTATCTTGAGATTGCTTTACTCGTGAATTAAAGCCATCTCATTTACTTAAAGATTAAGATGGGGTCATGTTTTTTTTTTCTTCATGGTATTATTGGCATAATTAAGGTTAATAAACCTAAGATTTACGATTAGTAGAGACGAACAAAAATAAAACTAATTTAGGATTTAGGATACAAACAAAAGGTAAAATGATACTACACCTCAACCCAGAAGAAAAGCCAATTAATATTGTAATTTCATAGCACACTAGATATCTAAATCTATGGTATGATGTTGTGAAGTTAACCCTAACCTCCATTGATGAATGATTCAAGCTTGATGAAGAAATAGAGGTAAATAAAGGGAGCTTTTATTAGAAGATATTTTGTGTTTTTACAATGAATTAACTTAAGGACTAATCAGCTCTCTAAGCTTATATACCAACTGTAACAAACAAACACAAATCCTAACTAACATATTACCACATCAGCAATTCGTGTGTATGTGAATACTTAGCTGTGATTGATAGCTTATATGCCTTGCATATTTCCACACTCCCCCTTCAAGGTAGAATCACTATGAAGTTGTAAACCCATCCTCTCTGATAGATAGCTATGCTGTTGGCCTGCTAAGGGTTTTATCATTAAGTCAGCAAGCTGTAAACTGGACTTCACATGAACTTGGACCATTAATCCCTCTTGCATTCTTTCTCTTACATAGTGGCAGTCTATGTCAAGATGCACTAGTAGAAAAATATTAAATGTGGCTCTTCATTTGAGGCGTTTTAGCCAAACAACAGCAAATAGAAATTGAATTTTTTTTTTATATAATTCACAAAGTTATTTGAGGCGTTTATTTCAAAAACGCATCAAATAGAAGAATATGAGGCGTTTTCTTCAAAAACGCATCAAATAGCACCCTATCAAATCCACCGCATCATCCGTTATCCCTGTCAAATATACGAACTCTAAATCCCTAATTTTTGTTTCATTATTTCTCACTCTCTCCCTCATCCCTCACAATCTCACACCCTCTAAATCCACCGCATCACCAAGGCGGCCAGCTGATGTTTAATTTATTTTACCTCGCAAGTGCACAAGGAATCGTGTGTATGCAACGGTCGAACCCAAGAGACGGAAATTTGGCACTAGACTAATTACTCAACTACTAGTTTAGTTCTACTAAAAAGGGAAGATGAATGATTTGACTAACTAAAGAGAGATGCTAAAAAGAAAGATTAAACAATTAATACGGATGATTAACAACAATTGGGGAAGTTAGGATGTCGGGTTCACTCACATGGGTACATGGGTGAGGGGAGACATGCAAAGGGAGGCAAATTCAAGAGTAAAACGAAGACGAGACTCTATCTCTCGATATGAGACTAATTTTATAATTAAACCGACTAAGTCCTCACCTAATCAATTTAACTACAATCTTATCATGCTAATCATACTCACAAATCAAGCTCTCACTTAACAAGTAAGGATAAATAGTGAAGTACTCCAATTCTCATTCAAGCCTTAACACAAACAATTGGCATGTGTTTTGGCAGGGTTTTTATTGATCTAGAGCGTCCTGCCAGGGATTTATATGTAGGGTGATCTAACTCGAATAACTTGCCTGATTGGTATAATTAAATGTAAAACAAACTAATAAATAATGACACAAGGATTTATACGTGGAAAAACCCTGGGAATAAGGGAAAAAACCACGGGCACCAAGCCAGGAGTGATTGTTACTATGATTCTGGATAGCCTGACAGAGTATTGTTATATCGGGCGTGATGTGCGAATATATTGCTTAAGAATACAAAGAATATGAGTAAAAGTGATGGTCTTTCAGATGATCCTTCTTGTCTTCTCTTCCTTTCTATTTATAGGTGGTTTCTTCCAATTGTCTTTGTGCCGTTTAGGTTTTCCTGGTAAATAGGGAGTGTGCCCTATTTACCCGGAGATGGTTGCTTCTTTCTTAGCCGTTGCTTTGACTGCTCCCTATATCTTTGCTTTCTGGAATTGGTCTTCCTTTTTGTAGGGAACATATATAAAACTCGCTGTTTGTTGCCCGCAGAGTTGGTGCTTTTCCTTTTTAGGTCGCTTTGGTTATCTTTCGCTTGTCTTCTATCAACTCCCGCTGGTGCCTATCCGTGTTGAAGTAATGCCTGATTTTAGATATCATTTGCCTGGAAGTTGTCCTTGGTCATTACACTGGCTATACCTAATCGTGCAGATAATTTAGGGCCCAACAATTGCCCCTTATCTCGCTTATTCCTTTATTGGTCCGCCAGGAATGAGGAGATAAAAATTTGGGCCAGGCAAGTGATTTGTGCAGGGACTTTCTATCGGATTCAGAATTTGTGTTTGATTCAACTTCTTGTAACGGTTACTTACCATAAATAGGGTAGGTTCACAAAACCCTAGGAGAGTCATGATTGATCTTAACCACTTGCTTTCCTAGTCGTTATAGTTTTGCGGCTATAAATATCCTGCTTATTCCGTGTATGTCTTCACATTCCAATCTCTAATTTTCTTCTTTCTCTTTCTAAAAAATTCTCTCTTTGTAAAAAATTCATTTCCCAAAAAATAATATATGGCTGGTGGCGGGAGAAAGACAAAGAAAGCTTCAAAAGCTCCTGCCGAGGTTGAAAAAGTTCCCGTTGAAGTTGAAATGGTTTCTGCCGAGGTTGAGGGAGTCCCGATGTCATCCCCGAGGATGATGTGGTGGAGGTTGTTCCTCCTCCGCAGATTCTGTCTATGTCTTATAAGGGGGTTGAGTATTCTCCTAATAAGGCTTTGGCAGTCTCTTTCCATGAGGCTAATCAACTCGAAACCTGCTTTTGAGCATTATATAAAGGGCGGGGGTCTCATTCCTCATGGGGCTCAAGTTTGATTCCCGAGAATGGTCCTATCGGGGCTAATTGGAGTAGCCGGGTTAGTTCTCAGTATTTTTGAGTGGGCTTTCAGGGGTTGTGGTCAACTTCCCCTTTCTCCTTTTATGACCGAGGTGATTAGGGCTATTAGGGTTCCTCCGTTTCAACTCATGCCAATGGTTTGGAAGATTGTCCATTCTATTGAGCATTTATGCTCTAAGCATAAGTTGGTTATTACCCTGGATGATTTTAAGAACGTCTATCACCTGAAGAGTCATTCTACTGGGAGGTTTAATTTTCGAGTCGTCAAAGATGGCTCACCCGATCACCAATTTTGATTCAGGGGATGATAAAGGTCACGGGCTCAAACTTATATGTTTATCAAGGTGACTCAATTGCCCCCGACTGGACTATCTTAATTACCCAAATTGTTGAAGGAGGTAATCTTTCTTTCCTGCATTATTTTTTGGTTTGGTAATAATATTTTTTGGAGAGTTTACTTACTTTGCCCGTGCTTTCTTTTAGTAAATGACTGGGTGAATGATCCCGATCTTTGAGGGGCTCGGTGACCGGATAGCGGCGTTTATGGCGTTGCTGAAGAGGAGAGGGCTTGGCCTCGCCTGTCAGGGGGCAAGTCGCTATGCCTCGTTTTAAGAAGGCTAAGTTGAGCACTTATAAGCCTGTGAAGAGCACTAAGGTTCCAGGGGCATCTTCGTCGGGGAGTAAGTTCTTTTGCTTATTTTGTCATTCTGTTTCTGTATTGGATTCATGCTTATATTGTCTTGATTTAGAAACTCGTCGTGCAGCTACCAGGGCTTCTGCCAGAATTGCTAGTTTTGGTCTGTCTTTGGTGAAGGCAGGGGTTTCTCAAATTACAGGGGAGAAGTCAAAGAGTAGTGAGGCAACGGGGAGTGATAGTGCTGTTCAAATTCAGGAATCTGTGCAGGGGGCTCAGTTGGTGTCGCCTAAGAAGATTGTGGATGAAAGTGATCGTCCTGAGAAGAGGAAGAGAGTGGATGAGTCTTTGGGAGGAGTTCATGAGGTCAGGAGAGTCAGGGCTCGTATGGATGAGGTCCAGTTTACTAAGGATCAAATTCAGGCTCAGGCTTTTGTGGTTGATGATCCTTATTTCAAGTACCAGGCAGAGGAAGCTTCTGCTCGTGCTTTGGCTGCTATGTATCGTTCCAGGGATTATGCTGCCAACCTGGTTACCATGCTTCAGGAGGTATATATTTTTTGTCTTTGTTTGTTGTGGGTTTTTGTGTGTGTTTTCTTTTTTGTGGCTTAGATGGGCATTTTCTTTTGTTTTAGAATGTTAATGATGTGCTTTGAGGAGTGCTCACAACCGGAATCATCCATGGTCTAAAAAATGCCTTGGATTGGGAGGTACAAATCTTGAAGAAAGATGCTTGACAAGTTTAAAGTCGATTTGGAGGTGTCCAAGGCCGAGAATCATTCGTTGAAGGAGGATAATGAGGCGAGAGAAGGCTCGGTTCTTTGGTGGAGTCTGCTAAGTCGAAAATCGCTCAGATGCCTTGAAAGCTCTTCGGGCTAAGTTTGATATTGCCCAGAAGAATTGAAGGTCAAAAACAAAGCTATGCAGAGCGATTAAAGGTAAATGAGGAGTTGGGTCGTAGAGAGGGATGAGGTTCGGGCCGGTATAAAGATGCTGCATTGTATTTCTTTGGCAAGGGTCGTGTGGATGCTATGAAAGAGCCTGCTGAAGTCAGGCCTTTTTGGAATCCTGATCAGGAATTGGCTGATCTCAATATCACTTATCCTGAGCTTTGTAAGTTGCATGCTGACGAGGAGGTGGACTCTCCTCCATCCAAAGGGAAAAACAGTGATGGTGAAGGAGATGAAGAAGAGGAGGTCATGATGAGGGGATTGGTTCTTCTCTGTGTCCAAGGTGGGCTAGTTTGATTTTTTTTTTTTGTGGGATTTTGTGTTGTTTTGGCCTATTCAGGGGGGGATGTTCCCTGAACAAATAATTTAGGATTTGTTTTGGTTTTTGTTGGCTTTGCCTGGATAAACGGTGTGTTCTTCCCCGCCTGGGAGGGTGTATTCCTGGGTAGGTTTTAATATATATCCTTTCCTTGATTTTCTTGTTGTTTTTGATCGGGATTTGTACTGTACATTCATGTGATATTATTTTTGTTAGAGTAATGCCTGTCAGGAGGGCTTATGGCCCTCATTCCTGTGTTTATAGGAAATGGTGGCTTTATCTGCCTGTCATGAGGGCTTATAAGAATGAGGGTGGTTGCCGGTCAGGAGGGCTTATGGCCCTCAGCCTGTCAGGAGGGCTTTTTTGACAAGTACTATGGTCTATTCCACCTTTGTACTTGTCTTTTTATGTACTTGAGCTCGGTTTATTTTTCGGGTTAGGCGGGCGGTGCCAAATTAGAGCATTTTTAGAAATGCTTTGTTCGGGTTGGGTGGAGTGGCCCTCAATCCTGAACATTTGTTTAAGCCTAAAGTGTAACATATAATAAGTGAAAAGAAGGCGTAAAACAAGTTTTCAGGATTTGAAATAAAGTTTTGGGTAAAATTAAAAATAACATGTAAGCAACTTAGCACATAGCAGGTATGAAATAGTTTTAAGTGGTAACTTAGCACATAGCAGGTATGGAATTTAGCACATGTATATAGGGTGGGTGATTTTACCTGCTTCTCAGATATGAAATAGTTTTAAGTGGGAAATGTTCCAAGATCTGGGGATCATTTCTCCTTCCAAAGTTTGTAGCCTGTAAGCTCCTTGTCCCACTATTGAATCAATTAAGTACGGGCCTTCCCATGTAGGGGCTAGTTTGTCTGCGTTCTTTTCTCTGGTGTTGGGGAAAACTTTCCTTAGTACCAGGTCTCCTTCTTTGAATACTCGATGTTGACATTCTTGTTGTAACTTCTCGCTCTTTGCTGTTGGTAGGCGGCTATCCCGACTTTGGCCGCATCTCTCGCCTTCTTCCGTTAAGAGTAGGTTATCTTGTAATAGGGGCCTGTTCTCTTCTATTGTGTTCAGGTCCGCTTCCGGTAGTTGGCACATGAATTTCTGCTGGTATTATCGTCTTGCACCCATAGACCAGGGAATATGGTGTTTGGCCCGTGGCTGTTTTGGGTGTGGTCCTGTCACCCCATAGGACTAGGGGGAGCTCTTCCCGCCCATCTTCCTTTTCTTCTTTTTCACTTTTTCTTCAGTGCAACCGATTACTACTTTGTTGCTTGATTTTGCTTGGCCGTTGGCTTTAGGGTAGCCTGGTGTGGATGTGACTAGATTGATATTCCATTGTGCACGAAATTAGTGTTTCTTTTTCCCACAAATTGTGTTCCATTATCACGGACTATTTCTCAAGGTATTCCATATCTGCATATGATGTTCCTTTTGATAAATGATATGACATCTTTTTCTTTGACTTGCCTGTAAGAGTCTCCGCCTCTATCCATTTGGAAAAGTAGTCATCATTGCTAGCATGAAGACTTTCATCCTGGGCGCCGAGGTAGCTTCCCTACTATGTCCATGCCCCATTTCATAAATGGCCAGTAGGGCCGAGATGGAATGTAGTAGTTCGATGGTTGATGGATATAAGGGGAATGGATTTGACAGCTTTACATTTTGAGTCCGTATGCTATGCGATCGACTCTCGGGGTTGGCCAAGTAGCCTGTCCCGAGAATTTTGCTTGCCAGTGCTCCTTCCACCTTTATGATTTCCGCAGATCCATTATGTATGTCTTATATGACCTGGGTGGCTTCATTTGGTTCCGTGCAACGTAAGTAAGGTCCAGTCTGAGACTTTTTAAACAAGGTGTTATTTATAATGGTATAAGTGGATGCTTTGATTTTCGTGGCCCTTGCTTCGTTTTTATTTGTAGGGAGTATCCCTTCGTAGGAACCAATCATAGTAAGGTTTAGTCCAGAATTTGTATCTTCCTAGATAGGGCAAATTTGTTCGTGCCTTTCTATGGTTGGTTCCAGCAGTGGACGATGGGTATTTTGTCAAACACAAAGGGGCTGAAATTTGATCCCAGGCTGGCTAGGGCATCCGCCTGGGTATTTAGGTCCCTTGGTATTTGGTCAATGTCAAAGGTTCTCAATTTTTGCAAAGGTTTTTGACATATTCCAAATAGAGTATCATCTTTGAATCTTTTGCAAAGATATACTCCTTTAACTTGATTGGAAATTAAAAGAGAGTCGGTTTTTACCTTGAGGTTTGCTACACCGAGTTCTATACATACCTTTAATCCAAGAATCGGGGCTTCATATTCAACCTCATTATTCGTGGCTTTGAACTCACAACTAATAGCCTGTGCAATCGTGTCTCCCCGTGGTGGTTTTAGGACTAATCCTAGGCAAGTGCCTTTCATATTTGTTGCCCCATCTACATGGAGAGTCCATTCCTGGTCTGTTTTTTGGGTGTCAAGAAGATTGACCTCTTTTATGAGGTCTGGTTCTAGGGTAGGACCGAATTCACCACGAAGTCTGCTAATGCCCGAGATTTAATTGCCGTCCCGGGTTCAAAGGTTATATCATAGGTGCTTTGATTTGTACGACCATTTTGCCATTCCGCCTGATAACTCAGGCTTTCTCAGGACAGATTTGATAGGCAAGTTGGTTCTTACAACGATTGGGTGGCTTTCAAAATAAGGTCGAAGTTTAGTGCAGGACATTACTAAAGCAAGTACATATTTTTTAAGTAGGCCATACCTGTTTCTCATCTAGGAGACTTTTACTTACATAGTAGACTGGATGTTGTTGGCCATCAATTTCTTTGGTCGACTCCACTTATCATGCTGTTTACGTGACGATGATAGGTAGACCGTCGGGGTTCTCCTTTGTCCTGGTTTGGCAAGTAGCGGAGGTGTAGTCGGGTATGTTTTGAGCTCCTGGAAGGCCGACTCGTGTTCGTGCAACCGTTTGAATGTTTTGTTCTTCCCGAGTAGGTCATAGAATGCCTTGCATCTTACGATGATCTGAAATGAATCTATTCAGTGGTCGCAACTCGTCCCGTCGCTTTTGAATATCTTTGATCGACTTGGGGATTCCGTTCTAGTATGGCTCTTATTTGTTCTGGGCTAGCTTCTATCCCTCTTTTGGTCACCATGTACCCCAGAATTTTCCGAGGATACCCCGAAATGGCATTTGGATGGGTTGAGTTTCATATTGAAATCTTCTAGGATTTTAAAGGTCGTTTCCAAGTCCCCGACATGATCTTCACTTTCTTTGATTTAACTACCATGTCATCAATATAGACTTCCATGGTGTCCCCTATTTGGTCTTTAAACATTGTATTGACCAGGGCGTTGGTATGTTGCCCCGCATTTTTCGGCCAAAGGGCATTCTTTGTGTAGCAAGATATATGCCCCTTTCCGTGATAAATGCAAAGATGTTCCTGATCAGATGGGTGCATCTTGATTTGGTTGAATCCACTTGAGGCATCCATGAATGTCGAGTTCGTGTCTCCGCCGTAGCATCCACCACCATTGCGTCTATGTGTGGGAGTGGAAATGGGTCTTTTGGACAGGCTTTATTGAGGTCTGTGTAATCTACACAAACTCTCCACTTGCCATTCTTCTTTTGAACCACCACTACGTTGGCTAGCCAGCTAGGGTACATGACTTCTCTTATCATCCCCATGTCCAATAGTTTGTCTACTTCTTCATTAATGATAGCATGTCTTTCAAATGCAAAACTTTCTTATTTTCTCACGGACAGGCTTATAAGACTCATCAACATTTAGTTTATGTGTAATAATATTGGCATCTATTCCTGTCATATCAAAATGTGACCAGGCAAAACATGAAGATTTACCTCTAAGAAAATTTACTAATTCTGCCTGATATGATCGGGGACATCGATCCTACCAAGACGTGCCCGTCAGGTACTCGGGGTCTAAAATTACTTGATCGGTTTCCATTTTGGTTTCGCCACATGAGTTGTCCCGACAGTGGTACATCGTAATTGCTAGGCGAGGGACTTACCTGTCTTGGAAGGCTTCATGACTCAAGATAACATTCCTGGGCAGATTTTTGTTCACCTTTAATGGTTGCTACTCCCCATTCTGTTGGTATTTTGATGCATTGGTGATAGGTGGAGGGTATGGCTCTTACGTTGTGGATCCATGGTCTTCCCAATATGGCATTATAGGATGACAGCGACCCAGACTCCAAATCTTTCATATGAAGATACTCCTTCCACATATGTGGGCAGGTGTATTTCTCCCAGTGTGTTTCTTGTTTCTCCACTGAATCCTACTAGGACATTAGACTTCTTTATGATTTGACTTTCATCAATTTTCATTGCTTTAAGGACATCAAGCATGATCGGTATATCTTGAATCGCCTCCATCTACCAGGATTCTCATGACACGTGCGCTTCCTATTTGCATGGTGATTACCAGGTCATCATGGTGGAGGTCCGGAATGCCCTGCATATCAGTGTCGTCAAAAGTAATTTGAGGTAAATTGATAGATTTAAAAGGAGATTTCATTTTTGACTCCCCTGGCAATTTTCTTAGCAAATTAACTGGTCAAAGCACAAATTTTCGATCCTCCATTGATGAATTTGACTTCATAAATGGGTGGTGCAGGGGGTAGGTCACGTTGTTGCCTTTCTGTGTTTCTTCTTGTTCCGTCATCTTCCCTGTTCTTTGTTTGCATCAAGTCTTTCGTATCCTTTCTTTAGCGGATAAGCCACTTGTCTCCGTAATCCCGGCATTCTTCTCGTTGTGTGACCTATGTCCATGTGAAATTCACACCACCTGGTGGTGTCCTTTCTTGAGTTGGGGTTGTCTGACTTCTTTGGCCACTTGACAATGTCTCCCATATGGTCAAGCCTCTTGATTAATCCTGCAATGTCAATAGAGAAGTTATATTCCTGGACAGGAGGATAAGTATAGGAGTTACCTCGTTGTTCATGTGTATAATTGACTTCGATCCGTCGGTCTTGTGTAGGAGATGGCCTGGAACTCGCTTCCTTTGTTGTTAAAGCTTTTCCCGTTGGTTTTGTCATATCCTGAGTTGTTGTCGGATTATTCCGCCTTGTAGCCTTTGTCTTCCTCCAGCCTGATATAGCCTATGGCTAATGCTTGGACATCTTCAAAGGTATGACAAGGCTTCATGGTCATTTCATCGTAGAAGTCACCGTCCGGGGTAGCCCTTGCCTGAAAGCTTCAACGGTGTTCCAACATCACATCTGGGGATTGAGACTTTTTCTTTGTTGAATCTTGTCATGTATGATCTGATGGATTCTCCAGGCTTCGTTTAACCCCGTACATGTGTCACGGGATCTCTTTTCTAGTTCCTGCTGGCAAAAACGATGATTGAAAGAATTGACCAGGTCGCAAAGGACTTGATGCTTCCATTTGGCGGGTTTATGTACCATTGCAAGGCAGTCCATTCGAGTTGTTCCAAATCCCTTACACATGCATACTTGACGTAGTTCATCGGGAATTGATGTCGCCAAAGATCCTTTGCTTGTAATAGGCAACATGGTTTTGTGGATCACTGGTTCCATCATAGATTCTCATTGAGGGAATCACAAATTTCTTTGGCAGTCTATCTTTGCTATTTCATCCACGAAGGGTGAATCAAAGATAGCTTTCTGGATTTGCTTCTTCAATTGGGGTAGGAACTCCTGGGATCTTTTCAAATCTCTCGTGAAGTTTTTAGATTTCTGGAGCATAGCCATCATAATGGCCGTGTTAGTCTGATCTTGGAGTTCTTGATTTTGGAGTTCTCCTGAGTCCATTTCTTCTCCTGCTTTGGATTTTGATGGAGTTGGAGTACCAATATTGGAGAAGTCAATGTTCCTTATGATGGAGGAGAATGGTGTGCCAGTGGATTTTCAATTTTGATCCTGAAGCTTTTTCTCCCACCGTATCTTTAGGTGGATTCTCGATTCTTTCAATTTTGCCACTTGACTTCAACCTGGATCATTTTTTGTTTCAGCTTGTTCCATCTCCAACAATCTGTTGTTTGGCAGCGTGACTAATTGTTGCTCAATGCTATCTCCTGCCATTTTTTCTTAGTTTTTTGTGGTATTTGATGGTGGGCTTTTGATTATTTTTGAGTTAGATGCCCCACGGTGGGCGCCAATTGTTTTGCGGGGTTTTTATTGATCTAGAGCGTCCGCCAGGGATTTATATGTAGGGTGATCTAACTCGAATAACTTGCCTGATTGGTATAATTAAATGTAAAACAAACTAATAAATAATGACACAAGGATTTATACGTGGAAAAACCCTGGGAATAAGGGAAAAACCACGGGCACCAAGCCAGGAGTGATTGTTACTATGATTCTGGATAGCCCGACAGAGTATTGTTATATCGGGCGTGATGAATATATTGCTTAAGAATACAAAGAATATGAGTAAAAGTGATGGTCTTTCCGATGATCCTTCTTGTCTTCTCTTCCTTTCTATTTATAGGTGGTTGCTTCCAATTGTCTTTGTGCCGTTTAGGTTTTCCTGGTAAATAGGAGTGTGCCCTATTTACCCTGGAGATGGTTGCTTCTTTCTTAGCCGTTGCTTTGATCGCTCCCTATATCTTTGCTTTCTGAATTGGTCTTCCTTTTTGTAGGGAACATATATAAAACTCGCCATTTGTTGCCTGCAGAGCCTGGTGCTTTTCCTTTTCAGGCTGCTGGTTATCTTTCGCCTGTCTTCTATCAACTCCTGCTTGGTGCCTATCCGTGTTGAAGTAATGCCTGATTTTAGATATCTTTTGCCTGGAAGTTGTCCTTGGCTGTTACCTGGGCTATACCTGATCAGGCAGGATAATTTAGGGCCCAACAGCATGCATAACAAGATTGAAAGTTTTAACTCAAGAATTGTATCCATTCTAAGCTATAATCTACCCCCAAAAACCCATATGAGATCCCCCTCCATCCTAGAAGAGAACTACTCACTCATGGAAACGTAAACAAACACAAAAGATGGAGAATTTAACTGAGAACAATAAAGAGAAGACATGTTTGCAATTAATACTAATTGTGCAAATTAAATGTAAAGAAATGAACAATGAACAAAAGTAGAGAAGAATTATACCAAACAATAAGGCAAAGTTGCAAGCTTTGAATAGATGGAAGAACAATCTTCAATGAATTCCAAGTTATAACCCGAATATCAAAAGTAAACAACTTAACCAGGCTAATTCTAAACTATCATAACAATGTATTTGAAGAATTATTAGAGAAAGATTGAAGTTTTAATTAAGGGTTTGCTTACAATTAGGGAAACTAATCTCAGATCTAGGGTTGTCTGCAATTGATTAAGGGAGGGGGTATTTATAATCTTTCATTGGATTTAGAAAAGAAGAGGAACTAAAGCCCAAATCCGCAGCCTGATGCGTTCTACCGGCGGACCGGCTACCGGCCAGCCTACCGATAGCGAGGTCATTTGCAAATTGATCTTGAAGTCTTGGAAAATAACTGGCAGGTGTGTTCTGCCGGTGGACCGGCTGCCGGCCTACCGCCAGAACACGGTCTTCAGTGCTTCAATATCTTTGTGGTAGAGTGCTCTACCGGTTGGCCGGCTACCGGTCTGCCTACCGGTAGCGAGGCCAAAGGTTATTTCTTCTTCAATTCCTACCCAATGCGTGCTGTTGTGCTCTGCCGGTGGACCGCCTGCCGGCAGAACACAGTCTTCAGGCCCTGTCCTTTCTTTTTGCCAATGTCAGTGGGGGGTGTTCTGCCGGTGGCAGGACCGGTTGCCGGTGTGCCGGCAGAACACACTTCTCAGCCTTTTCTAACCCTTATTCTTCTCAAGCTAACACGAGCTAGCTCCTTCACTCGGTCTTCATTCCATCTTACCTTTTCCAAGGCCAATTCCCTACAAAAGAGTACGGGGGTCATAATATCGAGGTACATGGAATAAAAGGGTAAAACCCGAGCGAGAGTGGGCTAAAAACGCGCTAAAGGGAGCAAAAAATGCATGAGAAACGGAAGGTGAAATGGCGTAAATTAACCACATATCAAATCTCCCCACACTTGAACATTACTCGTCCCCGAGTAAGTCCTCAATCAATGCACAAGGCACTACTATGATAAATATGGAGAGTGGGTGCACAATATAAGCATCACTCAACCGTTCTACTACCTAAGCCGATCGAGTATTAGCGCACTCAACGCCCCTTCAATTCACAATTTGACACTTATGAGGAAAAAGTGCCCTATTGCAAGGCAAGTTGGGTCTTGCTACAAAATTGGGATACATCTATCATGAAAGCATATAATCAAGCAATGGAATGCATCTAACGAAAATGGTCCACTTTCCTCTTCTAAGTGACCGGTAAGCAACATAACACGGTCTTGGTCGGGAGCATCGTCTCAGAAGTTCCAACGGAGGTGACAATCCCCAAGGCATGGCTCAAGCAACCTTAGTGTGACCAATGCTCAAGAAACACATTCAAGAGCGGGGTAAAGGGAGGTAGGCAAGTCCGCCGAGAATTACGAAACCGACACAAGATTCAACCAAAAGAACCCAGGACTAAGGGGACCTGGGCCAACGACATCCTCACGGTTTTCACTCGTCACTCAATAAAAAAACAAGGTGATTTTTGTGACAAATGGCAACCAAAATCACTCTCCTAACTCGACAAGCGAAAACGTGCCCGCAATCTAATGTGTAAGGCCGTCCTATGTCCAATGAAATGCAATCATAGGAACAATGCACACGATATGAAACAAGGATTGTAACGGGGCTAGGGAGTAGGATAGAACGGGGTTGGTGCAATCACCGTTTGGATATGTGGAGCTCAAATCAAGAATTGCCGACACATCGTAACCCGTTTCTTATTGCAACACATGAGACACGTCTATGCCCTAACATAGCATGGATGACCAAAACTACGCAAAAATTGCATAAACCCAACTCAAATTGAAAAACATTTGAAAATACTCCTCTTATTTCAACAAATGCTAACGTCTACACCCTAACAACGACTCGGTTTCCCGAGCTCAAGCAAAAATTGTGTAAACCCGACTCAATTTGGAAAAACATCAATTTGCCCTTTTATTTAGAAATGGCTTTTTCTACCCCTTTAAATGATGAGTAGGGGTGTTGCTTGCCTTTTTTTCTTGACAACATATATACAACACAAGTAACTCTTTTTTTTTTTTCCTGACTTTTTCACTTTTCTCTTTCGTTTTTCATTTCAATATTTCAATCTCTTATTTATAAACAACACCAAATGTAGACTAAATTTTTGACCTAATGGACTTGTACTTCGTCCATCACCAAATTCCGACTCCACCTCCTAGACACTTCTACAAATCACGACCCACTCTTGACCAAGGAAGGGTATTTTTTGGGATGTAGCTCTTTTAGTGGGTATGCCAAAAAGGAATAGGCTGAGGCTCAGAGGGGTGAATCAGAAAGGAATTCAATGCAAGGGGTGAAACAGGCTACTTTGGCTATGTGAGGTTCATGTAAGTGGATTATGTTTCATAACATGTGCACAAAAAATGAAATGAAATTCACGGTCTAAGGACGAAATGACACACTTATGCGTCTTGATGTGACACTCCTCGCGAGGAAGCCTACTCTCAAAACTAGATGAGGGTGGGGTATGTATGTACCCACCCTAGGAGGCTCTACCCTTACCTTTGAGTGGCTAAGTCGAGGCCTAGGTCTAGTCTACGGCCCTAGGTCTCACAAGGTCGGTCTAAACTCGTTGGTCAAGCCCACCTCCCTCGGCTAACTAAGAGACCACGGGTGCGAGTCACGGGGAGGGGAAATGCACAATTTGACATATGGCTCATCATGGGGGTACTTGATTCCCTTCCTCGACCATGTTTATGCAAAACATTTATTTACAAACGGATGCAAGACTTCAAATTGACAAACATGTATATACAAGAACATATGCATGCGAAATTTGAACAAAACAATAATAGAGACATGCAACAAATTGACTAAGCCTAACGGAACATCAACACCAACAATCCAATAGTTCCCCAAAGGAACATCCAAGGCACAAAAACCCGTCCTCCTCCATATTATACAAGATTACAAAAAGAGAGAGAATAGAAAAGGAAAAAGAGATAGGAACGTGTATACCGATCGGTCTTCTAGTCTCCTTTTTGCCTCGAATGGTCAATGCCTATGCCAACGGTTAGCCAAAAACACACACACACACACACACACACACACACACACACACACATATAATATATATACAATGCAAATGAATTTTTTTGTATTTTTTTTGAAAAATTTTCAATTTTTTATGGTTTTTTTGAAATTTTATCAAATTTAAAAGTATTTACAAATATTCACAAGAGTGGATATTTCTCTCCTCATACTTGAAATGTACATTGTCCTCAATGACAAAAGCATAGGGAGAGAATAAGAAAAATAAATAACATATTTTTGGATTTTGAATTTTTAAAGTAAAATAACATATTTTTGGTATTTTTGTGTTTTTTTTTAAAAAGAAAAGGACATGTTTTTGGTGTTTTTCAATATATGAATTTCCTCCCCACACTTATTTATTTACATTACTTCCAAATGGAAATAAATGTGTGGAGGAAATTAAAAATTAGAATGCATGTTTTTGGGATTTTTTTGGATAGTTTTTTTTGGGCCCTCCCCACACTTATTTATAGACATGGGAGGGCATGTAGAGAAATAAAAGAACATGTTTTTGCTGGTTTTTGTCATTTTTCAAAAAAATTTTGTTTTTTTCAAATACGAATGTAATGCATGATCTATTCTATATGCAATATTGAATTACAATGCAAGGTATACTACGTGGATGCAATGTCTATATGTGACGATATATTACAAATTTGAAATCTAATGCAAGCCTAGATTTTTTTTTTTTTTTTTTTGTGATTAGGTAAGAAAACTAGGTTTATCCTCTAGGGTAGGACCAACCTATCTCATCCTTTCGAATGAGAGAGGTAAGTTGAAGCCACCGGCTATCAAACCACCTCGAGAGAGTTGGACATGAATGTCCAACAGAAGCCATGAAGTCAGCAACCTTGTTGGGTTCACGAAAGCAATGTTTAATTATCACTTCATCGAAAGATTGAAGGTCTAATTTCACATCCTTGATAATACTAGAAATTTCCCAAGGAATTTGCCAAGTACCTCGAATCGAGTTAATGACACATTAATTATCACCCTCCACAATTAACTTTGAGATTCCTAAGTATTTAGCTGCTAAAATACCTTCTTTTAAAGCGAGAGCTTCCGCAACAAGGATACTATTGGATCCGCAATTTTTTGCTCCCAACAAAACAACTTTACCATCGTGATCTCTTATAAAATATCCTAGAGCAGCCTTATTACCTTCAATCCTCGATCCGTCAAAATTTAGCTTTAGGAAACCGTTACTAGGTTTTTCCCACCAAATTTCTTCGTTACTAGAGTTGTTTCTAGCTGACTTTTCTATCTCGGGATTGTTTAGATCCTTAAATCTAGTCACATTCTAGGTCTTAGTGCTATTATTACATAAAGTAATAATTTTGCTGATACTTAAATTGACGTTATTAAAGATAAAATCATTTCTATGAAACCATGCGTTCCACCAAATAAAAATAATCTTAATGAAATCATCTTTTGGAATTAAATCTTTGAGATAATTAAGTTTCGTTAGAAAACTTTGACTTGTAAAATTATCATAATTTGACAAAAACTCATTGAAACTAATAACGTTCAGGTCTTGGATGACAGACCCAATTATGGGACATTCGAAAAAGAAATGATCTTTGTTTTCAATAGGATTGTTGCACAGAACACAATGAGGTGGGATATCAACATGACTCTTGAGAAGTCTACTTTTCATTGGAAGGCCGTCAACACAGGCTTTCCAAAGAAAAAATTTCAATTTTGGAGGAATATTCAATTTCCAAATCCATTAAAATTCACATTTGTCAAGAGCTTGATCGAACAAACCTTGCGCTAACCAAGTTCTTTGTTTTGGTAGAGAAATTTCCATCTACGGACAACCCCCAAATGAGGGTATCATGAATATCATTATGTGGCAGTGGTATGTTAGTAATCGATTAACAATATCGTTATTCACTAAGTCGGATAATTTACAAACATCCCATTGTTTATCGGTTATAAAATCTTTAACCAAAAGGTTAAGATCACGGTTACTATCATCATCACCCATACTGCTAGTAAGTGGGTGAGAAAAGACCCAATTATCAGACCAAAATTTAATGTTGCTACCATCACCTACCTGCCATCTCAAGCCTTTTCTAAAAAGAGCCTGAAGACTCATAAGTTTATGCCATTGCCACGACGCTACTGAAGTTGGCTTGTGGTAAAAAAGTGAGAAGTTTCTCAAATATTTCTTAGATATTACTTTAACCCAAACATTTTCCTTATCAGTAAGAATTTTCCATAATAATTTCATTTGAAGAGCTTTATTAGCTGCTTGGGAAGGTTTTATGCCTAGTCCACCAACTGTTTTTGGTAAACAAACCTTTTGCCATCCAATCAAATTGGGGGAGTGCTGGTTAGGATTCTTATTCCAAAGGAAGTCTCTATTAATCTTATCTAACTTATTATGGATTGATGAAGGAAGAAGGAAGCTTTGCATTTGAAAAGTTCCCTTCGAGGCTAGATTAACATTAACGAGGACTAGTCTACCCGCCTGGGATAAAGAGTTCGCTTTCCATTTGGATAATTGTGTACAAGAAGATTGAACAATGTTTTCAAAAGTACTTTTAGTCACTCTGCTGTCAATTATAGGGCATCCTAAGTACTTCCCTAAGTGGGCTTCCTCGTTCATCTGGAGAATACCCCAAAATGATTCACGAAGAGAACGATCAATATTTTTAGTGCATTGAAAGGTAGATTTGTCAAAATTAACAAACTGTCCTGAAATCGTGCAGAATTTGTCTAAAATAGACTTAATGGTCTTGCAACTCTGTTTAGTGGCTTTTGCAAAAATAATAGTGTCATCCGCAAAGGTGAGAAATGGAATTTTTTCCACCCCGGGTCCAATTCGAATGCCAATATCACTAGAGCTCATGTCACTATTATTTTGTAAAGATCTTGCTAGAAGTTCGGCGCACATAATGAAGATATACGGCGAAAGCGGGTCTCCTTGACGAATACCTCGGGTGGGTCTAAAGATGTCTCCTGGTGTTCCATTTACTAATACCGAGAAGGAGGTAGTTTTAATACATTCCATGATCCACGAGATCCACTTCTGATTAAAACCCATCTGTTTAGATGAATGCAACTATGTGTGTTTCAAAGCTAAATGCATGCGAAAAATTAAATATGAATGAGAGTTTGGATTTGAGGGAGACATACTTGTCTTTTGGATTGAATCGGGAGGAAGGTGGGCCACCAACTCGGCCCTCAATACTAGGAGTCCATTTCATCATCATTCTCTCCGGTTCCATACTCGGAGCCTTGAATCAAGTCATCGGGGTTGAAGGTGTGGTCACCTCCACTTCCGCCGGTAACCATGAGACTTCCCGTGAAGTCTCCACTCATCATCATCACTCCACCGCCACCTCCCGTTGAAGGATCCCCTATAAAGACGCCACCGGACCCCGAAGCACCCACGTCACTAGCAAAGTAAGAGCGGATGCCCCCCACCCAATGGGCGTCATGCCCCTCCGGTCGATACTCGGGCCTAGGGGGAAAAATGGGAGCGGAGAAGTAGTCCGGTTGGAGGTTAAGACCCCCGTGAATGATCTTCCCGTCCGCACTAGAGTAGTTCTCGTTGGTTCAAGTAAAGTAGGAAGGGTGCGGGGCATCAAAGGGGACGTACTCCCGTCTACAAAAATCATTGTAGATCAGGTAGGAACCGGTGGATTGGTCGTAGTAGATGCGATCCAACTTCCGCCCCAACACATCTCTCTCACTCGCGGCCTTAGCCGTAGCAATGTCCATCCTCTCCATCCACTCGGTAAGGGAAGGTGGTAAGGGAGGGTAGGAAGGTTGACTCGAGGAAGACCCTCACCGGGTTGGAATTGCCATGGTGGGGGTTGGTGAGTTTGCGGCATAGTTTATTGGAGTAAGGAAGGAGTGACCACTCTACTATCCCGTGAATACATACGTGGAGGGTTAGGGGGAGGTTGATCGGTGGATACCTCCGCTTCAATCGGGAGGAAGTAATCGTCTTTGTCTTGTTCAATTTTTATGGCAGTGACATTGGGGAGCGGGATTGAATTCCGTAATTGATTTGCCAATACTCACGTCCGTCAAGGGGGTTGACCTTAAGCCACTCAAGCTTGTTGGTCATGTAATGTTTGGTCAAGTAAGTCTCTCCGGGTACCCAATTCATGGTAGAAAGGTCCACCGAACGGTCCAATGATCGAGAAATACGGGTGATGATGCCACCCACATGGATCGGGACTTTTTGCCCCGGAGAATTGGCAATCTTTGACAAATGAATTGCAGGGTGGTGAGCCACATTAATCTTGAAGGCGGTGGGTTTAGTAAACAAATAGGACCCCAAAATTTCGAGTTCATTGGTCCTAAACACCCACGGCTCATCCACCGCAAGAAGGGTGCACCCCATAAATCGATGCCAAACCCAAATGACGGGGTTGTGGCAATTAATTGCCGCCCGTTTTACCCCAACGGCATCATCAAGGCCAGAAATTGCCTTCCAAACTCGGGAATAATGAAAAGTAGTGAAAGGTTATGGGATGAGGTATTTTCTAACCTAAACATATTAGCCAACCGGCTTAAAGTAATTGTGTGATCCCGGTTCATTGGATGAAAACTTAGGGTAGCCACCAAATTTGTCTGACGGTGCTTGCTAATTCTCAAGCTACTCAAGAATTCCCATGTAAGTCGAGGGTAAGTATATTCATGCATGTGGTACATCCCCCTCATTCATACTCCGGTGAAAAGAGCTTCCGTCTCCCTAGCTAACCTAAGGGTCGATAAAGACGGATGATGTAAGAAATTTGTAGGGGTAAGGGGACGATTCTTAAAGAGGATAAACTTATCTTTTTGAGTTTGGGTGGCAAATTCCACCGATGGGAAATCCGGGTCGGGGTTGGTGTCATTAGCGGCGCGCTCAATAAGCTCCGCTTGAGCCTGTGAAACATCAACTCATGTTCTCCTTCCCGCCATTTTGAAGATTAGAAGGGATTTGGTGAAGTTAGATTGAAGATTGGTTGAGATTTGAGGGAGTTAGGGTGTGTTTTGAGGGAAAATGCAGGGGAAATGAGAAAGAAAGAGGGAGGAATGTTGCGGAATGGGGGAGAAAAATGGATGTGTCATATTTAATTTTAGGGTCTGATGTTGTGTTGTTCCGCTCTGCCGGCTGAGCACACGATCCATTTTTTTATTTTTTCGAAATTCCCTCAATTCAATTTGTCCTCGCTACCGGTGGACGAACTGGTTGTCGGTCCACCTGTATAACACTCCCCCAAATTATATTTTTCTGTTTCTGACCCTTTGACCAGTGTCTCCTGCCAGTGAGCCGGCTGCCGGCCTATCGGCAGAACACTCCCCCACTCATCTACTCAACTCCTGATGCGTGTTCAGCCGGTGGGCCGGTTGCCGACCTGCCGGCAAAACACTCATTTGTTCTTCATTCTTCAATTTTCTCAAGTGTAATGTTGTCCTTATGAGGGATAGACGAACAATAGTCAATTGAATGCCCTATACTGCCACAATAGTCACAAATCATTTGAGGAGGAAAGTCCGGGGATGGAGACCTTCGTTCTTGGACATAGTAGACCCTAGAGTGGCTAGGTCCACCTTCGGTAGCACGCTTTGATTCTCCTTGCTTCTTAGCCAACTTGAAGTCTTTGAATTCCTTTGTCAAGTTATCCAACTTAGTCTTGTACTTCAACTTTACCTTGGAGGGTCCTTCACTCTTATAGTCCACATCTCTAGTATAGCTACTCTCCATCTCGGAAATATTTTGGATCATTTCCGTGATTTGAGCATTGTTCATTCCATCAAAATTTCCACCCAATGCCGCCACAATCATATCCCGGAACCTTTGCTCAAGAGTTTGGAAAAAGTTTTGGGTGGTCATCCATTTCGGGATGCCATAATGTGGACATGATGCTAGAAGGTCTCTAAACCGCTCCCAAGCCTCACTTAGAGTCTTCATCGGTCTTTGTTTGAAGGTTTGAATCTCATGACGAATCCTTGCGGTCTTGGAAGGTGGGTAGAATTTGTTGATGAAGGCCTTTGATAGAGCTTCCCAAGTAGTGAACGTGCCCGGCTCATGAGAGTTCAACCACTTCTTAGCATTGTCTTTCAATGTGATGGGGAAGAGCATCAAGAGCATTTGCTCCTCCGTCACACCGTTATTATGCTTGATGGATCCCGCTTTCTCTTTGAAGGTAGTGAGATGTTGGTGTGCATTCTCATTCTTCATGCCATGGAAAGTGTCTTGTTGCATATAATTGATCACATGGTGCCGGAGTTCAAATGTGTTGGGAGCAAGGGCTCCATAGTTAATAGTCGAACACGCTCGGTTAGGGTCCGGTCTATTGTAATATCCCATAGGTTGGTCCGCCATGTCTTCGTTTATGAATGCAACATAAACTTGATGTTTAATTTCTTTTACCTCACAAGTGCACAAGGAATCGTGTGTATGCAAGGGTCGAATCCAAGAGACGGAAATTTGGCACTAGACTAGTTACTCAACTACTAGTTTAGTTCTACTAAAAAGGGAAGATGAATGATTTGACTAACTAAAGAGAGATGCTAAAAGCAAAGATTAAACAATTAATACGGATGATTAACAACAATTGGGGAAGCTAGGATGTCGGGTTCACTCACATGGGTACATGGGTGAGGGGAGACATGCAAAGGGAGGCAAATTCAAGAGTAAAACGAAGAAAAGACTCTATCTCTCGATATGAGACTAATCCTATAATTAAACCGACTAAGTCCTCACCTAATCAATTTAACTACAATCTTATCATGCTAATCATACTCACAAATCAAGCTCTCACTTAACAAGTAAGGATAAATAGTGAAGTACTCAAATTCTCATTCATGCCTTAACACAGACAATTGGCATGCATAACAAGATTGAAAGTTTTAACTCAAGAATTGTATCCATTCTAAGCTATAATCTACCCCCAAAATCCATATGAGATCCCCCTCCATCCTAGAAGAGAACTACTCACTCATGGAAACGTAAACAAACACAAAAGATGGAGAATTTAACACAGAACAATAAAGAGAAGATATGTTTGCAATTACTACTAATTGTGCTAATTAAACGTAAAGAAATGAACAATGAACAAAAGTAGAGAAGAATTATACCAAACAATAAGGCAAAGTTGCAAGCTTTGAATAGATGGATGAACAATCTTCAATGAATTCCAAGTTACAACCTGAATATCAAAAGTAAACAACTTAACCAAGCTAATTCTAAACTATCATAACAAGTAATTGAAGAATTATTAGAGAAAGATTGAAGTTTTAATTAAGGGTTTGCTTACAATTAGGGAAACTAATCTCAGATCTAGGGTTGTCTGCAATTGATTAAGAGAGGGGGTATTTATACTCTTTTATTGGATTTAGAAAAGAAGAGGAAATAAAGCCCAAATCCGCAGCCTGATGCGTTCTACCGGCGGACCGGCTACCGGTCAGCCTACCGGTAGCGAGGTTAATTGCAAATTGATCTTGAAGTCTTGGAAAATAACTGGCAGGCGTGTTCTGCCGGTGGACCGGCTGCCGGCCTACCGCCAGAACACGGTCTTCAGTGCTTCAATATCTTCGTGGTAGAGTGCTCTACCGGTTGGCCGGCTACCGGTCTGCCTACCGGTAGCGAGGCCAAAAGGTTATTTCTTCTTCAATTCCTACCCAATGCGTGCTGTTGTGCTCTGCCGGTGGACCGCCTGCCGGCAGAACACAGTCTTCAGGCCCTCTCCTTTCTTTTTGGCAATGTCAGTGGGAGGTGTTCTGCCGGTGGCAGGACCGGCTGCCGGTGTGCCGGCAGAACACACTTCTCAGCCTTTTCTAACCCTTATTCTTCTCAAGCTAACACGAGCTAGCTCCTTCACTCGGTCTTCATTCCATCTTGCCTTTTCCAAGGCCAATTCCTTACAAAAGAGTACGGGGGTCATAATATCGAGGTAAATGAAATAAAAGGGTAAAACCCGAGCCGAGAGTGGGCTAAAAACGCGCTGAAGGGAGCAAAAAATGCATGAGAAACGGAAGGCGAAATTGCGTAAATTAACCACATATTACCAGCCACCACTGTTCACCTCCAACCACCATCCATTGTGCACCGCGACGGGCCACAGTACTGCCAAATACCCATTTCTCCCATCATTCACCCATATTCATCGCCGCTACCGTCACTCGCACCAACCTCGTTCCCAGCGCCGACGTGTCTCAATCATCAACATTGTTCAAGCACCTCCATGGCATCCTCTTTCATACTGATAACTTTCTCCCTCTTCATTTTTGAGAGGTATTTACTCCAACTATGTGGAATTTCTCGTTTGTAAACTTCGAATTATAAATTTTTTTGTTTGTATTTATAATTTGTTATTTTGATGGGTTCGACAACATATTGTGGTTGTTTTCATAAAATAGTGCTAAACTGAGTAATTTATAGATTAGAGTTTGTAAAATATTGGTATTTTAAGTCAAACTCCGAATTAGAACTCGATAGAAATGGCGTGAAAGAAGGAAACTAGTCAGGTAAGGCCAATAATTTGTGTGATTGTGTCCTTATTTGCTTGAAGTTTTAAACAGAATTTTTAGGGTGTGAGTTTCAGTTATCATTTGGGGGTTTATATTTTCAGGCCAAGAGTTCTCTTGATATTGGTTTGATTTTGCTTCAATTTTGTATGTTCATGGCTCAAGAAAAATGGTAGCAATGAAGGATGACAATGAATGAAGGAAAAACTGTACATTATCTCAAGTGGTAGATGAATGATGCAGTTATAATTTTACACACATCACATTGAAGGTGAAACATGTCTAACTTTGTTTGTTAATGTATTAATTAAATCAAGGGCCTTCAAGCATGGAAAAAGGGACTAATACTAAACCTGCCATCTAATCAGTTGAGGCTTGTCCCTTTCTCACCTGTTACTGAGGATATTATGGTGTCACCAGTAGTGTTTAGCATTTTGTTTTACACAAATTCTCATTGAAGACATGACATATCCGTCACAAGCTTGTGACGGATACCATTTTACCTCACAATGTACCCACTTTTTCTCTCTCTGCAACACTATTCATGTGGTCCCCTTTCTCCACTAACCCATTTTGTTACCATTTTATCTCACAAAATATCCGCCACAAATGATAACCCGTCACAAGGGAGACCAATTGGTTGTTTTAAATAACTCTATAGTGTAATAAAGTTGATTACTTTCGATGTTTTCTACAACTTAAGCACTACCACAAGTGAACAAGAGTTGAATTTGAAATTTATGTCTATGGCAGATAAACATGTAGCTATGGCTGAATTATGCTATTTCAGATGCCTTTAGCAGTTTAGCTATGGCTGAATTATGACATATATCGTTATCATAGATACATGAAGTTTAAATATTTCAGATGAATGATAATTTTGTATTTTATTCTAGCGTTTATGTTGTGTATAATGACAGGAATCATGGGGAGATCCCATGGGGCCAGAGTGGAGCTGATTATGTTGTTGAGTCCACTAGTGTTTTTTCTGACAAGGACAACTCAACAAGGCAGGCTGCTGCTCACTTGAAGGTATTTGTGCAGTCCTCCTAGACATTTAGGAAGTAGTTTGTAAGCATTCATTTGTTTGTTATCTGCTGATTTGTTTTATGTATGCAGTCATGTTCTTCTCTACTTAGGGTGCAATTTGATTTTGATATTTGGGTTGTTCTGTTGTTGTTTTTACCGACTTCATTGCAGCTCGTGTAGTGGGTTTCCACATTTTGCTTATCATATATCTACCGAGTTTCAGGTCTCGTGAGTCTTAGTTATTGTCTTTTCCTCTCTATTTATGTATCTGATGTATTGTTAACATCGTTATAGTCGTTTCTTGAAGACGATTCTCTAGTTTTAGCTTCCATTGAAGTTGCTAGAATGCGTTCTCACTTTATTTGAGTTTGACGCGTGGCGTGCTGCTATTCGATCTTTGTATGCTAATGTAAACATTTGTTTTATAATGTCATAGGGTGGTGCTAAGAAGGTTATCTTCTCAACTCCTAGCAAGGATGCTCTTATGTTTGTTGGTGTTAATGAGCACGAGTACAAGCCAGAGCTTAACATTGTGTCACTAGCTATGCCACAAACTGCCTTGCTTCCTTGGCCAAGGTTTGCCCTCTCCTCGTCAGTGTATCATTATCATTATTGCTGGGCGGGCACTAATTATTGCCTGTCTATAAATACTTTGTACTTCAAATCCTTGAAAACTTGGTAACGCTTAAGTGTCTCTGCGGATGTTTTAAATAACGAGTGTAAGTAAGAAGGTAAAATATAGGGAAAAAAAAGAGGTACATCCACGTTCCTAGTCTATAATTTCATTTAATAAGAATGGTTTACTTGACACCGTTTGCATCTTTATAACTCTAGAGCGTTTCATCTTTACAACTCTGATAGTCTGATGTTAATGACAGGCTTTCATCTTTAAAACTCTGAAGTTTCTTAGAGCGTTTCATGCATCTTTGATTTCAGCTTATATTGAATTGCCTGCTTTACCCAGCCACAAAAACTACCTAAATTACAGGTGTCATCCTTGTGTTTGTATAAGCTCTTAGTAAATATTGTCCTTTGGTGGGGGTCGTCTATGTAGTAGAAATTGATTGTCATTGTTTATCTTGTCAGACTTTGTAGTATCTTATCTTATCCTTGTTAATATATCATAATGGATGTCAAATGTTATATAGTATTCCCAGTTCCCACCCCTAATAGATAAAGAGTTGTAGTGTTCACCTCTGGAATCACCAAGCTACTTCCACTTACTTTTTATGGCGTCAAAGCCTTTATCTAAATATACTGCTGGCCAGTTATTTTGTTTTGGTGTGGTTGGAGCAATTTCGGGTCACTCTTTTGGGGAAGTAGAGTATTTCTCCATGTGTTGATGTCTATTATGTTATTCAATTGTGTTGATGAGGGCGTCAATTGTGTTATTCAATTGTGTGACTGTTGATGAGGGCGTCAAATTGTGGACTGTTGATGTCTACCGTGTTATTCAGTTTGTGCAGGGCTAAACTATTGACTGTTGATCCTCATTCAGCCAAATCTCCTGTACCCTTCATCTCTAGCTCAAACTCAGCCACCGCCATACCTTTCTAACTGCTGTTGCGCGCACACAATTAACACCAATCCTCTTTAGCTGTCGTTGCGTCTCCCTTGTCTACTGCTCATTGTCGTTTATGGCTCAACCTAGCCTACGCCTTCATCTCTTACAATCCTGATGTCCCACCACAATTAGCACTATGCCCATCGGACGCAGGTTGCTATTCTTACTCACTTACTTAGCTATGTACTGAATGGTTCTAGTTGTATTATATGATATTCAGTTTCTTTAGTTATGCACTGCAAATTTTTATTGCTACATTATTCTCAAATGGAATATAGGAATCCTCTAACCTGGACTAGTGAATCCATGAACAACTAGCCATTATCAGAATAACTATGGCTATCTACCATCATAGATTTCATTTAATCTGACGCACTTATGGTTTTGGCTACACCATTCTGTTTTGCCCATATTTTAGCCGGTTTAAGCTGGATTTACCCTATATATGTTGATCTAACTGCTCTGGGTGATCACACATTCATTGTTGACGAATAACAATAAATCTATTAGTGTCAACTTTGCCAAAATCTTGCAGCCATTATTCCATACATATGCTAGTACAGTAACTCATTTGTTTTGATGCTCAGGCGGAGGTAAAAAGTCAAACCATCCTGCAGGCTTGTTTTTCAGACATGCTGGACACAGGTATGGCTTCACGTTTAGTTTCTTGTCAGCTGTTAAAATAAAGAGACTCTAGACTTGGCAAAACAGACCGGAGTTCATATACGGAATTCGCCCAACTTGTAACCATTTACTTGAAAATGAGCCTGGCCAAAGCCCCAAACTCATCCGATAATAGAAACATGTGAAACATACATGAGCTTGAAATGACCTGACCTGTACTGACTTGACCCGAATGAACTGAGGTCTCGCAGAAACTGATTACCTCGTATCTAGAAGCTTTCAGACTAACTGGTTTCTTTTATGGCGGATAGGGACTTCCACTGGAATTCAATAGATCCATGGACTTTGATTAGTGTATCAGATGACTTTTCAAGCTTTGCTGGAGGTGGAACATTGCAGGTAATCTATATTTATCATCGCAATTTCTATTTTCTTGGGTTGTTATTATTGTCCTAAACCTGACATCATCTGGGAGTTGCAGATATGGCGCATCATAGACTTGCTGTACAGACCAGAAGAGGAAGTTTTGGCTGAGCTGGACGAGTTCAGGTCCAATGTAGCCGCTTGCTCGCTTACTCCTACCAAAGACGTTAATCATTCTGCCTGACAACGGGGATTCGAAGCTCTGGTGACACATTCTGTAACAACCGGAAAACTAAACCTGGAAGCAAATGTAACGAGTTAACTTCTGCTTAATGGACGTACTAGTTTAGGATCATTCTGCTGTGCTATGAACACATTGCTGAGTCAGTTAGTGTAAGTGGTAGAGTCATTGAGATAATAGACTTGTTGCATTATTCCATTTGTATGTTTTTATTTTATTTGATGTATGAATAAAAATAATGTAAGATTGCCATTCTATTTGAGAGTTATTATATTTAAATCATTTGTTTGGATCATTTTTTTTTGTATAAAAATAAAAAATAAAAAATAAAAAATTCTAATACCTATTTGCGGCGTTTTTTTTCAAAAAAAGCCTCAAATAACCTATTTATTTGCGGCGTTTTTTTTGAAAAAACGCCGCAAATAGTCATTTATTTGCGGCATTTTTTTAACGCCGCAAATAATTTTGCTATTTGCGACCCCCATTTGCTGCTACATCAAAAACGCCGCAAAAGGGCCTTTTTTTTGGAGCCGCAAATAAATATTTTTCTACTAGTGATGCTTTGTTCTCTCATGGAATACAGGGTTAAGAGCAATATGCTCTGCTGCTTTATTGTCACAATGGAGATTGATGGGTGTGGGAACAACAACTTTAAGATCTCTGAGCAATCTCTCTATCCACACAATCTCACTAGCTGTGTAAGACATACATCTATATTCTGCCTCTGTTGAACTCTTGCTTACTGTTTTTTGTTTTTTTGTTTTCCATGAGATTAAGGAGTTTCCAAGTAGCACACAGTACCCTAACAGTGACTTGCAACTAAAGACACATTGTCCCCGGTCTACATCAGAGTATGCATACAACCTACCTTAGTTCACTGTCCAGGATAAAACAAACCTGCATTTGCCGAGTGTTTGAGATACCTTACTACATGTAAGGCAGCTTGCGGGTGAGGAACCCTAGGTTGAGTAAGGAACTGACTTAGATATTGCACTGAATAAGAAATATCTGGTCTGGTCAAGTTCTGATATAACAGTCTCCCCACTAACCTTCTATATCTTTCTTGATCTGGTAAGAGTTCTCCCTGGTCTATGGAGAGTTTTAAACCTCTTGGCATAGGAAAGTCAGTTGATGTACATTTCTCCATTCCCAAATCTCTAATGATGTCAGTGATGTACTTTCTCTGGTTCAATAGGATACCAGTTTCATTTCTTGCTACCTCAAGCCCTAGAAAGTATCTCTTCATTCCCAAATCCTTTATGGTGAATGCTTTGTCAAGACTGGTCTTTATCTCCTGAATATCATGTTCATTGTTTCCAGTAATGATTAAGTCATCCACATACACCAAGATCACAAGAAAACTTCCTGTGAGAACATTATCCCTTGTGAACAAGGAATAGTCTTGCTTTGACTGTCCAAATCCTAAGTCCAGCAAGTGCTTAGTTAATTGAATATTCCACTGTCTACTAGCCTGCTTGAGACCATATAAAGATCTCTTCAATTTGCAAACTTGCCTTCCATAACCTTTGTGTATCCTTCAGCTGGCTTCATGTAGACCTCCTCATCAATGTAACCATGCAAGAAAGCATTGTTGATGTCCAACTGATGCAATGTCCACCCTTTAACAGAAGCTAAGGCTATTAGGGTTCTGACTGTTGCAAACTTGGCCACTGGTGAAAATGTGTGCTTATAATCCTTGTCCTTAACCTGATTGTATCCCTTTGCAACCAATCTAGCCTTAAATCTTTCTATGCTACCATCTGCTTTGTGTTTAATTTTGTACACCCACTTTGATCCTATTGCTTTCTTATTTTCAGGAAAAACTGTCAATTCCCATGTGTCATTGGCTTCAAGAGCTTGCAATTCTTTGGACAGCTTCTATCCATATTTCATCCTGCTGAGCCTCAAAATAGGTATGTGGCTCATGATGCTGCAGCACATTATTGAGGGAGACTATGTACTCAGGTGCAAACATAGTCAAGTTCCCGAGAAGTTCCCCATGATACTGCATGGCTGTGGAAGCAGAAGCTTGAAAGGGCAGCTTAATGTTATATTGATACCCTCCAAGTCTGCTAGACATCTGTCTTGGTCTGCCTGTTTTTCTAGGAGCTGGAACAGTCTTGGTGACAGTAGTATCAGTAGTCAGGACAGCACTTTTTGCTGTTCTTCCATTGGTAATATTGTTATTTTGTGTAACATCATTCGTGTGATTTTGTAGTATTGGAGTATTAGTATTTGTGGAAATGGGTGCAGAATGATCTTGTACTATTTGTGTGTCTCTATTTGTAGGAATGCCGGTATTTTGTAAAGAACTATTATGATTATTAGAATTATTTTCTTGAACTATATCTGGAACATAGTCTGAATAGAAAGGATTCCTGTCATTCTGCATAGTTGTATCAGTTGATGTCGTGCTTTCAGATGAGAAAGGAAATACTCCTTCTTGAAACACCACATCTCTACTAACTAAGCATGTATGGGTTCCCAAATCATACAGCTTGTACCCTTTTTGCCCAAGAGGGTATCTAATGAAAACGCATTTCCTACCCTTCTTGGCAAATTTGTCCCTATGTGTGACAGGCATAGATGCATAACATAAGGATCCCAAGATTCTGAGCTCATCATACTTTGGTTGTTCTCCAAATAACATTTCAAAAGGAGTTTTCCACTTTAAGACAGGGGTTGGCATTTTGTTTATCAAATATGTTGCTGTCAATAAGCAATCCCCCCAGAATTTTAATGGCAAATTTGCTTGCACCCTCAATGCTCTGGCTGTTTCAATGAGGTGCCTATGCTTCCTTTCCACACATCTGTTTTGCTGAGGTCTCCCTACAACAGAATTTTGGTGGACTATTCCCCTATCATTAAACATGCTTCTACAAGGTCCTTGCACAAATTCAGTACCATGATCTGTTCTTATAATCTTAACTTTGGCACCAAATTGTGTCTCAACATGAACTAAACAATCCTTAATAAGTTGAGGAGCTTGATCCTTGGACTGCATTAAGAATGTCCAGGTAGTTCTAGTGTAATCATCCACTATGGTTAAGAAGGAACTAGCACCTGATAAAGCTTTAACCCTATATGGCCCCCAAACATCAAGGTGAATCAAAGCAAAACTAGTCTTAGCATGTGACTCACTAATTGGAAAGGGTAGCTTGTGATGCTTAGCTAAAAAACAAGTTTCACAAGAGAATTTCTCAGTATTATTATTTGTAAGTTGTAAACCAGGTACATGCCTCATCTTATCAAAAGAGCTATGCCCTAATCTTTGATGTAATAGCATTATATCATTTATTTGATTACAAGCATTAGTAGAACAAGCTAGGACATTGTTCATATGTTTATGTAAAGTAGAAACAAAATGGAAACAATTGCAGTGATCCCTTGATCCTCTTGTCTGCAATTGGTGTCTTATTAGGTAGAGATTGACTTGCCTCTTTGCCTTTGCCATAATTACTCTATTTAAATGGTCCTGAAACCAACACTCAATTAGATGAAAAATGAGTTTCAGACCAGAAAATTCCAATAATCTTCCTACTGAAAGAAGGTTTTGTTTAAAGTCTGGAATAACAAGCACATTATAAAGGGTGATAGTATCAGTCAAGTAAACTGTTCCAGTTTTATGCACTAGTTTAGTACTCCCATCTAGTAGACCTACCATAATGGGATGTTTAAGATTTTTGACATGATGTACTAAGGTCAGACAAGATGTCATGTGGTCAGAAGATTCTGAATCCACTATCCAAACATCAGAATGTGACCTTAAATTTGGTGAAGGTGCAGTAGAAACAGAAGTTATACCTGCAAAGCTTGTGGCAGGAAGAGTATAAGAAGCATTGGAGTGTGCAGTGTTTGCACTAAGTGCTTTCATGACCTGCTGAACAACTTTGTCCACCAGTCCCGGCACCATGTCAGGAGTCCCATATTGTTGTCCTCCCTGAGACTGATTATGAGTGTCATCAGTGTTATAAAATTCCTGTTCATCAGCATCAAAAGGAGTCTCATCTTCATAATCCTATGACCCAGCTCTGACTACATCTGCATTGTTTGCAGCTGGCCTTCTGTAAACATTGTTGCCTTGCCTGTGATAGCTGTTAGAGCGACCTCTGCCTCTTCCATAAGCATTATGAGATTTGCCCCTGCCACCTCTACCAAGACCTTTGGCTAGGTAGCATTGAAACTCCGCATGCCCAAATACATTACACAGTGGACAAGTCTGAAACTGATAACATTCTGTCATATGATGCCCTTTCTTCTTGCAATGTGAGCATTGTTTAACAGGTTTCTCATCTGCATCCAGTTTAGGTTTCTTTGAAGTAGATTCAAGATTTGAGGCAGGCTGCTTAAAACTAGCATACGCATTGGCTTCTGTCATTGCCCCAATAGAATCACTAATCTCTTTCTGTGTCTCAATTCTCTGCAAAAGCCCTAATGCTTTGTTAATTGTTGGCATAGGATCCATTGTCAGGATATTGCTTTTGACAGTTTCAAACCCAGAATTCAACCCCATCAGCATTTGAATAAGCTTGGATTGCATCTCTCTATCAAACAATCTCTTCAAGAACACACATGAACACGAATTCAAGGCACCACAAGTACATTGTGGAAGAGGATCAACTCCATCAATTTCTTCCCATGTCCTCTTAAGACGACTGTAATAGTCAGCAACTCCAGAATTCTCCTGAGAAATAGCACCTAGGTCTTTCTTCAATTTGTATAATTCTAGGCTATTAGCCTGACCATAACGCTCAACCAATTCACCCCATAGCTGTTTAGAATAGGAGACATACTTAAAATTGGCGCGTAAAACAGGCTCCATAGAATGTAAATTCCACTGCCTGACAAGAAGATCCACTCGTTTCCACTGATAATGATTCTTCTCAGTATCATCAGGTCGAGAACAAGTTCCAGTTATGAAACCCTCCTTGTTCTTCGCCATTAAAGCAAGCATAACCTCGCGCTTCCAATTCATGAAGTCACGACCATTAAAAAGAACATCAACAAGACTGTTTGTAGGTTGATCATGAGTTGTGATGTATAAAGGATCATCATAGAATGCATACGGTAAAGAATTTTCAGAGGAAACAGTAGTATTAATAGAATCCGGCATTTTGTTGAGATAAGAAGAACAATATCAATCAAGAGATGATGTGTTATGAAAAATTGATTAACAGAAATCACGAATTCTGAACTTCGATCGAAGTATGCAGGAAATTCGAATGAATTATGATGAATGTAAGAAATGAAATGCAATTAATTCTGAAATTCGACGGAATTATGCAAAAATTAACACAAGAAAGAGACGAAAAATGACAAACTAATTGTTTCGGAAGCGTTTTGATGATGATAGGATCGTCATCTACGCGATTGATACCATGTGAAGTTAACCCTAACCTCCATTGATGAATGCTTCAAGCTTGATGAAGAAACAAAGGTAAATAAAGGGAGCTTTTATTAGAAGATATTTTGTGTTTTTTCAATGAATTAATTTAAGGACTAATCAGTTCTCTAAGCTTATATACAAACTGTAAAAAACAAACACAAATTCTAACTAACATATTGCCACATCAGCAATCCGTGTGTATGTGAATACTCAGCTGTGATTGGTAGCTTGAATGCCTTGCATATTTCCACAGATGTCATACTCTTCCAGTTTAAGTAACAGGGTTGAAGTCATTAGTAAGTAAAACGACAATACAGGTTGCTTTCTTTCTTTTACAGTTGTAAAGGGTATTATAGTTGTTTGGGCCAAATTTTGCGTATTAGACCGGCAAAGAAGTATGTTCGTCAAGACTAGCATACGAATTGGGCCGAGTAAACTAATGGCCTTGAGGGGCCCATAAGCTGAAAGCAATCAGGGAGATCTTAGGGTGAATAGGGCTCCGGAAAGTGAAGCATGGGCTGTCAGCTAGAAGAAGCTCAACAAGACCGGGATACAGCTTTACTTGCCGCGCAAGCAACCTAAACCCTATTAGGGTTTAGGCCCTATATATATACCAACATAGTACAAATGTGTTCACTCAGGAGGAGAAAGATTCATTCAGAGACCGATATACCAACATAGTGCATTGTGCTAGCTAGATCACCGCGCTACCTCTCTTGTACTCGTCCTTACATTAACAGCTAGTGCAATCATTGGAAGGGTACCGTCCCTTCCCGCGGTCGTTTCCCATATTGGGTTTTCCGCGTCACCAAATCTCTCGTGTCAACACTTATTTACATCTTTATCTTTCGTACTTAGCATTCACACAAACAATACAATCTACATATAACGCATAAGACCGCTTTGACCCAATTTAACATAATTCGGTAGAAAAATACCAAAACAGTTTGGCGCCCACCGTGGGGCATAGTGGTCATCATCGTTAATTACTCAATACAAAATGGACAGAAGCAAACATGTATCATCAGCATCGTCACCCGGGTCAGGAGGTAATCTACCATTAATGCCACCAAACCCCATCCAAAATCCAGTTTCAGCGGCTTAAACTCAGGCACCCGGACACGCGTCAAGAGTCACACCCGTGGCTAAAGTCACCTTACCTCCCAAGACTCCTACTGTAGGAACACACTCCAAGATGGATAAAGGACCTGGAAGCACGAGTCTCACCCCACCGCCGAGTCCAACACAAACTCTGCTTAGTGGCATGGAAAATTTGCGGAAAGTGATGGAAAGAATGCGGGAAGACCAAAAGAAGGCAAAAGCCCAAGCAACAAGGAGAAACAGGGAGCTCTGGGCACAGATAGACATCCTGAGGCAGCAAGCAAGCGCACCAGCAAGCGCGGAGGGTGAGAACCAGGCCTCGGCAGTGGAGCCCATACAGGAAGCATCAGGCAGCAGGAGTCAACCACGACAGATTTCAGACGAGCTGGTAACCAGGTTGGATCTAAAAGCAGTATCAACTGGAGAATGGATAAGTCCCACAGGGACTAGGATACCTTACACCAGATAGATGGCAGCCAGCTAGCAATACAGAAATAACCCCAGGTAATATTCCAGCCAATAATTTCGTTACGACTAACCAGACACCTGGTGCAGGATCCGTAGGCAGCCCGCAAGTAAGCTGGCACCACGGAACACTTATGACGTCAACCCCATTGGATAACACGCCAAACCGAAATCCGGGGGAACTCTGGCCTGGAAGCAGCATCCAGAATCAGCAGCTGATTGACAGCCGTAGCACGGACTCAGGTGGCCTGACAAGCAAGTAGTACCAAGAGTTGAGAGAGATGCTGAGCAGGGTCCCGGGGATGCCGCCTCCACTTAAAAAGGTAGCACCTGACAGCTATGCTGACTCACCATTCGTGGATGCAATATCAATTGTTGCCATGCCAAAGGGATTCAACAACTCGAACATGACTCTCTTTAACGACACAACGGACCCCTTTGATCACGTGAGCCAGTACAAACAAAAGTTGACGACAGTAACAGCCATTGGGCATGTAAAGGAAGCTTACATGTGTAAGGGGTTCAGATCTACATTGTCAGGGCCAGAACTCCGATGGCTCGTGAATCTACCTAACAGATCGATATCCATATTTGCCGATCTGGTAAATGCGTTCACTCAGCAGTTTGCTAGCAGCCGGAAGCCACAAAAGCACGCTGGCGACTTATAGCGGATCGTCCAAGGCGCCAACGAGACCATTGGGGAATTCAACACCAGGTTCAATAACGAAAAGGTGGCAGTACGGGAGTGTGACGTGTCAATAGCGGTGGAAGTATTCAGGAGGGCTTACACCACGAGCAGACCTATATAAGCAGCTGACTATGCACCCTTGTCATAGCTTTGAGGCAGTGCAAGAAAAGACAGGAGCAGCTGATGCGTGTCTTTTATATGATGTTTTATACCTCATTTTACACGCATTTCAGAGCTCATTTGTGTAGTTTAAGCTACCATTTCCCCTATTTTCGTCTACTTTCGTGTTTTTTGTACATTATTGCAGAAATGTGAAGAATTCAGCGGAAATTGAGCTAAATCCGTCCCCGAGTACCTTGCATTGCATTCGACGTGAAGGATTCACTTAAGGAACGAGCTTGGTGGGCATTTCAAGGCCCGAAAGACAAATCCACGAGTAGTTTAAAGCGGATCACCAACTTAAGCAGTCGATCGACTGGCCCACTTAGTCGATTGACCAACCCACGGTATCCAGAAGCTACTGTTCAGCTCTGAGCAGTCGATCGACTAGGTATCATGGTCGATCGACCACATCGCTGCTTCAGACGAGAATTAAAAGATCGAGGAACTCGAAGCCCATTGTGTTTTAGGTTTTAATAATAAGTGTTACGTTGGTTTGCTATATAACGTAACCTAGTCGAGAGATACAATCATCCAGTTTTATTCAGAAATTTACCTGGTTTTACATTCAGTTTAGTTTATTGAATAATTAGGGTTCGGGATATTATTTCGCATTGGATTTTCGTTGTGCTTTCAATCATTCCGTTACAATCCTTCTGCAAATTTCGGTATTTCTTCTGTTCTAATTTCTAGTTTATTACTTTATTTGCATTCATAGATATAGAATTGTTAGTTAGTTCCCGAAACCATAATTATCGTTTTATGCTAGCCTTTTGTTCCGTAGTTTTAATTATGAATTCTTCTGTTTATTTCATCAATCTTATTGTTGTTATCATTCTTAGTATGAGTAGCTAAATTATTCGTGCTAGGATGTAGAGGAATTATAGTGTAGGCGGCGTAGAATAATGCAGCCTGAATAGCGTGTCAGTCGATCGACTGACATACTTGGTCGATCGACTGACCTCGTGGGGTTTTACTTTCGTTTTAATTGTTTTAATTCTTTATTCGACAAATCGAGTGCACACAACTAGTTGAATGTTTAGGATTTGACTGACCCATTAGATCGAGAGATAGGGACAGTTGTTAGATCACCAATTAAAATGACTAAACTATGTTGAGATCGAAAGATAGGTAAAGTTTAGATTATTAGTCGCTTTTCGGACGAGAGGTCGGTATTAGTGATATTAGGGACTTATAGCGAGATCGAAAGATGCTATCTGTTAAGAGTGGACCGAGAGGACCTCTTGTTTCCCGCCTCATGTGTTTGATTTAGACCGACTTAGTTTGCTGCCGCCGAAACTATAGTGAACTGACCATCCTAGTACCCCTTCTTTTATCTGTTTTATCCGTTTATTTAGTTTATAGTCTTTTATTGCTATTAGTATAGACCAAATCAATTCAACCCCCACTTTCATTACCTTAGACTAAATTAGACAATTAGAAATTACATTTGCCTCCTTGTGGTTCGACCCTGTTACCACTAGCCTAGGTTAGTTTTAATAGGAAATTATAAATCTTATTTTTGGTACCTACAACGACGGGTATCAAATTTTGGCGCCGTTGCCACTAGTACCGTTCAATCCTGAGATTGAGAAATCCTTGCGCGAGTTGAGATGATCACAAAGGGTATTACCGACAGAGGAAGAGCTGAGTACTCTGTCAAGTTACTACGAGAACGCTCTGTTCGAGGAAGATCCACCTACATCTCCTACTTCTATTTCTTCAGCTGAGACAGTCACTTCTCCAGAAATTCCAGTCATGGCTGAAGAAGCAACTATAGCAAGTCATTCTGAGCCAACAACCGGAAATCTTTACAAGGGATTCGAATTACCTGGAGCTGATAGGAAATTCGAACCAAAGCCTTCCTATATCAACCTAGTTGAGAGGAACCGATTCATGGAGTCAAATGAAGATGCACCAAGCATATGGAGATATTTATCGATTCATCGCCGATCTATACCCCCGCCGACCGGTGTGACCTAGGACCAGATAAAGGAGACTATGTTTATATTCTCACTCCGTGATGCTGCAAGGGAGTGGTACAGAGATCTGGACCGAGCCGCTCATGGGATCACCGACTGGAACTCCTTAGCCCTGGCATTTTATAAAAAGTACTTCTCTGCCTCGAAGACGAATGCCATTAGAGCTCAGATCACGAGCTTTAAACAAGGGCCGGATGAGAATTTTCATGAGGCATGGGCCCGTTTCAAGAAGCTGGTGCGAACCATACCGCACCATGGGTTCGAAAAATGGAGTCTTTGCAATCAGTTCTATAACGGGCTGTATGACGATCAGAGGGCTATTTTGGATGTCATGCAATGGCCGATTTGCTGAAAATATGGGAGAGACTAAGGGGTGGAAGATCATTGATGACTTAGCCACCCACAAGGCTGAGTATGGGAATTCCAGGGGGAATCAAAGGAGGAGTGCTGCATCTCCTTCTGTAGCTGCACTTGAAGCTCTCACTGCGAGATTTGACAAATATGAACTGGGAGGAGCTTCAAAAGGAGGTATTTACCAAGTAAATGTTGTGTCAGACGATCCTTTCGTCTGCAGAAGGTGTGAAGCTGAGGGACATGTCTCAGAGAATTGTCCTAGTCCTTTCGAGTCTTGTGCTGCCTTTCAACACTATAGGCAGACAAACACCTACTATGAGCCTAATGTTCATCCCAACTTGAGGTGGAGTAGCCAGAATGTCCTAAATCCAACTCCACCTCCGCAGCAGCAGAGCAAAGCCTATGTACCCCCTCATCATAAGCAACAACCTCATCAATATCAAAAACCTCCCTATGTGCCGCAAAGAAAAACAATCTCAAAATTTCGAGTTTGCTGAGTTGAAGAATATGTTGCAAAAGGAGTCCCAAGCTAGAGAGGCTGGAATGAAACTTTTAGAAAGCCAAATTGCTCAATTGGCTAGCAAGAGTACCACTCGAGCTCTGGGACACTTACCGACTCAAACTGACCAGAAAGAGACCCTAAACGCCATTACTTTGAGGAGTGGGTCTACCCTGGAGGGGCCTGCTATGGTCGAGGATGCCCCTAAAAAGAATGAGGCGGAACCGAGTCAAAAGAAAGCTTTAACGAAGAATAGCAAAAACAAGGCGTCTACCAGGTATACCAGTCGATCGACTGATATACCCGGTCGATCGACTGAAGTGCGGGTTACAGGAGCTTCTGGTTCTGTTCAAGTCAGTCGATCGACTGACCTCACTGATCGATCGACTGAGGCCACTGCTGATATTGAGAAATTTCGTCCTCCAATGCCCAATAATTTGAGAGACCACTTATTTCGGGGTACGACAACTTCGAAAGTATTGGGGCAAGACCCGAGTACTGATGGGTCCGTCCCGATTCCGAAGTTCGACCCAATGTCGGTCAATGGCTCACATTTGAGACGGTCTGAAGAGGGTTCAAGCTTCAATAAGGAGAAGGTGATGGACTTTCAGCCTAAGTCCACGGATGACGGCATGCGTGACTTAGAGGAGAGGGCTAAACTACTTCTTACAGCCCCATATCCAGAGAGACTAGTGCCGACAAAGGAACATGTATCTTTCAGTAAATTTGAAAATGTTGTTCGTAGTCTTAACGTACAAGTACCTTTCCTTGAATTAGCGAATCAAGTGCCCGCTTATATGAAGTTCATGAAGCAATTACTTTCTAAAAAGAGGTCACTTGAAACCGTGCATACTGTTGCACTGACTGAGGAAACTTGTTCTTATTTGTCTCATACTGCACCTCACAAACTAGAAGACCCGGGTAACTTTTCCGTTCCTTGTAATATAGGTACCTTCTCTATTGAGAAGGCATTATGTGACCTAGGAGCTAGCATTAGCGTCATGCCCTTAAGTATTGCTAGGAAGCTAAAATTGACTAGGTTTGCGATCCACGGACATGACCGTTCGGATGGTCGACCGATCTGCGGTCCACCTATAGGCGTCTAGAAGACATCCCCGTGCAAATAGGGAAGTTTTTCTTCCCCGTAGACTTTGTAGTCCTAGATATGCCCGAGGATGCCCACATACCTATCATTCTAGGTAGGCCATTTCGCACACCGCCGGTGCGATTATTGATGTTGGTTCGGGACCCGACCTTCAAAGTGGGAAGCATTCTATTGTCTTCGCCCAAACAGCTAGGAAGAAAGACCCCATGTGGCTGTCACCCGTAACACGGTTTCGAAAAGAAATCATACTTTGTGCTTCCTGATATGCCTGTCTCTACTCTTATTCCTGTCATAACCCCTCCGTCCCAGATTGGGAGCAAATTGGAGGAAGATTTGTCTATTTCTGATATTGCAGGAGCTGGTTTGGGGAAGGAAGAGCCGCAAGTCGCTCCAGCTGTGAAGAAGCCGATCCTTCAAAGTGGAGGTCTTGGTTGCCTTAGCTATGGCACTGATGAGGAAGTTGATGACGAGCCGGTCAAAGTGAGAGAGTCCGATTTAGATTCTGATGAGTCCGAAGAGATCATTGACTGGGGAGATATAGAAGTTGTTGATCCGTTGAGTTCGGCGGATGCTGAAGCTAAGAAGGGTGCGGCTAAGAAGATAAGCACCGTTGAGGCTACCTCTAGTAGCCAGAAGCTGACGAAGTGGGCTATACCCTGGCCGTTCTTGATCAACTATTAGTTGATCACATGCTTTACAAACATTTTATTGCTTTTTAAACTCCTTTTTATTGCTTTTGTGTGTGCGAGACTTCGCATTTATCTCTTTTGCTTAGGATTTTATACGCTTTAGACTTTGGTTTGGGTTTTGCGCAATTTTGGGCGCGTATTATTGTGCACTTGTAGGTTTTTAGACCTCATTAGCTCAAGTAATTGAGCAAATACGAAGAAATCGAGAGTTACAAAGACTTTCCCGATCGATCGATCCTTCCATGGTCGATCGACTGAGTTGCACATCTCAGGAGTTTCTGTTCCTGTTCACTTAGGTCGATCGACTGCCATTTATGGTCGATCGACCACTGCCGCTGCTGTATCTGTTCACAACCTTCCCCCTGCTGTGTTGGGTCGTTTTGCGGGATTAAGGGAGTTTTCTACTCTATTTTATTTCCCGACTCATTTCTGATTTCTTCCATTTTCGTAACTTTGCACATATTACCGCTTCTTTATTGCTTTCTCGGTTTTATGCATGGTACTTTGTTTGTCTTTCGTGTACTTATTGGTAGCATCATGCTGCTCATCGAAACCTCCTAGCTCACGCTGGTTTGGAGAGGTTTCCTTTGCTGCGCTTAAAGTCTTATGAGTTTCTAAGTCTTTACTTCATGTTTTATTTATTTAATTTTCTCGCAAATTCTCGTTTCTCTTTTCTTCATTACATGATTTTGCACAATGGGGACATTGTGCGATTTGGTTTGGGGAAGGGTTTTGCGTCGCATATCATTTGCTTGCATTCACGTTTACATTTTGTTTTGCATTGCTTTTTCATTTCATATATATATACAAAAATCCAAAAATTTAAAAAATTTCAAGAATTCAAACAAATTTTCACGTTTATTTTAGCATATAGGTCGAGTCGGAACGGTAGTATTTCAATGATGACACTGCATTTTCAGCTGTTTTATGCCTAAGCCTTGCTAATTGACATGCTATTAGTAGAATCGTATAAGTGCATATCTACCTGTACCTCCACTTCCATAAATGTTTTGCCTCTTCTTGCCCATACCTCACATATCCACATATATACCTCGGCATGTGTCATGGTCTTTGTTGGTTGGAATGAATATGTACGGTTGTAGAGATTACTTTCATATTATATTGCAGGCATGTTCTTATAGGTCGTAGTTAGGTGAGAGTCTGTACAAAATGAATTCTTTCTATCCTCTTAAATTCACCTGTGCTTATGTGTGATATGAGCGACCCGTGAGAGTCCAACTTGATAAGTCTCTATAGTTGACAGTTCAGCAATTTTCTAACGACTTCATAACTCGTTTGCATGATTCACATTACTAATTGATTGTTGGTTATTGCATTAAAATGCTTTAGGCTTTACATGTTCAAATTCGCTCTGAGATTGAACTCGTTCCATTAGGTCATTAGATCGAGTCTAGTTCTTGCTTGGGGACAAGCAAGGGTTTGGTTTGGGGAAGTTTGATGCGTGTCTTTTATATGATGTTTTATACCTCATTTTACACGCATTTCAGAGCTCATTTGTGTAGTTTAAGCTACCATTTCCCCTATTTCCGTCTACTTTTGTGTTTTTTGCACATTATTGCAGAAATGTGAAGAATTCAGCGGAAATCGAGCTAAATCCGTCCCCGAGTACCTTGCATTGCATTTGACGTGAAGGATTCACTTAAGGAACGAGCTTGGTGCGCATTTCAAGGCCCGAAAGACAAATCCACGAGTAGTTTAAAGCGGATCACCAGCTTAAGCAGTCGATCGACCAACCCACGGGATCCAGAAGCTACTGTTCAGCTCAGAGCAGTCGATCGACTAGGTATCATGGTCGATCGACCACATCGCTGCTTCAGACGAGAATTAAAAGATCGAGGAACTTGAAGCCCATTGTGTTTTAGGTTTTAATAATAAGTGTTACGTTGGTTTGCTATATAACGTAACCTAGTCGAGAGATACAATCATCCAGTTTTATTCAGAAATTTACCTAGTTTTACATTCAGTTTAGTTTATCGAATAATTAGGGTTCGGGATATTATTTCGCCTTGGATTTTCGTTGTGCTTTCAATCATTCCGTTACAATCCTTCTGCAAATTTCGGTATTTCTTATGTTCTAATTTCCAGTTTATTACTTTATTTGCATTCATAGATATAGAATTGTTAGTTAGTTCCCGAAGCCATAATTATCGTTTTATGCTAGCCTTTTGTTCCGTAGTTTTAATTATGAATTCTTCTGTTTATTTCATCAATCTTATTGTTGTTATCATTCTTAGTATGAGTAGCTAAATTATTCGTGCTAGGATGTAGGGGAATTATAGTGTAGGTGGCGTAGAATAATGCGGCCTGAATCGCGTGTCAGTCGATCGACTGACATACTTGGTCGATCGACTGACCTCGTGGGGTTTTACTTTCGTTTTAATTGTTTTAATTCTTTATTCGACAAATCGAGTGCACACGACTAGTTGAATGTTTAGGATTTGACTGACCCATTAGATCGAGAGATAGGGACAGTTGTTAGATCACCAATTAAAATGACTAAACTATGTTGAGATCGAAAGATAGGTAAAGTTTAGATTATTAGTCGCTTTTCAGGACGAGAGTCGGTATTAGTGATATTAGGGACTTATAACGAGATCGAAAGATGCTATCTGTTAAGAGTGGACCGAGAGGACCTCTTGTTTCCCGCCTCATGTGTTTGATTTAGACCGACTTAGTTTGTTTGCCCTAAAACTATAGTGAACCGACCATCCTAGTACCCCTTGTTTTATCTGTTTTATCCGTTTATTTAGTTTATAGTCTTTTATTGCTATTAGTATAGACCAAATCAATTCAACCCCCACTTTCATTACCTTATACTAAATTAGACAATTAGAAATTACATTCGCCTCCTTGTGGTTCGACCCTGTTACCACTAGCCTAGGTTAGTTTTAATAGGAAATTATTAATCTTATTTTTGGTACCTACAACGACGGGTATCAGCAGCAATCAGACTGGAAGAAGACGTGCTAGCTAGAGCCAGCATACTGAGCACGTCAAGCCTAACACTACGCCAAATAAGACATTCAATAACGGTCAAATAATGCAATTACCGTTTTTAAATAGAAACACGGGATCGTTATTGCAACGACGGTTGTTAAATATATACCACGGTTGTCAAATAACACGCGGTCGTTATATAACATCAAGATCCGTTATAAAATCTTTTAAGAAACCGTTTTTAAAACTTAAGAACGGTTTCAAATCCGTTGTCATAGTTTAATATTGACAACGTCTTATCGTTCCAAAACCGTTGTTAAATATTATATATGATAACGGTTCATTTTGTTACCTTATTTAATTGAATGTCAAAATTTAACAACGGCTTTATTGCGTGCAAAACCGTTGTTATATTCATCTGTTGACAACGGTATGTAACCGTTATCTATTTTTATTGATGAAATTTTGACAACGGTTCTGCTTAAATAAATCGTTATAAAAGTGTGACACCCCCATATACTCATGAGCGTTAACAAGACCTTCCCTAGCATGTAAGGGCGTCACCATCTCGGTTGCCCGAGGACAGTAATAATCAAATATCGATAAAAGAACAATTAAGTTATATTACGAGTGATTAACAAAACTACTGATATACAAATGATACAACTCAAAACCACTATGTGAACTACTTCTGTCGTTACTCGTGAAAGACTCATCCCGCCAAGCACCCAGCTAACAGCCAGATCACAACCTGCTAAGACTGACTGCTCACCATAAGGGATCACGACAGGCACAACAGAAACAAACAACAAGACAAACCACACAAGGTCAGTAACTGAGGAAACACCCAAACAACCACAAACACATCATAAGCACACAAATCATACACACACACACTCATCTCTAATCCACCAATCACCGTTACCGACTGTCCACTGGACCAGCCCTGCCAGTGGGGGACCGCAACCATTCCCACCTAAGCCCCGCTCATCAAACTAAGCGATAAACCCATGTCCATTAATGTGCACATCCCCTCCCGTGGCGGGTTCCATGGAGGGCGAACTACGGGCGTGAAGCCACTCCCGCAAGTGACTCCACTCAGCCGAGGACACACCTCGAGACCCATAGACAAACAATCACAATCAGCTGCACCACAACAATGATAAATGAAACAACACAACACCAACTAATTACCACAATCAATCAACCACACCGACACTACAACAACTATACCACATCCAAAAAACACTCTAGACAACTAACAGTATTGAGTAGGCGAACCTACCTTTAGCCAACCGCAGCGATTCCACGTCCGACCATACGATATCAATCAACCACGCAACATACCTATACAAACAGTACAATCATCTATCACTACCACTACAAACCTAACTGGAAACAACAACGATAATGATGATGACGATGACATACCTACGCATAGCAATCCGGCGTCATGACCGCTACCCAACTCAAGCAACCCATTTCCATGGCATAAGCATCCTCAAAGACCTCAAAGGAAGGAACTATGGTGAACGGAAGAAGAAGTGAAGGCATCCAGGTTTAGGGAAGAAAGGCGGAAATGATTTGCGGTTTCCCAAAACACGATTTATAATTCCCCGCTACAAACCCGTTACTCGATCGAGTAAGTTACTTACTCGATCGAGTGACCCCTACTTGATCGAGCTCCCAAGCTACTCGATCGAGTAGCCTCCGCTAGATCGAGTATAGACCAACTAAAGTTCACACCGTCACCAGAAATCGCTCACAAGGTTTCCGAGGGTTAAGCTATGTACCTAAGGTTGGTCAACGTCGGTCAACGGGTCCCTAAAAGGATGGGTATTACAAAAAGTTTTGAACTTGACAACGGTTATCGTTCGTTATCTTATATTTTTGGCAGTTTGAATGAGAGGGAAAATATGTAAACGATTATTTATCTAAATAAAACCGTTGTCAAATAATTGTTTGCAACGGGTTGTTTTTAACCGTTATCGTTTTTAATTTTTTTTTTTTAAAAAAATGATTTTAGCTTGTTCTAGTAGCTGCTGAAATGCTATTTTTTCAGCTGCTGCTGAAAAATAGCATTCCAGCAGCTGTGTAGTGCAAAAATTCAATCCTGTATCAAAATATTATACCCCGCGATCAATTAAACCCAGTTTAAAAACAGTACAAACAGGATGATCAACAGCCAAAACACAACTTCCTCAGAAAAACAAAAGAAGCCAATACAAAATGGCTCTATCTATACACACTCGTACATAAAGCATGAGAAAACTATTGAGACTCCGCTAATGAAACAACATAACTGGCCCACATATTTCTCATTTGGTTGATGTCTTCTGGCGAATATTCTGGGGCTTTGTTGAGTATTAGTGGAAACTACAATTCAAAATATACACAATCAAAATAGATATAATATATGGAAGTATACAGAATTGAACTCAATTTACGTCTGAAATAGTTTTTAAGTCACACTAACCCGTATCGGAATGGTAGATAGTTTTCTGTTGATAACCTCCCACATGGACTGACAAACGTAAAAGGCGCATTGTTTGTCGTCTGATGCTTTAGGAGACTATTATATAAATCACACACAAATCAGCTGAATTAGATAATCAACCTCTCGCAGAAACATTAATTAAATAATACGAGTAATTATTAAGAATAAACATACTAATGGCGTGATAGAATTGGGAACAACGTTGCTTTCATATTTCCCAAGTGGACATAATCGTTTTTTTTTTCAAAAACACTAATTCATAAATATACACACATGCCATTATTATTTGCATATATTTGACTCAAGTCATACAATAAAAAATGACATTATTGAAGGTTGTAAACTTACTTAGTTATCATCCTTACACAACTGTCAGAGGGTTTGCCTTCGCCAGAGTCAATCCAGTACATTGTTTTTGTTTCCACTTGGATTGCCAGTAGCACCCAATGCTTCCTATTCAATTTGGGACATCGAACTGTTAGTTCATTTACACGCATTTAAGCATGTTAATAATAAATTTATTGAACCGTGATTCATTACAATAATCACGTACTATACATACATATTTTCATTGTAGGGGACAAGCCATAGTTTTTTGGCCGACATCAACCGACGAGCGATACTACTGATTTGTTCTTCGTATAAAATTCTGTGCACAGAGAACGCCTTAGGACTCAAGAATCCGTACGCGTGAATTGGGAACTTCCACTCAGCGATCTGATTATTTAGGTACCTATTACGCCACATGGAACGAAAAATGTTATTGTAATTGATAATTTAAACAAACATCATTATTCGTAAATGGAAATGACTAAATTGTTTTATTAATAAAACTTACTTCATCCAAATCAAAATGTGAACAACATCTAAATTGTCAATGTCGATAAATTCCATCGGTTTGCTTCCGTCCAAGACGGCTATATCAGCTGCGCCCATAATTTCCTCTTCAATGTTAATCATGACTACATCCCCTCTAGGTGACTTCTTTACAGCCAGGTTGTGCAAAGCCATCAGCAAAGCAGTTTTCATTTTTTTCTTATATTCACACTGATACCGTCGTAGAGTACCAAAGATAAATTTATAATCCAAACTACTACTATAGCTAGTGGCAGTCAGGGTCGAACCACAGAGAGGCGATGCAATTACTAGTTGTCTAATTTTAGTCCAAGGTAACAGTTGTGAGGGGGGTTTGATTTGAATTGTTCTATAACTAATGACAATGAAATTTAAAAGTAAACTAAGCAAATAAATGAGCAATGAATGAAAATGTATGAAATCAAATATTAAAAGGGTGCTAAGATGGTCGGTTCCCTGTAGTTTCGGCAGCAGTATCCTAAGTAAGTCTAAAATAATCACGTGAGACGGGAAAATAGGAAGTCCTCTTGGTCCATTCTTAACAGGTAGCATCTTTTGATCTAGCTACGGGTCCCTAATATCACTGATGCTGACTCTCGTCTTGAAAAGTGATTTAAAAGTCTAAATTAACTTATCTCTCGATCTTATTAACTTAGTCGTCTTAATTAAGCAGTCTACCTCCCTCCCCTATATTTCGATCTTATCGGGTCGGTCAATTCCTAAGCCTTCAACTAGTCGCGTGCACTCGATTCGTCAAATATAGCAATTAAATTAATTAATCCGAAGGTATTCTCACGTGAGCCGGTCGATCGACCAGGTAGGCCAGTCGGTCGACCATGGCGCGACTCAAACCTACGAATTTCTACGCCGCCTATACTACAGATCCCCTACATCCTAGCACATGGGGTTTAGCTACTCATGATGAAAATAACTACAACAATAAAATTAACAAATAAAACAATAGAATTCATAATCGAAATAACTAAATAATTAACTAACATGAATCAATAATTTGGCTTTGGAAATTCTAACTAGCAATTCTAATCTATGACTGAATGAAAGTAAACTGAAATTATGGAATAAAAGTTACCAGTTGGAAGCAAGAAGAAGAAATCGAAAGCACGAGCGAAAATAAATTGTATTCAATGATTATGCCCTAAAAATAAACTTGATATAGAACCTTAATTATTCCCTAAAATTCTATGATGATAAACTGGTACCTAAAGTTACGTTATATAGATAGTTGTACGTAACTTTTTGTTTAAAACCTAATTACATTGGGCTTTCTAGTTCTTTTAATTCACGTCAGAACCACGGTTTGGTCGATCGACCACTGTGACCGGTCGATCGACTGAATTGCGCTGTACAGAAGCTTCTGACAATCGTGCTCTGGTCGATCGACCAAAAGCATCAGTCGATCGACTGCTTCTCTTTCCTGCAAACTTACTTCAAAGATTCTCGTCAGTCTATAGACCATGTAGGTCAGTCTATAGACCACTGTAGCTGGTAGTCCGCTTCTAAACTCGCGCAAATTCATCTTTCAGGCTTTGAAATTCACACCAAGTTCGCTTCCCGAGTCTTTACTCCATGTCAAATGCAATGCTAAGTACTCGGGGACGGATTCGGCTTGATTTCCGCTGAATTCTTCACATTTCTGCAATATTATACAAAAACACGAAAGTAGACGAAAATAGGGAAAATAGTAGCTTAAACTACACAAATGAGCTCTGAAATGCGTGTAAAATAGGGTGTAAAACATCATATTAAGGACACGCATCAAACTTCCCCAAACCAAACCCTTGCTTGTCCCCAAGCAAGAACTAGACTCGATCCTAAAACCTAATGGAACGAGTTCAATCTCAGAGCGAAATGCAACCTGTAAAGCTTAAACCAATTTAATGCAATAACTAACAATCAATTAGCAATATGAATCATGCAAACGAATTATGAAGTCGTCAAAAACTGCTGAACTGTCAACTACAGAGACTTATCATCATGGACTCTCACGGGTCGCTCATACCACACATAAGCACAGGTGAATATATGTAAAAGATAGAAAGAATTCATTTTGTAGTGACACTCACCTAACTACGACTTATAAGAACATGCCTGCAATCTAATATGAAAGTAATCTCTACAACCGTACATATGCATTCCAACCAAACAAATGACCATGACACATGCCGAGGTAAATATGGATATGTGAGGTATGGGCTGGAAAGGCTAAGATAAATTTGGATAAAAACAGAGTTAAAAGCCAAGCTAGTAACTAAGAGAACCAAATTATAACAACATCCAACTTCTTGCTCAAAATCAATCGAAACGGTGCTAATGATTAGCACAAATCTCACAAATTCCATAAATAGTCAACTCCCCATAAGATACAAATACAGCATGGGAGCGAAAATCGCCATTTAACAAGACCTTGAATTATGCAATTTTGATTTTTTCGAATTTTCTTTTCTTACGCTACTGCAGCAAGTGGTCGATCGACCAAGTGGGACGGTCGACCGACTGAATCTTCTTTATTTTTCGAATCATTTTTTTTTTCTCTTTTTTTTTTCTTTTCTTGTCTTGTCCTTTTCATATTCCCAACATCATCTCAAAAAGAGCATTGGCTACCAAAAACGAAATAACAATCCCGAGAACATAAACTACTAGCTTGACAAGGGCAGGCTAAATGTAGGATATAGTAACGGGACAAAAAGGCTATTTTTGGCAGTGTGGAGCTTATGAGCAAAATGAATAAAGGGGCGACCTCTTCCACATGTGTCAACTAACCACGAACCGAATGCATACAGGTATTAAGCAGATTAAGTTCATATTTATGCATATTGATGTAACATGTCTCACAGGGAGTAACTACTCACATTTCTAAATAAACTGGTCATGGATGTCACCAGTTATAGGCTCTAAATCTCAGAAAATGATGTAGTTTGCCATAAATCTAAATCGAGTCTAAAGTTCAGCAAGAAATTTAACGAAAACTCGTAGACTATGCATATACGATTCTACTAATAACATGTCAATTTAGCACGGCTTAGGCGTAAACAGATGAAAATGCAATGTCATCATTGAAATACTACTGTTCCGACTCAACCTATATGAAAAAATAATCATGCAATTTTTTTGAATTTTGTTGAATTTTTTTCAATTTTTCAATTTTTTGTATATATATAGGAAATGAAATAACAAATGCAAACTGAAGTGCAATAAACGTGAAATGCAATAAAACATGTGAATGCAACGCAAAACCCTTCCCCAAACCAAATCACACAATGTCCCCATTGTGCAAAATCATGTAATGAAATAAAAGGGAAACGGGAATTTGCGATAAAATTAACTAAATAAGACATGAAAAGGAACTCGGAAACTCACAAGACTTTAAGCGCAGAAGGAAACTTCCCCAAACCAGCGTGAACTAGGAGGTTTTAGTAGCCAGCAGTGCTACTATAGGTACCTGAAAAGAAACAAAAGTACCGCGCATAATTCCGAGAAAACAATTTATGAAACGCAAAATTATGTGCAAAATAAGAAAATGGAAGAAAACAGAAATTAGTCGGAGAATAAAGTGGAGAAAAGACTCCCTCAACTCCGCTAATCGACCAAACACAGCAGGGGAATGGTCGTGAACAGGTATAGCAACGGAAAGCGGTCGATCGACCATATCAGGCAGTCGATCGACCAGAGTGAACAGGAACGGAAGCTCCTGGAGTTGCGGCTCAGTCGATCGACCATACAGACCAGTCGATCGACTGAGATACCTGCTGTAAGTTCTGATTTTCTTCGAATTAGCTCAATAAATTGAGCTAATATGGCCTATGAACCTGCAAATACACATAATAACGCACCCAAAATTGCGCAAAACCCAAATGTAAAGTCTAAAGTCTTTAAAATCCTAAGCAAACTTATTAAAGCGAAGTCTCGCGCAAACCAAAACAGTAAAAAGTCTAACAAAAGCAATAAAAAATGTTTTGAAAAGCATTTGATCAACTAATAGTTGATTAAGAATGGCCACGGAATGGCCCACTTGCTCAGCTCCTGGCTACAAGAAGTAGCCTCTACAATGCTCATCTCCTCAACGGCACTCCTAGCAACTCCAACATCCGCAGAACTCAACGGATCAACATTTTGGACATCTTCCCAATCAATGACCTCGTATGGCTCGTCAAAATCCAAATCGGACTCCGTCACCTTGACTGGCTCCTCATCAGGCTCCTCATCAGTGCCATAGCTAAGACATCCTAGACCGCCTCTTTGAACAATTGGCTCCTTCACAGCTGGAGCAATGAACAACTCTTTCTTCCCCAAACCAGCTCCTGCAATATCTAAAACAGAAGAATCTTCCTCCAATTTGCTCCCAATCTGGGGCGGAGGTGTTATGGCAGTAATAGGCATAGGGGCAGGCATGTCAGAAAGCAAAAAATAAGATTTATTCTCAAAAATCGTATTACAAGTGACTGGCCACATAGGATCTTTCTTCTTAGCTGTCTGGGCAAAAATAATGGACTACTTCCCTAACTTAAAGGTCAATGTCCCTGAGCCAACATCTATAACTGCACCAGCAGTGTGCAGAAATGGTCTACAAAAAATGATAGGAATGTGAGCATCCTCGGGTATATCTAGTACAACAAAGTCAACTGGGAAAAAGAACTTTCCTATTTGCACAAGAATATCCTCTAAGACTCCTATAGGCTGGACCGCAGAGCGATCAGCCATCTGTACTGTCATGTTAGTGACTGCAAACCTAGTCAATATCAATTTCTTGGCAAGACTCAAAGGCATAACGCTAATACTGGCCCCTAAATCACATAATGTCTTCTCAATTGAGAAGGTACCAATATTACAAGGAACAGAAAAGCTACCAGGGTCAGCTAACTTATGAGGTGCAGTGTGAGTCAAATAAGAACATGACTCCTCAGTTAGTGTGACAGATTGAACAGTATTAAGTGACTTCTTTTTAGACAAAAGTTGCTTCATAAATTTCGTGTAAGCAGGCACTTGATTAACTAATTCAAGGAAAGGAACTTGCACATTTAAACTACGAATAACATTTTCAAACTTGTTAGACGATATCTGTTCCTTTGTCGGCACCAATCTCTCCGGATAAGGGGCTGTAAGAAGCAACTTAGCCCTCTTCTCTAGGTCTCTCATACCAGCATCAGTGGACTTAGACTGAAAATCCACTACCTTGTCCTTGTTGTAGCTTGAACCTTCTTCAGACCGTCTCAAGAATGAACCATTAATCGTCATTGGGTCGTACTTTGGAACCGGGACTAACCCATCAGCATTTGGATCTTGCCTTAATAATTTCGGAGTCGTCGTACCCCGAAATAAGTGGTCCCTCAAGTTATCTGGCATTGGAGGACGAAAAGGTTCACGATCAGCAGCATCCTCAGTCGATCGACCATGTTGGTCAGTCGATCGACTGACTTCCTCAGAACCAGAAGCTGTACTGTTGCGCGGACTGGTCGATCGACCGGGTATGTCAGTCGATCGACTGATATACCTGCTGATCGTCTTTTTCTTGCTACTGTTCACTCCGCCCTTTTTCTTGCTTGGTTCTGCCTCATCTTTTTTAGTGGCATCTTCGACCATAGCGGGCCCATCAAGTGTAGACCCACTCCTCAAACTGATCGCATTTAAGGTCTCTTTCTGAACCGGCTGCGACGGTAATTTTCCCGGAACTCGAGTTGCACTCTTGCTAGCCAGTTGAGCGATCTGAGACTCCAACATTTTCATCCCGGCCTCTCTAGCTTGAGACTCTTTTAATAACAAATTTTTCAACTCCGTAAAGTCGGAGTTTTGGAACTGCTGCTGTTGTTGTGGGACATACGGAGGCTTTTGGTATGGCTGCTGCTGCTTATGAGGGGGCACATAGTTCTGCTGCTGTGGAGGTGGAGTCGTATTTTGGACATTTTGGCTACTACACCTCAAGTTTGGATGGACATTCGGCTCAAAATAAGTGTTTGTCTGCCTATAATGTTGAAAAGCAGCACAAGCCTCATAGAGACTGCTGCAGAAATATGCAACATGTCCTTCTCCTCCACATCTCTTGCAGACGAAAGGACCGTCTAACACAGCATTCGCTTGATAGATCCCTCCTTTTGAAGCTCCTCCCAACTCGTACTTATCAAATCTGGCCGTGAGAGCTTCTAATGCAGCTACAGAAGGAGATTCAGCGGCTCTTCTTTGATTACCCCGAGAATTTCCATGCTCAGCTCTATGGGTGGCCATGTCTTCAATAATCTTCCACCCCTTAGTCTCTCCAACATTCTCCTAAAACCTGCCATTAGCTGCAACATCCAGGATAGCCCTCTGATCATCATAAAGCCCATTGTAGAATTGATTACATAGGCTCCATTGCTCGAACCCATGGTGCGGAATAGATTGCACCAATCTCTTGAAACGGACCCATGCCTCATGAAAGTCCTCATCAGGGCCCTGTTTAAAGCTCGTGATCTGAGCTCTAATTGCATTAGTCTTAGATGCAGAGAAATACTTCTTATAAAATGCTAGGGCCAGAGAATTCCAGTCAGTTATCCCATTAGCAGCTCGATCCAGGTCTCGGTACCACTCCCTAGCAGCATCACAGAGTGAGAATATGAACATCGTCTCCTTTACCTGGTCCTGGGTCACACCTGCTGGTGGGGGTATGGAACAGCAGTAGTCAATGAATATCTCCATATGTTTAGCTGCATCTTTATTTGCAGCTCCCCAAAATTGGTTTCTCTCAACCAAGTTGATGTAAGACGGTTTCGGTTCGAATTTTCTATCCGTCCCTGGTAATGCGAATCCCTTATAGAGATTCTCAGCTTTCGGCTCTGAGTGACTGGCTATACTTGCCTCTTCAGCCATGTCTGGAGATGTGACGGTCTCAGCTGAAGAAGTAGAAATAGGAGACAAAGGCGGATCCTCCTCAAATAGCTCGTTCTCGTAGTAACTGGACAGAGTACTCAGCTCTTCCTCTGTCGGCAATACTCTAGATGATCGTCTCAACTCACGCAAAGTCCTTTCGATCTTAGGGTCCAATGGTCTCGGTACACCACCATGTGACCTGCACATAAGAGGAAACTACAAGTAAAATATGAGAATAGTTTAAGGAACAAATGTCCCTTAAACTAAGAAAAAGACTAAGATAAAAACAACTAAAAATTTAAACAATTGCCTCCCCGGCAACGGCGCCAAAATTTGATACCGTCGTAGAGTACCAAAGATAAATTTATAATCCAAACTACTACTATAGCTAGTGGCAGTTAGGGTCGAACCACAGAGAGGCGATGCAATTACTAGTTGTCTAATTTTAGTCCAAGGTAACAGTTGTGAGGGGGGTTTGATTTGAATTGTTCTATAACTAATGGCAATGAAATTTAAAAGTAAACTAAGCAAATAAATGAGCAATGAATGAAAATGTATGAAATCAAATATTAAAAGGGTGCTAAGATGGTCGGTTCCCTATAGTTTCGGCGGCAGTATCCTAAGTAAATCTAAAATAATCAGGTGAGATGGGAAAATAGGAAGTCCTCTATGTCCATTCTTAACAGGTAGCATCTTTTGATCTAGCTACGGGTCCCTAATATCACTGATGCTGACTCTCGTCCTGAAAAGTGATTTAAAAGTCTAAATTAACTTATCTCTCGATCTTATTAACTTAGTCGTCTTAATTAAGCAGTCTACCTCCCTCCCCTATATTTCGATCTTATCGGGTCGGTCAATTCCTAAGCATTCTACTAGTCGCGTGCACTCGATTCGTCAAATATAGCAATTAAAGTAATTAAGCCGAAGGTATTCTCACGTGAGCTGGTCGATCGACCAGGTAGGCCAGTCGGTCGACCATGGCGTGACTCAAACCTACGAATTTCTACGCCGCCTATACTACAGATCCCCTACATCCTAGCACAACAATAAAATTAACAAATAAAACAATAGAATTCATAATCGAAATAACTAAATAATTAACTAACATGAATCAATAATTTGGCTTTGGAAATTCTAACTAGCAATTCTAATCTATGACTGAATGAAAGTAAAACGAAATTATGGAATAAAAGTTACCAGTTGGAAGCAAGAAGAAGAAATCAAAAGCACGAGCAAAAATAAATTGTATTCAATGATTATGCCCTAAAAATAAACTTGATATAGAACCTTAATTATTCCCTAAAATTCTATGATGATAAACTGATACCTAAAGTTACGTTATATAGATAGTTGTACGTAACTTTTTGTTAAAAACCTAATTACATTGGGCTTTATAGTTCTTTTAATTCACGTCAGAACCACAGTTTGGTCGATCGACCACTATGACCGGTCGATCGATCGAATCGAAATACTGTTGTCTGAAGCTTCGACAATCGTGCTCGTCGATCGACCAAAAGCATCGATCGATCGATCGCTTCTCTTTCTGCAAACTTACTTTCAAAGATTCAATGGTCTATAGACCATGTAGGTCAGTCTATAGACCACTGTAGCTGGTAGTCCGCTTCTAAACTCGCGCAAATTCATCTTTCAGGCTTTGAAATGCACACCAAGTTCGCTTCCCGAGTCTTTACTCCATGTCAAATGCAATGCTAAGTACTCGGGGACGGATTCGGCTTGATCTCCGCTGAATTCTTCACATTTCTACAATATTATACAAAAACACGAAAGTAGACGGAAATAGGGAAAATAGTAGCTTAAACTACACAAATGAGCTCTGAAATGCGTGTAAAATAGGGTGTAAAACATCATATTAAGGACACGTATCACACACAATTCATAATAAGAATCATAAGCAGGCTTGACTGCAACAACTTCCGTTGACGTAGTAGTTATTGCTTTAGCTGCCACCATGGCTTTGCTTAACTTCTGCAAATGTAAAGATTAAAGTACTTACGATGTGTTAATATTCGCACCCTAATATATTTAAAGAACAAGTAATAATTAACCTCTGCGTATAGGTACCTCGGGGATGATAACATTGATGAGGTTGTTAGGCCATTGCACATAAGAGCTCAAGGCTTCTTTCAAATAAGTGATATCCTCATTAAGAAATGGTACTTTTACTTCACCATACTCGTCTTTATATAATTGGGACACTTCCACTTTCCTGCAATTGTGACGAAGGGGTGTACCATGAACATTAACTTGTTGAAGTCGGTCGTAAGCGAAAACGTATCCCCTGGCAACAACAACTTTCTGTTTCCCCTGTAAATAGAACAGATGACAAGCCACCTTGCAATCGCCCTTCACGACAGATTTAATCAATTAGTACACATACATTCACTACCTTTAATAAATTTCATAAGTAAAAAACGTGTATTGAGATGAATAATTATAAACTAGCAGCTATTACCTTTTTCAGTGTAGAGAAGAACGTCTGATCATCAACTACCTCAATCTCATCCTGTGTCACGGTCTTCCTGGCTTCGTCATCCTCTTCAAGTGCCTGATATCGATCCTCGGCTCCCACCTCAGTCTCCTTTGCCATTTCCTTCTCCCTTGCCATGTCCTCCTCGGCTTCCTTTTGTACATTAACACTTGTCTATATAACACGTACTGATTTTGGTGAGGCGTGTCGTTGTATACCCTCAAACATATTTATACCCAACTACTAGCATAGCAAGCAAGTTGGCGTCGATCCACGGGACGGGGGTACTCAAATTGTTCAATCTAATTATGGTTGCACTTAGGGTTGTCACAATTGAAATGGGTTGATGATTCTAAACTAATGAAAGCAATGGAAGGTAAACAAGCAATAAAACAAAAATGATTAAAAGCACTAGGATGTCATGGTTTCATAGGGGATTCATGGTGGTGATCATACAAATATGTTTCCATAGTTGCAAGCAATTAATGTTGTAGAGGAACCGAGTTAGTTTATGTCTTACGGTTCATAGGAATATTTGGGTCCCGGAGCCGAGTCGTCAAGACTGTACAACACTTACAAGTCGACCTACTTTCTTCCTATTCACTTCTATGCATGGTCTAACAAGACTCGAGCTGGTATATATCTTACAAGTCTTGTTGAAAAGATAAGAGATGGGTAAAAAATGCAAGGTTTTTAATAGTCTAGCACTTCATCAAATATAACATGTGCATAGGTTGACATTACAACAAGCAAGCAATTATAAGATAACATATTAGATTAAGTATGGATCTACCCCCATGTTATAGTTTCCCTACTCCCCCATTGATCCTAGTTAAGTAACTACTCACTTATTATCATGGAAAACATGTTATCAATGGTTTTAATCATCACAACAAGTATAAACATGATAAACGAGTGAAGAAATAAGCAATAAAGAGTAAAGAGTAAAGGAATTATACAAAACTTAAGATGAACAATTGGAAAGAAAAGAATAAATAGAAGAACACTTGATTGATTGATGAAGAGTTGTCAATTCTCCAATAATAACCCAATAATCTGCAATTACCCAATAATAAACTTGAACAATAATTAAGGAAAGATTAATGTGTAATTTTGTGGAATGATTGAGATGAATCTATTCTAATCTACTCCTAATGAAAGCTTTGCCTCTACTAAGAGAGCTCTCCTCTTTATTATTACAAATGTAGTATATATAGTGGTACATCATTAGGTTAAGAAAGGGTAGATTAGTAAATAGCATGCTTAAGTGTTGAATAGAGCTTTGCAAGTCCCGAGGGACATGCGTGGATTGAGTATCAATTCCCAAGAAAATCCACGCGTCCTGGCCTGAAGCACGCTTGGCCCTGTAAGGGGATCCGCTCATCCCGAGTAAAAGACGCGCGGATTGAATATCAACCCGAGCGGGTTGTTATTGATCCGAGCGGATTGAGCTGCAGAATTCTCTTTCTTGCCTTTATGCCTATGATGCTTCTATATGCTCCTTATTTCTAACATCTTTGGTCACCATTCTTGCCTTCTCTTCATACTTGTCCATCCAAGATCATCAACAAGCTTCCGAAAATGCACGAGAGATGGGGTTTCTGCCTCAATATCTTCTTTCCTACAAGACATATAAAATGCAATAAGAAAGCAAAATAGGAAGGAATTGACGGATAATATGGCCATGAAATGCTATATTATTATGCAAAATAGGTTCAATTAGGGGACTAAATGTGCGCAATTAAGAGTCACATCAAACATCCCCAAACCGGACCTTTACTCATCCCGAGTAAAGAGATGACTAGAACTAGACCTTTATTTACACTATCCTAGTAATAATATAACCGATGTGAGACAATTAGCGGGTGTCTCTCCGCCCCTTTAACTCACAACAAGACATCTATGAGGTAAGATGCCTTCTTGCAAGGTAAGGTGGGGCTTGCCAAAATGGCGATACATCCAAGCATTAAGCACACAAAACAAGTAATGGATGCATCTACAAAAGAATAGCCACTTTCCTCATCTAGGTGGCGGAAATCATCTACAAGGGAAGCAATTTAAGGGTACACACTCCATCATAGATATTGTTTCTCCAAGCTACTAAGCCTAAAAGGATACCAACAAATCACCTCCAAGTTGTGTCAAACTAGGGTACTTTTATCCTCAATCGCTAAATGCTTTTATCATGAGTAGGCTCCCTATGGTGTTAGAAACACTGTAGGATCGCAGAATTCCCCCTCTTGCCTAGACAAGAAGAAGGGTCGTCCCCTTTCCACCATGCAACATATAAGATAAATGGATAAAAAAAAGGATTCAAAGTGTATGAGTTTCACATTTGTAATTTGCTTTTTGATTTGTTTTTCCCCCCAATTTCTTGTGGCATTTTGACATTTAAGAACATTTCTTGCCATTTTTTGATGTTTGACATTTTGATACTTGGCAATATTTCAATTTTTGCATTTTTTTTGAACATTTTCAAAGTAACCCAATTTTGTAGCAAGGGTACTTCTATTAAAGCATAGGAATCTATTTTTGCTCCTCTTTTCATTTGATGCAATTTGCAAACATTTGATTTCGATTTGGTACTTGAACTCAATTTGATATTTTTGTGCCCATTCCGTTTTTGTTGACAAAACATTGATGATAAGAGTGAATGAACGGTTGCATGGCATCAAAGGTCACCTTGGAATAAATGGTAGCCAAGGAGTTATCACACCACAAAGTACTCTTGACTAGGCCTTAGTCCATAGGTCAAAAGATACTAGTATGACACATCCTAGGGTGTCGTGAGGGTATTCTAGCAAACAAAGTTTCAAGGAGAAAAATTATCTACAAGGGCCTTATATACACTTGTCAAGCTTCCCAAATAGGCATTTTCACAAAAAATTTCTAACCATGCAAACTACATGCCATGATGCAACTAACATATATACAACTATAATGCATATGCTTCTATCAACTAAGATGCCATATAATCTAGATGCAACTCCTAACAACACATAGATACATAAACCGCAACAACAAAATACACCACATCCTCCTTGACATGTAAGCCCATCCTCCTCATAAATAATGAAAAGAAATGGAAGGGAAATAGGGATTAGAACGATCATACCAAGCGGTCTTCACATTCTCTTGACAATGCCTCAAATGTAGTGTTGTATCTATGTGAGAAGAGAATAAAACACAAGTATATACAATTCTACACTACTAAATTGAAGAACATGTTTTTGGTTTTTGAAATTTTCATATTTTTATGGATTTTATTTTTATGAAATTAAAGAACATATTTTTGGGTTTTTTCGAAAGTTTTCAATTTTTTTTGTATTTTGGAATATAAATTCTCATCCCCCACATTATTTTGGACATTGTCCTCAATGTACATGTAGGAGTAGGAATGAAAAAGAAATACATATTTTTGGATTTTTGATTTTATGGAAATTGAAGTACAAATATAATGATATGATATGAATGAATGCATGCTCTAATTAAATGCAATTCTATATGACATATATAACAAATAAGTGCAATATAAACTACACTAGATGATGCATGTTATATTTAGATGCTTGGGTCACTTATGATCAAACATCCCCAAACCGATTTAAGCACTATTTCTAGTGTAGAAAGGAATAGGTTAGGTCATTAGTGACTATGTACGAATTCTAGTCTATATGCAACTAACTACATGAATCATGTGAGATATACTACAATGCAAACTAATTTAATCATATGAGATATGTTACAATGTAACTATACATGAGATATAGGGAAAGAGTATCATACAAATGGAGGTGGTGTAGTTAAGCACCTCTAGCCATCCTACTCATCATCATCGTCATCATTGCGGTTTCCATATCCGCTAGATCCTCCTTGGTCATAGCCTCCTCCTTGGCTAAAGAATCCCCCACTTTGGTCGCCAAAGTTCCCTTCTTGGTTGCCATAGTTAGGGAACAAGAGATGTGGTTGAGCCCAAGATCGGTGAGGGCCTCTAGGGTTGATGTACCATTGTTGAACCATGTTGGAGTAGGAGGGGTATTGGGCCAAGTAGTTGTCAACCCTCCCATTGTGCACTCCAAGATCAAAATTTTTCACGAGCTTCATCAACTCACTCATGGATGGAGCTCTTGGGTCTTGAGGAGTGAATGTTACATGTTTTGTTGGGTAGGGTGGAATGGGTACATAAGATGGTGGTGCTGCACCTCATTCCGGCAACTCGCGAGGTCGATCAGGTGCTTCTTCTCTTGGTGGTGGGTTATCATGGATCTCAATGGGGAGGAAGTAGCTTGGCCTTGGAGAATACCGGCTCAAGCGGGGCTTGGTGGGTGATATGTTCCACCCGCTGAGAATAAGTGATGTGCAACCCATGATGAACCACTATACACTTCCGACCTCATTGTATCTACACCAATGATCGTGGTGGAAGATTGCATCCTCATCTATCAAGGTTCTCCCCTTGATCTTTTCATAGCTTCCATCAAAGTTGAACCCGGGGCAAAGTTCATTGGCCAAAATTGTAATTAGGCCTCCCATCACAAAGGTTTTGATAGTAGTGTTCCCTTGTGCAAAGTCATTGAACCTTGTAAGTATCTCAAGGGGTGTGTTGAAATTGTAGGGCCTTGTCCCTTGCACATTCAATTACTACTCTAGAAAGGTCAAGTCGAGAAGGGTGCACCTATCTTGCTCTAGCCTTCCATTGATAGTTCCGACCACAAATCTCTCAGTGATCCTAATCACCGGATGTTGGATTGCAAAGGTATAACATTGCTTGTAGGAATAAAGTTCTCTTCCAGAAATAGCCCTCCAAAGGTGGTTAACATTAAAGTCGGAGGGCTTATCGGTATCATTCCTTGGTATTTCAAGACCAAAAATACTTGCAAATTGGTCTAGAGTCAACCTATGGTCTCTATTGCAAAGACGGAACTCCAAACTAACATATTTTTGCCGATTGGTGACTACACGGAGACTACAGAAAAACTCTAGCGTGATACTCAAGTAAGTGTCCTCATGGGCATAGAACATCTTCTCAAGACCCAAGCCATTGAAGAATACCTCAGTTTGATTCCTTATGCCAAGTATTTCTAATGCATCAAGATCAATGAATTGAGTAGGTTCATAGTCCTTACCTAGCAATTGCTCGAATTGTTGGCGATGTTCATTTTTGGTGAAGATTACCTCCGGGAAATACTCAAGTTGTGTAACACCTTGTATCATTACATTCTCTTGGCCCCTTGTCTCTCGTGAGGCGGATGAAGTAGCACCCTTGCGACGCTTAGGCACGGTCTCGGCGGCCTTATTGCTTTTGCTCCTTAGAGTCATCATTGCTTGATGTGGTTGGTAGGGATTTGTTCAATTTGTGATGGGGTTTTTGTGGATATTTTGTGAGGAGGATGATAAGAATTGGTTTGATAATATAAGGGAATAGGGATGGTGGGGGTAGGCGTTTATAACAAAGAAGGGTGCTGGGACGAGCAGGTTGGGGCTGGGTTCGGGCGTACCAAACTGTAACCCGACATTTATCCTTTGCAATCCGAGCGTCTTGCCTTCGGCTCGAGCGTCCTGAAGTTGCTGCATGGACATCCTATCAAGGAGACGTGTGGATTCTCTCCCTGCTGGTCTTCTTTATTTTGAATCCAGGTAAGGACGAGCGGCTTGAAAGCGGCTCGAGCGGATCATTGTCTAGCACGTGCGTCCTCTGAAAAATCTGCCCAGATTTTCATCCAGGGAAAATCTTGCTTAATGTATCGTTCAGGACGAGCATCCTGGTGTCAGTTCGAGCGGATCATTAGCTGGATCGCGCGTCCTGGTTCCAAATTGTGCAGATCTTATGGCAGGGAATTGTTATGCCCGAAGCACAGCTCGGGTCGAGCAGGCTACTGTCGGGACGCGCATCCTGATCTGCTCTTTGGTAGTCTTTCAATCGTTTCATGCTAATCCTTTCCCTTGCACCCTTTTGTGCTTCCTCTTATAATCAATCTTTGAAAATTTCCTCAAAGAATGGATAAAGAACCCTCCCTCACAATTCTCATGTAAATAAAAATTCAAGTAATCTAAAATTATGTTTAATATTATACAATGCAAAGTGGTAGAAAGGAATATGTTACAAATGGTGGTTTGAGATAGGACTCCACCAAACTAGTTTAAAATGTTGCAATCTATTGTCCATAGAGCTCAAGGCCCTTAAAAGTTGGTCAAAAGCTTGTGAATGGTCCTCAAGTAAGCATGAGTAAGTTTTGAACCATTGCAAAATAGAGTAGGGCTAATCTATGAGGGACCTTACTTTAAAATCCTTCCCCTTCCTATTTGCTTTGTCATGATGGCCTTCTCGGTTCTTAGCAAACTTGAGATTCTTGTCATTGGGGATTTTCCAATCGCTCCTATTTCTTCCAAAGTCGATGACGAAAATATTTGGACTAGACAATCCTTCAAGGATAGAAGGTAAACTTTTATGGCATTGATGATATGGGGTGTCTTAGGAATTGGGATAGTGGGTGCCAAATTTCCACATGTAGACTCTTTCTTAGCTTTGTCTTTGAGCTTCTCCACTAAGTAATTCTTGTATGATGATTTGACTTTCGTGAGAAGGTCCATAATGTCATCTCCAAGTATCATGAGCTCCATAGTGGGTTTGAAAAGGTTCTCATGGAGGCATTCCTCCTGTTCATCGAAGCAAAGCTCAAACTTCTCAAGGATGGGTTCCTCAAGCAAGTTGATTTCACAACTCCATTTATCATTTGAGCCTATCTTTCCCTCATCATCTTATTCTATAGGTGTGTCATCATTGCTTCCTCCATATGAATCATAAATAGGGGCTTCACTTCTCCTCAATAATTCTTCCTCTACCGTCTCAATGTTCACACCAAAAGTCACACCCTCATACTCACAAAGGCTAAGAGTATTTCGCTTACTCAACCTCATATATTCTTCATCAAACACCACACTTTCGTACTCACAAGAGCTCAAGGATATTGGCTCTTCCCATTTCACATCTTCTTCATCAAAGGTCATCACCTCACATTCACATTTATGGTCAATGCCCAAGGATTAGTGAGGAGTGGTTGGTTGGGTTGTTGCTTGGGTTTCCTTTATTTGGGCAATTCGAATTGCCAACTCCTCACCATAGGTAAAAATATTTTGAAGAACATTGCTCCTATTTTGGCTCTCCTCTAGCACTTTTTTGAAGAAATTTTGTTGATCTCCCATCATTTGGAGAACCATATTTTGAATGTTAAAGTTGGGCTCATCTTCTTGTTGTGTGTGGGTGCGAAAGTGGTTATATTGTGGTATTTGGAATTGGTTGCAAAGTGGGTCTTGGGTGGGTGGTTGTTGTGGATATTGGATGTGGGGATTTTGGTGGGAAAATTTGGGGTAGTAGTTAGGATTTTCATTGTATGAGTTGTAAGGTAGGTTTGTGTTGACTTGCTCCTTAAACTCCCCATACCCATAGTCATACTCAAAAGATCCACCACATTCTCCATGTGTCAAGTCCTGAGCCATCATCATAGCTAAGACAAGGAAACAACTACAAGTATGGAAGCTACAACAAAACGGTAAGAACGAACCTTGAGGAACAAGTTCCTCAAGGTAAAAGCACAAGAAACGAAATTCTCAAAGAACCAAGGCTCCTCAAGAAGAAGCACAACTAAAACTAGATAAAAGAACGATTCAAATACACAACACCGTCCCCGGCAATGGCGCCATTTTGGTGAGGTGTGTCGTTGTATGCCCTCAAACACATCTATACCCAACTACTAGCAAAGCAAGCAAGTCGGGGTCGATCCACGGGACGGGGGTACTCAAATTGTTCAATCTAATTATGGTTGTACTTAGGGTTGTCACAATTGAAATGGGTTGATGATTCTAAACTAATGAAAGCAATGGAAGGTAAACAAGCAATTAAAACAAAAATTATTAAAAGCACTAGGATTTCATGGTTTCATAGGGGATTCATGGTGGTGATCATACAAGTTTCCATAGTTGCAAGCAATTAATTTTCTAGAGGAACCGAGTTAGTTTATGTCTTACGGTTCATAGGAAGATTTGGGTCCCGGAGCCGAGTTGTCTAGACCGTACAACACCTACAAGTTGACCTACTTTCTTCCTATTCACTTCTATGCATGGTCTAACAAGACTCGAGTTGGTTTATATCTTACAAGTCTTGTTGCAAAAGATAAGAGATGGGTAAAAAATGCAAGGTTTCATAGTCTAGCACTTCATCAAACATAACATGTGCATAGGTTGACATTACAACAAGCAAGCAATTATAAGATAACATATTAGATTAAGTATGGATCTACCCCCATGTTATAGTTCCCCTAATCCCCCCATTGATCCTAGTTAAGTAACTACTCACTTATTATCTTGGAAAACATGTTATCAATGGTGTCAATCATCACAACAAGTATAAACATGATAAAAGAGTGAAGAAATAAGCAATAAAGAGTAAAGAGTAAAAGAATTATACCAAACTTAAGATGAACAATTGGAAAGGAAGAATAAAAAGAAGAAAACTTGATTGATTGATGAAGAGTTGTCAATTCTCCAATAATAACCCAAATAATCTTCAATTACCCAATAATAAACTTGAACAATAATTAAGGAAAGATTAATATGTAATTTTGTGGAATGATTGAGATTAATATATTCTAATCTACTCCTAATAAAAGCTTTGCCTCTACTAAGAGGGCTCACCTCTTTATTATTACAAATGGAGTATATATAGTGGTACATCATTAGGTTAAGCAAGGGTAGATTAGTAAATAACATGCTTAAGTGTTGAATAGAGCTTTGCAAGTCCCAAGGGACATCCGTGGATTGAGTAGCAACTCCCAAGGAAATCCGCACGTCCTGGCCTGAAGCACGCTTGGCCCTGTAAGGGGATCCGCTCGTCCCGAGTAAAAGACGCGCGGACTGAGTATCAACCCGAGCGGGTTGTTCTTGATCCGAGCGGATTGAGTTGCAGAATTCTCTTTCTTGCCTTTATGCCTATGATGCTTCTATATGCTCCTTATTTCTAAGATCTTTGGTCACCATTCTTGCCTTCCCTTCATACTAGTCCATCCAAGATCGTCAACAAGCTTCCGAAAATGCACGAGAGACGGGGATTCCGCCTCAATATCTTCTTTCCTACAAGACATATAAAATGCAATAGGAAAGCAAAATAGGAAGGAATTGACGAATAAAATGGCCATGAAATGCTATATTAGTATGCGAAATAGGTTCAATTAGGGGATTAAATGTGCGCAATTAAGAGTCACATCAGATTTTCCAAATCATATAACACATTGTATATTTATAAGACATAAATATTATTACCTTTTTTTCCTCCTCCTCCTCCTCCTCCTCCTCCTCCTCCTCCTCCTCCTCCTCCTCCTCCTCCTCCTCTGCTTCTTTTATGACTTCTTGAACCATATCCAACTCTTTTTCTGATGGCTTTTCCCCAGTTTCAAACATTCTTACAATCAACCTGGCTATTTTCTGAAGCTGTGTAGTAGAAACTAATGTCAGCATATATAGTTATAAATTATGTTGGTTCAAATACAGTATTTATAGATTACCTTCTTGGAATCATTACCACTTCGAGTAGTTTTCCCAAAATACTTAGTGATACCAACATGCGTCGATACCCCTCTCACACGACCTGGATGCTCTGCTTTGCCGATTGCCCTAGCAAGAATGTCATCACGTCCATCAGGCTTCCATTTTCCTTCCTGTACCTCCTTCTCACAGATCCTCTACATACACATAAAACCATTAAGCAACTCACAATTATATAACTCCGACCACCAGCGGTAGGGGTGACATATTTATTCAAACTTACAATCTTCTCTTTGATATCCTTATCATATTCAGTTTTCGTCTTTCCATTCTTAGGAGTGTGACCTTCCACCTAAGCATCGTGACGACTGAATTTTCCAAGCTTTTCCTACAATTCATTCATCACATTGATATCCTCTCAAAATATGTATGATTACTATGAACATATATAACATCCGACTAAAACACCTAATAGTCTAATACTATAAGAATTATGTACTTACAAGTTTCTTCTTAATCAATCTATAACCACCTCGGAAGGCCGTAAAAGGCGGTCTTTTTCTTTGAAATGTTCGCCTTGTTCCTCTCACTCATAGCCTTCATCAAATAAGTTGTATCAAGAAACGTAAGCATGACCAAACACTAAACTAAGTATACTTCTTTACTTATTATTATTATTATTATTAAGTTACCTTAAACTTGTCAGACTGCCTATAAGTGATATAGCTATCCCAATGGTGTTGACTGACATACGGATACTTCTTTGTTGGTGGGTTCTTGTTCATCACCCTGATTTCCTTGTTGAACAAGTGCTTCTCAGCAATCTTTAACTTCCAAGAACTGAGGGCTTCCCCTGTCTTTTTTTTAGGTACTTATCATACTTTTCGGGGACAACGTAAGCTAACTGCATATATGATGAGCATAGTTGGTACAAGTGTTTCGGATAAAACACATATCAAGTAGTAACTTAATTTCAGCTAAAACATTTATTATTGTATATACATACCTTTATTCTGTTTATTAGCATGGTGTTCCATATTTTACTTAGTTCACTGATACGCGGTGTACCGAGAGGCACATACTGTCTTACACAACAACCAATCCAACTCGCAAAATACTCCGCATTCTCACCATATGGCAGGCCCGTATCTTTATCCCACTGTAAGGATTAGGTATCTTTGAATTTATTGCTTCTAGGGAAACCCTGTGGCGCATTCGACCCGCAGTGTGTTGCAAATTATTCTTATCACCCGAGTCGTTGCCTGACGCATTTCCATCGATTCTTTTCCGCTTTTGGACCATATCTAAAGAAGAAATTAATAAACAAATAATAACAATGCATACTTATAATAACAAACAAATCTCTAGAGAGGAGGGTTTATTACTTCTTTAAAGAGGAGAATCCGAATTGATCTGGCGGTGGCAATGGCACAGATGGCGCTGACTGTGACGGCGATGGGGTAGGCTGGTGGTTGAGGGGAAGCTCAATGTTTGATGATTTTATGTGGGGGAGGGGAAGCTTAGAGTATATATGTATAAATAATACAACACTTGCAAGACCTTGTTTATTGGAAAGTAATAAACACGGTATAAGAAAAACTGTTGTATTTTATTTCCAAACAGACAACGGTTTTGTTTGAAACCGTAATTGATTAGTACTATCTACAACGGGTTAGAAATAACCGTTGTCTGTAATATTTTCATGTTGTTTGATTTTCCCGCCAAGAAATAAAGCATCATTTTTATATACATAACAACGGCCTGAACCGTTATAACTGTATACGTCCTGAATAACGGTTTGGGTATAACCATTTTATTTTATATTTCATTGTTTTTGATTTTACCGCCAAGAAATAAAGCATCATTTGGTATATGCAAGCTAATTACAATATGTTTCTTAGAAAATCTTTCTTATTTCCATTAATTTAAAGGATTACAAGTTTACACATAAAGAGTACAAACTACCACCATACACAATAAACTAGGTAAATTACAATTAAGCCATGCCGCATTATTTTTTAGTTCTACGATATCCATGATTAACTTCTTGCATTCTTCTTTTGCCTTCAATATTTCACTATCATTTCCCCGCTTCGATTCTTCAAGTTGATATAGTATACTTCTCACTTGAGTAATCTCGATATCCATGCTCTTTTTCTCATTCACTAACCTGTTTATAACCTTCCTCTGCCACTCAGTCATTGGTTCATCAACCCACTTGAAGTAATTGCATCCACGCATTTTAGTCTCAGGATTATAGAATTTGCAAGTAAGAAACTTTCTTCCCGGATTTTGCAAAGTCTAAGAAGTCCGCAATGCTGCCGAAACTGAGCAATTACATGTCCCTGTTGAAATAGAGGAAGAAGAAGACCTACCACTTGACATAATTTGAGTAATAAGAGAGAGAGAGAGAGAGAGAGAGAGAGAGAGAGAGAGAGAGAGAAATGAAGAAAGAAAGAAAGAAGGTTATTTAAAATAATGATATTCATCAATTGCATAATTTAACACGGTTTGCATAAGAACCGTTGTAATTATCTTATTAATATCTTCCAATTTCCATTTATTTTTAGAGGTGTTTATATTCTAACACGGTTCTTATGCACTACCGTTGTCATCATATTATATGTTATTGTTTCATTCATTTGTCTGTTCGCAAGTTATTTAAAATCTATGTTAATAAGCATTTGCATGTAATAAAGACTAGAACTATATATTAAAACGAGCATATTATACAATGGAGAAAAAACAGTACAACAAGGGAAAAAAAAAGGAGACAATAAAAATTAAAAAACCGCAAAAACAAACAACTAACTAATTAGTAAATTAATTAAACACCCTAACAGGAGTTTGACTTGGAGGTGGGTACTAAGGATAAACTTGATTATAAATCAAGCTTACTACATCGGCATCAAGACGGTGATCAAAATGAGGCACTTCTTCGTCTTCCCATGATTTCGGTACATTAATAAACCTGTACGGTATGAACCTTCTCATCAGATGAGCGTCCTCAGCGGTGACAACCCATAAGTAAGGCCCAGCGTGTACATAACGATCCTTTGGGTCATCGCCATAATAGTCACTTTTGCCCTTTGATGGTCACGTGATGCAAAACTTGCAGCGAGTTGTTTTGCTTAGCGATGATCATCAAGACCATCCCCTCGAAACACGACCAGAGCATATCTAAGAAACCCACGACCAGAAATCCAAGCCGGGAGGATTGCCCTAACATTTGAAAACCCATTCTCAATGAGGATGTCCCTCAATGGGTTAAGAGACTTAGAAACTGGCTTCCCAGCAGCATCGTGTATGACTGGGAGATTGTGAATTATGCACGTAATCGGGTTGATAAAGCGGGTTACCGAGTGCTGAGGAGGTGCGACTGCGGATGATGAAGACGACGATATTCTTTTAATTATGATATGTATGTATATGTAGATTATTTAAAAAGTGAAGTAGAAAGGTTAGTAATAATAAAGTGATTCTTATTGTTACTGCAAATGTGATGCTATTTATAGTATAATAAAGCTATAATTAATTAGATTAATTTCATCAATACGTTACATTCAAACTTGTATTAATTGTACATGAATGCATGAGGTGAATAATGGTCAAACAACCAATAATAATAGGGCATGCATTGGTAAAACCACAAACATTTCAGTTTTCACAATGGATATGTATTTATAATGGTTATAAGAAAAACCGTTGTTTATTGGCGTAATGTGACAACGAATTTACAATAACTGTTGTTGATATATGAAATATGATAACGGCTTAACAAAGAACCGTTATCGTTTTGTGTTATACATACGGTCAAACAATCAATACTGCAACTTTGAATCAGAAAAAGTAAAAATTAAAGGGCATGCATTAGTCAAATCACAAACACTAGAAAATCACAGATAATTAAACAATTTTTTTAAAAATGGGTTCTGTCCAATCGTTGTTGATATATGTAATATGATAACGGCTTAACAAAGAACCGTTATCATTTTGTGTTATACATATGGTCAAACACGCAATACTGCAACTTTGAATCAGAAAAAGTAAAAATTACAAGGCATGCATTAGTCAAATCAATACCGTTGTGCTTTTAGTCATTGGACAACGGTTCTTTGATAACCGTTTTGTTGTTACTAATTGGACAACGGTTTTTTGATAACCATTGTGTTTTTACTAATTGGACAACGGTTTTTTGATAACCGGTGTAAGTTAATATGTTTAACACGGTAGAGTTGACCGATTCTTATTTAACTTGTACCGTTATCACTTTCCAATTCTTAACTTGTTAAGTTTCCAATTCTTATCTTATTATTATACCGGTTCCAATTCTTACTATCTTATTATACCGTTTTCAACACAACCCAAACTCATTATAAGTATAATTATAATTTTCACAATCTTAACTTGTATCGTTTGCACTTTCCAATTCTTAACTTGTTAAGTCCTCCATTAATTTTCCACATCGATTATGTCGTCAAGTTCATCAACTTATAGTGGTTCATATTATTCATCCGCTGATGATGATGATGATGATGAAGCATCATATGAACCTCTTGCAAGACCCCTAAGTAGATTTATATACGCTAAACCCTTTACGTGCATCATTCACAATCTCCCGTATACAGAGGACGGACATGGAAAGGCTATACTCTCGTATAGCCTTGACTTGTTAATAGGTTTGATTCGGTTAGCCGGATTGAGTTTGGTTCAAACTATCTACCCGGACAATGATGCGCATTATGGCTTCGGGTGGTGCGCCCTCATCGAGTTTGGCGGGGGTGAGGAGCGGGAATGCTTTTGTCAGGCTCGCAAACTTGAGCGGACATTCTATAACAATGACTTTTCGAGACTCTGTTTTGATCACGATGATCAGCGGGTAGGCCCATATTTATGGGTTGCGAATGAATCTGGACCACCAAGGTCGCATTGCCGAGTAGGGGACAGTGCCATTGGAATGGGAAAACGACTGTGTGGATTGGATTGAAGGTGAAAGAGACATATATGGTGATATTGTCTCTGATTCCAGAGGATGGGGTAACAAAAAACATACTCCCTCCATTCAACTCCACACTACACATTTGCTTTTTCACGTTTGTCAACGCTTGTTTTACGCGATTTTTTTCTTTAGCTTGATATTTTAATGTACTCCTAAAAACCTAAGTCATTATAATAAAAGTTTGATATTTTTCTGGTGATATTGTCTCTGATTTCCAGAGGATGGGGTAACAAAAAAACGTAACAAAAAAACATAAATAATGAAACTTTAATTCAGACCACCACCATAATCCAAATACAACTTAAAATACCAGATAATAATTAAAGACTTAATTATTAGAATCTGATGAAGTATTAGGATACTCATCATGAATTTCGGTCTATAGCAAGTCGTAGATCGGCCCTTCATTATCACCCGGAAGCACAGGTGGAATGGCCTCTTTCTCCCATGACATAGGCACGGTGGCAAGAATGTGATGCTTCCTGTAATGTTTCAGTAGATGATGATCAAGATGGGTCGCAACCCATAGATAAGGGCCTTGTTGTTTATTATCCGAATAGAAGTCCTCTTTCCCTGCATCTTCCCCCGCAAATCTAGCCCCTAATTTTCTTGCCTGACGAAAACTATCATGTCAGTTGGCTTCGTCAAACACGATAAAAGCGAAGCCTATAAAACCTTGCTTGTTTGTAGACACATGGTACACTTTTTTAACCGCGGTGAAACCGGAGTCATGAAGCATTTGCGTCAACCACCCAAAATTAGGGTTTAAACCCTTTCCATTCACACCATAATGATCCGGGAGATTATGGAGAATGCAAGTAAAAGGCTGTGCGTAACGAGAATGTGATTGTAGCTCCGATACACCAGCCATATTTTTCTTAGAAAGAAATTAAAGAGTAAATGTTTGATAATTTAGAATTTGACCTAAAACATTATGAAGACATATTTATAGAATTATTTTAGTCAAATTGAATATTATTGGTCAAATTGAATATTTATCAAAGTTCTGATAAAGTTTTGAATGTAGTAGTCAAAGTGAAAAATCTAATCAAATACTGACAACAGTTGAATTGAAAAACCGTTATTTCATAATAGAAAACGGTTACAAAAAATCCGTAGCTATAACATAACAACGGGTAACAAAAACCGTTGCTGGTCTTAATTTAGTAACGGTTTTCGAAATGCCGATATCTTAAACTGGCAATGGTTTTCTAAAAAACGTTGATAAGAGTGATTCTATAACGAGTTTTTGGAAACCGTTAAACGTTTTTGACAACGGTTTGTTGGGTAGCCGTTGTCAAATTATAATAACAACGGTTTTTGAGGGAAACCATTATTCCTATTAGCGCGGTCTAGGTTTCCGCCAATATTTGAAAAACGGTAATCTAAGTGTCGCTATTAAATGCATTAATCCATTGTGATACGCTCCATATTGATTGCCAGATTTGGCGTAGTGTATCCAGTACGTTAGCCATAGAGAATTCAAGCAGAAAGCAATCCACTGGAAAGAAGGAGCAGAGATACAGACCATATGGTAGTGGAATCAACAGAATTGACAATAGAGACGAGAATCAGCAACTCCCTACGCTGACAGAGTATGGATTCACAACCGGCATCGAAGGAATTTTAAAAGCGCTCAGAGAAATGGGAGATAGAGTAAGGTGGCCTAGGCCACCAGTAGAAGGACAATCCTGGTGAAAAGACAGTAAGAAAAAGTGCGAGTTCCATCGTGACATCGGACACACTACGGAGGATTGCTACACTTTTCACAGGGAGATCAGATGCCTGTACAAGCAAGGGGAGCTGAGCCGCCTATTACCACATGGGGGCAAGCAGCAGGATAAGGTGGGCTCTGCAAAGCCCGCTGCACCGTCCACATGCACCAAAATAATAAACGTGATAACAGGCGGCTCAGATCTAAGCGGACTGACATATTCGGCGGCAAAGAGACGTGCTACTGAAACTAAAGGAGACAGGCCGGAGACCTCTTGCAGATTTTCCCACAGCGACCTGCCTGCTGTCACCTTTGACGAGGAAGATATCCATGACAACCAAGAACGCCACGATGCACTTATCATAACACTGTCAATGGCCAATTGCACTGTTAGTAAGGTTCTGGTAGATACTAGTAGCTCGGTCAATCTAATTATGCTGAAAACCATAGAAAACATGGGGTTTAGAGAGAAGGACTTGCAAAAGAAGACCATCCCGCTGGTATTGATTCAGTGGAGAAACAACTAACTCATTAGGGGAGATCGTGATCCCAACCTACGCACGTGGAATCAATATACAAGTAAGATACTTGGTCATAGATAGACCATCTACCTACAACATTATCCAAGGAAGACAATGGCTGCATCTAATGAAGGCAGTCCCTTCAACATATCATCAATGTGTGAAGTTCCCCACACTCTGGGCAGTAGAAAAAATACGCGAAGATCAGGAGGAAGCCAGAGGTTGCTATAAGAAGGCACTGAAGTGCACAGCCAGTCCCCCAGCATAGCAATTACAGATGCAGCATGTCCAAGATGAATGCATCGAGCCCCCAGCCGAGGAGCTAGACTATACCAACCTGGACAGGCTGTACCCAGAGAGAACGGTGCTAAGAGGGGCAGGGTGCACAGGTGACCTTAGGCAACACCTAATCAAGTTACTACAAGCCAACATGGATTGGTTTGCATGGTCCCATGATGACATGGTTGGAATAGACCCATCTATCATAACACATAAGCTCAGTGTAGATCCAAGATGCAAACTTATCCAGCAGAGACGGAGAACATTCGCAGCTGAAAGAAATAAGGTGATCAACCAAGAAGTGGATAGCTTACTAGAAACAAACAAAATAAGAGAGGTGAAGTATCCATAATAGCTATCAAACGTAGTAGTAGTGCCTAAAAAGAATGGGAAGTGGAGAGTATGCGTGGACTTCACCGACCTCAACAAAGCATGCCCATAGGATCCCTTCCCGCTGCCACATATTGACGCAATGGTAGATACCACAGCTGGACATGAGATGCTAACATTCCTGGACGCCTGGAGTGGCTACAACCAAATCAAGATGGATCCAGCAGATCAGGAGAAGACAGCATTCATGTCAGAAAGAGGTATATACTGCTGCAATGTCATGCCCTTCGGCCTGAAGAACGCAGGATCTACATATCAAAGACTGGTCAACCAGATGTTCAAAGAACAGATAGGAAGAACTATGAAATTATACATTGACGATATGGTGGTCAAATAAAAGAACGCTAAAGATCATATGCAACATCGGGCAGAAACCTTCAACACACTCAAGGAATACAAAATGAAGCTGAACCCCTCCAAATGCACATTTGGAGTTTCATCCGGGAAGTTCTTGGGCTACATAGTAACCCAAAGGGGAATAAAAGCCAGCACGGAACAAATAAAGGCGGTACTACAATTAGAGTCACCAGAAAAACCAAAGGACGTGCAACGGCTAGCAGGGAAGGTAGCAGCCCTTAGCAGGTTCATATCGAGATCCTCAAACAAATCCAGGTTATTCTATGATATATTAAGGAAGAGCCAAAGATTCGAGTGGACCCCAGAGCATGAGTAAGCGTTCAGAGAGCTGAAGCATGATCTCAGCACTCCACCACTGCTATCAAAACCAGAGCAAGGAGAACCATTGTTCCTTTACCTAGCCGTCATAGAGGTGGCAGTAAGCGCGGTCCTAGTCAGGGAGAAGGATAAGGAGCAACGACAACTCTACAACGTAAGTAAGTCTCAGCTGCCAGTAGAGACCATGTACATTTCTCTCAAAAAACTGGTACTTGCACTTGTAATTGCATCTTACAAACTGCGCCCTTACTTTGAGTCACATACCATAGATGTTGTGACTAACTACCCGCTAAAATCGGTAATGAGAAAGCCTGAGTTTTCAGGCAGAAAGTCGAAATGGTTCGTACAGCTTAGTGGGTATGACATTACCTATGACTCAAGAACGGCGATAAAGTCACAGGCATTGGCATATTTCGTTTCAGACTTTAGCCCAGCTATCCAAAATCTGGCGGATAAAGAAATCTTAACCTTCAAGGGGGATAAGGATGCAGAAGTCTGGCAGATGCATATCGACAGTGCCTCCAATCATACGGGGGCAGGTGTAGGCCTAATCTTGCGATCTTCACACGGAGATTTGATAGCACAAGCAGTTCGTTGTGAATTTAAGGCCGCCAACAATGAAACAGAGTACGAAGCCTTAATACTAGGGATGCAGCTAGCTCTGGATTTGGGAGTTAGAAACCTACAGGTATACAACGATTCCTTGCTTATAGTCAACCATGTAAATGATGAATATGTAGCCAGGGATTCAAAGATGGTAGCCTACTTAAAAGTAGCAAGGGAGCTGAAGCAGAAATTCAGAGATTGCAAGCTCAAGCTGGTTCCCAGAGACCAGAATGTGGAAGCTGTCGCCCTGGGGGCAACTTTTAAGCCAACAGAGCTGGCTAACATCCCCATCGCACATGTATTGGAGCCATCAATCTAAAAGGCGGAGGAAGTAGACAAAGGGGATCTAGAAGATCAGCAAGATGCGGAAAATAGAGCAACAGTTCTGTCAAGCACAGACGATCAATTAGTTGATCCGGATTGGCATACGCCTTACCTAGATTGGCTGAGGCATGGCAAGTTGCCAGATGACAAAAAGGAGTTAAGGGGTTTCAAAATGAAAGCCTCCAGATTCACGCTGATAGACAATGTGCTTTTTAGAAACTTACTGGCGGGACCCTACTTACGGTGCCTGGATAAGCAAGAAGCACATACCGTATTGCATGCCCTCCATAGTGGGGAATGCGGAAACCATGTAGGGGGCAGGTGTCTGTCAAACAAAGCCCTCAGACAAGGCTACTTCTGGCCTACAATGAGGGCAGACTTAGCAGAATACGCTCGAAAATGTGACGCCTGCCAGCGGTCAGCACCAATGATCCACCAGCCAGCAGAACTTTTTCACCCAATCATTTCCCCTTGGCCAGTCATGACATGGGGAATGGTCATCGTGGGCCCTCTTCCTAGAGCCCCAGAAAACAGACTGTGGATTTTAGCAATGACAGACTATTTTTCAAAATGGATAGAGGCAGAAGCATTCACCGAGGTAAAAGATAAGCAAGTCATTTCTTTTATCAAACGTAATATCCTCTGCAGGTTTGGTATCCTATCAGAAATCGTATGTGACAACGGGTTACGATTCGTGTCAAACGACGCGGAGGGGTACTGTGCAAGGTGGAACATCTCACTAAAGAATTCAGCACCTAGGATTCCAAAGTCCAACAGGCAAGCTGAGTCCAGCAATAAAATCATTATGGATAATTTGAGAAGGAGGTTAGAGGAGTTAGGAGGAAAGTGGGAAGATGAGTTGCAACTGGTACTGTGGTCAGATAGGACTACACCAAAGACGGCAACAGGCCAAACACCCTTCAGCCTGGTGTTTGGAGTAGAAGCAGTAATTCCATCAGAAGTTCTAGTTCCAACCCACATGTATGATGTATAACAGGAGAACTGAACATTGCAGAGATGATCAGGAGCCTGGATACCATAATTGAGCTGCGAACAAGCGCAAAGATACATCTGGCTCCCTACAAACAGCCATTTGCCAAAATTTACAACAAGAATGTAAAAATCAGGCTCCTGGAGGTAGGAGACCTGGTTCTCCGCGAGGTGTTCCAAAACATCAGAAATCGCAAGGCTGGCAAATTCGCCTATAATTGGGAAAGACCATACCAGGTTGAAGGCGTTGTTTGCCATGGAGCGTAAAGATTGATGACCATGGATGGTCATATAATACACAAACCATGGAACATACTTCACCTGAAGAGGTATCACTTTTGAAAACAAGTAGAATTTAGTGTAAAGAGTTTATATTCAAAAACCCTAAAAAAAAGAAAGAAAAAAAGAAAGAAAAAAAGAAAAAAAACAGTAGTAGCATGCTGCCAGCCTTTATTTTACGTCCCTTTTTGTTTACGTTTTTTCAAACTTAAAACTGCTATTGGAGCTGTGTGGTCTGTAGCTTCCTGGGACCACAATTGCTCTGGAACCCCATGAGATAGCGCCAGTGATAAGGCTAAAGTCGTATCACCTTAATCAAAGTAAACCTAAACTACTACTAACAAAATAGCTAGCGGTAAGTCAGGGTCGAATCCACAGGGAGGCGGTGATTATCTAGTTTGTTTATATTTAATTCCGTCTTAAGGGTAACCGTTTTCTGGGGGTTTGTTTTGTTTGTTATCTAACCAACTAAGTGCGAGTAATAAAAAGAGGTTTAAACATTGATATTAAAAGTCTAGGATTTCCGGTTCTCTAGGTCAATTATATGGGGTCTATTAATCAATTGCTAGATCTACCAAGTTGTCTAAGGTCATAAGATCGGTCGACTCTATTATGCCCTTTAGATCGATTCTAACATGCGGTCGCTATAATTAGATACAATCTATTTGATTATCGCAGCCTATATTAATTCTAACCCGGTCGGTGAAAGGATTAATTCGCTACACTAATTAACAACTCAGGCCTAAGTTAATTAACTAGAATAAGAACAATAATCAAACGGCAACTTAAACGATTTCACTAGCAATTAATCAATTTCCCCTTTCTAATTAACCTAGATCCCCTTCATCCTAGATGAGGAAATTAGCTACGCATAATAGAAAGAATAACAATAATAGTAATGGAAAACATGATGAACAATAATAAAGATAAACAAGTAATTGAAATAATAATTGAAGAAAGATTAAAACAATACCGTAATTAAAGGCAATAGATCCGAACAATAATTAAACTAAACTAAGTATTTGAGAGAGTTTTCTAAGGTAGCTATACTAAATCTATGTAAAATAAAGCATAAAATAACTTAGGGTACGAGTTTTGGTATTTATAGCAATACATAACCGACTTAAGGAAAGCTGCGGGAATTATAAAACTGGAAGGTTCCTCGATCGAGTCGAGAGTGACTCGATCGAGGCACCAAAGTTCAAGAACACCCAACTCTCGACATTGCGAAATTTAGTTGATTAGGTTGGTTCCTCGATCGAGTCGAGGGTGACTCGATCGAGCATGAAGTTCCTCGATCGAGCTAAGGTTAACTCGATCGAGGCACCAATTTCCTGCTTCGCGCACTGAACTTCAAACGACCGCCATTTCTTCGTTACTTGTCAGAAACAAGCGATTTTTGCGGCGTTGGAAAGCTAAGAAGATAAGCTTTCACCTCCAATTTGAATCACTTGAAAATCTGTTGTAGAACTCGAGATATGGCTCTTCAAAGGAGGCACTTGTAATAAGAAGCTCTTTTCTTCGTGTTTTCTTCTTAACTTCTCTTCCTTCATTCTTATGGATTCTCGTGCCATGCTTCGTGTATCCCTTCATGCTCACTACGCGATGCCCATTTCATTCCTTTGCTCCTCAAATGCATCATTCCTGCATTAAACATCAAAAGGCGGAAGTATCGACATTCTAACATAAAAGGCATGTAAATGATATAAACTAGCACGAAAACCGTATCAAAAGTAATTAAGGGGAGGCATAAATATGTATATAATTATGACTCATCAAACTCCCCCAAACCATCTTTTTGCTTGTCCTCAAGCAAAGCAACACACAATACAAAAGGCAATCATACAAATGGCGAATAAACGACTCAGAGCTAATGTTGATGCACATACAAATCCCAAGCTATCCATATCTTGTAACAAAGCAATGACTAAAGTGTACCAATAAAACAAATTCAAAGGTACGGGAAATAGAAAACATAGCTCAAGTCTCAAGTCACCATACTATAGACAAATGCCAAATACCTTTCGATCTTGCAAGACAAATTAGTTGGATTCTCGCGGATGTCACTCATGCACTCATAAGTATATAGGGTGAGTTATATGTAAAGATAGAAAGAAGTAGAAACACTCACTCAACTTATGAAACATGCATGCAATCTAATGTGATAGGGATTTCCCCAACTAATATGCAATCATCATATGTAGACAAAAGTACATGTATCAAGGACAATAAGGGTGGCAAATGAGTTTAAAGGGATATAAATGGTTTGTGCCAAAGCACGTTATGGATATGTGGAGCTAAGACGGTAGTCGCAGCGCTAACCAAAACAAAAACCAAATCTTTGATAATAAATGAACCCAACTTAGAGAAATGATCTCAACTTTACAACATATGAGAGCTAATAAATTACTCTCCAATTATGCATTAGACTCTAACAACCATCCTTTTGATCCTTGACAAAACCAAATGAAGCAATCTCTTTCTTTTCTTTTCTTTTCTCTTTTACATTTTTCGATTTTTCTCTCTCTTTTTTTTTTCTGTCTTTTTCTTTTTCTTTTTCTTTCGCTTCATATTTTTCTTTTTTCCAACACAAGGATACAACACAATCGCTAAAAGTATTTTGCTATACCGACAGGACAACAATAAGTCCCAACCCAACCATAATAGCAAAATAATTATGATAAACAAGCAATTGCGACTGTCCCGAAAAGGTAGGCAAATTCTTGGATTGTAGCTCATAGGACGTAATTAATATTGGCTACAAGGGTTCAAACGGGCTAACAAAAAGTAATGTAAGGCTTATTTGAACGATAAGAATCGCCTATCCACATGTACTTAGTCAAATGAAAGCAATAGAAGTATCAAGAAATCAATGTCACACTTATGCAGTTTGATATTACACATTCCACAAGGAGAAACCACACTCAAGCCTAATTGACAATGAGACCAGTTTATTGATGTTCCTGGCCTAGGAAGCTCTATAGACCTCAGAATTTAAGTAGTTTACCAACGTAATTATGTCAAATCTAATCAATATAAGGCATGTCAATACGGTAAATACTTGAATTATGAGCTTTGTTTTCATGGCTAACGAGTCAAAACAATGTACATGAACAACTAAATGGGATTCAAATGCAAAAACAATGCAATTTAACATCATTGTTATCTAATTCACCAAGACTCGACCTAAAACAAAGGAAAAACATGTTTTTGTATTTTGAAATTTTTTAATTTTTATGGATTTTTTTATATAAATGCACACAACAATAAGTAAAGCACACAACATAAATAAAGACTCCTCCCCCAAACCTAAATGTCACAAGTGTCCTCATTGTGACGCCTACAAAGATAGCAATCACACAAAAATCCAAAGAACCTAAATGACACAACTAACAAAAGGAATGGAGAAGAAATAGACAATACAATAAAAGAAGCTACAAGGGAAGAGAATACCGGGTAAGAGCTTATGATTCCCCCAAACCAGCAAAGAAAACAGGAAATTAATCATCCGCGCAATTCCTATCATCGTCACTAAGTTCTCGACCCAAAATACTTGAGTACTCGATCGAGCCATATGACACTCGATCGAGGATCCATTCCGTCGAGCATATTTCCTGCATTTAAAATAAATTCGCACACAAATCATAATCAATACAAGTTAAAGCTCGCAACAGTAAATCAAAAAGTAGCGCATGTGCTACACACAAACATAAGTAGCACCAATAAATAGTCCAAGCAAAGAATAAAAACAATGAAAAATGTCCTGGCTCATCAAACTCAAAGTTTATAAAATATGAGCAATGCTCATCATTCTTCAGGTCATCCTCTTGAGGAAGGAGATAAGGCACTTCGTCCATCATAGAAGCTTCATAAAAAACTCTAACTGACTCCTCTCTTAAAATTTCAGCTTCCAAAGCCTCCAACTCAGCTTTTATATCAACATTCTCATCACAGCTGTAAACCATCTCAAGAGGGGGATCATCTCCATAAATAAGCTTCTCTATCTCATCCACTTCCTTGCTCCATGGATATGACACAGCAGCAGGGGCGTCATGCGGATTCCTGTCAAAACATAAAGCAAGACAATCATCAAAAGTAGGATTAAGAGCATTAATCATATGACAAGAAGCTTTTAAATCAGGAGGACGTTTTAAAGTATTATCAAGAACAAATCTAATAGTGTCATCCCCAACTCTTAGTGTCAGACTACCATCCCTAACATCTATGAGTGCTCCTGCAGTGTGAAGGAATGGTCTACCAAGAATGATGGGTACTTGAGAGTCCTCAGCCATATCCATAACAATAAAGTCAACTGGAATGAAATACTTCCCTACTCTAACGGGCACATCCTCTAAGACACCCATAGGTTTCTTTAAAGATTTATCGGCCATTTGTAAGGTCATATTAGTAATACGGAGTTGACCCATATTTAACTTTTTGCAAATTGAATACGGCATGACACTAACACTAGCCCCTAAATCACAAAGGGCTCTATCAATAGCTATACTACCAATATGACAAGGAATAGAAAAACTCCCTGGATCCTTAAGCTTTGGTGGTGAGTTAGCTTGTAATGCGGCCGCGCACTCCAGAGTAAATGCTACTGTCTCCACTTCATCAAAAGACCGCTTCTTTGATAAGATTTCTCTTAAAAATTTAGCATACGCCGCACTTGAGTTACCAATTCAAGAAATGGCACTCACTTGAAGATTCTTTACTACCTCCATAAACCTTCCAAACTGTTTATCCAGCTTGGATTTTTGTTGTCGATGAGGAAAAGGTAGTGTAATAGTTATGGGCTCGGCTGGCTTGACCTTAGAAACAACTTTTGAAACACCGCCATCTGTCGAAGAGGTGCCTCGATCGAGTCGAGAGGTGACTCGATCGAGCACGCTGGTTCCTCGATCGAGCCGGGGTGACTCGATCGAGGAACCTCTGCGGTTCACTCCTTCGTCTTTTTGCTTTTCGTCAAATCTCGTGTTTCATCTTTGCAAGTTTCTTTTTCATCGTCACTTAGCTCCAAATTTCCCAACCCCTTAGGATGCATGTATGGAGCTTCATCATCTTTAATGGGCATGTCCGGACCGTTATAAGAAGTACCGCTCCTTAAAGAAATTGCATTAACTTGCTCATGAGCTTGTTTACCTTGAGGAGGAAGACCGGACTGTTTTGATGGATTTTGAGCCGCCATTTGAGCAACTTGAGTATCCAACATCTTATTATGAGCCATAAGTTCGGAGATTTGAGCCGTTTGCTTTTGCTGCATCATCAAAGTTTGTTGCAATAGAGCTTTTAACTCTGACACTTCATTACTTGGAGCTTGAGGAGGAGGTTGAAATTGCTGAAAACCTCCTTGATTTGGCCTTTGATAACCTCCTTGTGGCTGATTACCACGATTTGGAGGAATAATATAGGTACCTTGTTGAGGAGCTTGAAAGAAATTAGAATATGGTGTACCTTGCTTGAAAGATTGGAAGGCCTGAACTTGCTCAATAGTACTCATATATTTGGCCGCAGTGTGGCCATCTATACCATATCTCTCGCAGGACACTTCTTGTTGAACCATATGAACCATCTCTTGCTTGCCCAAGGATCGGGTAGTCTTCAATTCAGCTATTTGAGCCAATATAGTCTCCAACTGTGCCGCGACCGCACTATCTGAGCCACTTCCTCTCTTACTTCCTCTGGGGTTACCATACTCAGCTGTGTGAGTAGCAATATGATCAATCAACTTCCAAGCATTACTGTCATTAGTGTTATCTTGAAATCTCCCATTAGCAGCAGAATCATGTAAAGCTCTATGATCCTCATACAACCCGTTGTAAAACTGGTTGCAAAGGAACCAAATCTCAAATCCATGGTGAGGGACGGACCGTACTAGTCTTTTGAACCGTATCCAAGTTTCATTAAAATCCTCAGTAGGACCCTGTTTAAAACTTGTAATCTGACTTCTCAATGCATTAGTCTTCTGTGGTGGAAAATACCTTTTGTAGAATGCAAGAGCTAGAGAAGTCCAGTTGGTAATCGCGTCGGTCTCCATGTCTAAGTCCCTTAACCACTCAGCTGCATCATCTCTCAAAGAGAAAGGGAAGAGAGTTTGCTTGACCTGATCTTGAGACACCCCAGCTGTTAAAGGAATAGAACAGAATAATAAATGTAATTTCTCCATATGTTTTGCGGGGTCCTCTCCCCGCTTTTCCTCCAAATAAATTCCTCTCTATCAAGCTTATGTAAGAAGGCTTGATCTCAAAAGTTCCCTTATCAACGGTAGGGAGCTTGAAGCCTTTAGGAATAGAATCAACCGTGGGTTCGGAGTGACTTGCTAATGTAGGCATCTTTGGTGTTGTAGAAGTCACAAAGAAAATAAGTGTGTCCTCTTCTAAGGACGAGTCTTCTCAAAGTATACCGCTCGTAGTCAAGTGTAATCAAGTCTTCCACTTGACTTACTTCTCTTTGAAATTTTCGTCTGTAGCGAAAATTCTTTTCTGGCTCGGGATCAAACGGTAGGATCTCTAACCTGTTAGACCTGGCCATACACGAAAACAACAAGAAAAGATAAAACTGCCTCAAGGAACTGAAGTTCCCTGAAACAAAAGACAAAAATAAACAGAAACAAACAGAACAATTGTTGCCTCCCCGGCAACGGCGCCAAATTTGATAAGGCTAAAGTCGTATCACCTTAATCAAAGTAAACCTAAACTACTACTAACAAAATAGCTAGCGGTAAGTCAGGGTCGAATCCACAGGGAGGCGGTGATTATCTAGTTTGTTTATATTTAATTCCGTCTTAAGGGTAACCGTTTTCTTGGGGTTTGTTTTGTTTGTTATCTAACCAACTAAGTGCGAGTAATAAAAAGAGGTTTAAACGATGATATTAAAAGTCTAGGATTTCCGGTTCTCTAGGTCAATTATATGGGGTCTATTAATCAATTGCTAGATCTACCAAGTTGTCTAAGGTCATAAGATCGGTCGACTCTATTATGCCCTTTAGATCGATTCTAACATGCGGTCGCTATAATTAGATACAATCTATTTGATTATCGCAGCCTATATTAATTCTAACCCGGTCGGTGAAAGGATTAATTCGCTACACTAATTAACAACTCAGGCCTAAGTTAATTAACTAGAATAAGAACAATAATCAAACGGCAACTTAAACGATTTCACTAGCAATTAATCAATTTCCCCTTTCTAATTAACCTAGATCCCCTTCATCCTAGATGAGGAAATTAGCTACGCATAATAGAAAGAATAACAATAATAGTAATGGAAAACATGATGAACAATAATAAAGATAAACAAGTAATTGAAATAATAATTGAAGAAAGATTAAAACAATACCGTAATTAAAGGCAATAGATCCGAACAATAATTAAACTAAACTAAGTATTTGAGAGAGTTTTCTAAGGTAGCTATACTAAATCTATGTAAAATAAAGCATAAAATAACTTAGGGTACGAGTTTTGGTATTTATAGCAATACATAACCGACTTAAGGAAAGCTGCGGGAATTATAAAACTGGAAGGTTCCTCGATCGAGTCGAGAGTGACTCGATCGAGGCACCAAAGTTCAAGAACACCCAACTCTCGACATTGCGAAATTTAGTTGATTAGGTTGGTTCCTCGATCGAGTCGAGGGTGACTCGATCGAGCATGAAGTTCCTCGATCGAGCTAAGGTTGACTCGATCGAGGCACCAATTTCCTGCTTCGCGCACTGAACTTCAAACGACCGCCATTTCTTCGTTACTTGTCAGAAACAAGCGATTTTTGCGGCGTTGGAAAGCTAAGAAGATAAGCTTTCACCTCCAATTGCAATCACTTGAAAATCTGTTGTAGAACTCGAGATATGGCTCTTCAAAGGAGGCACTTGTAATAAGAAGCTCTTTTCTTCGTGTTTTCTTCTTAACTTCTCTTCCTTCATTCTTATGGATTCTCGTGCCATGCTTCGTGTATCCCTTCATGCTCACTCCGCGATGCCCATTTCATTCCTTTGCTCCTCAAATGCATCATTCCTGCATTAAACATCAAAAGGCGGAAGTATCGACATTCTAACATAAAAGGCATGTAAATGATATAAACTAGCACGAAAACCGTATCAAAAGTAATTAAGGGGAGGCATAAATATGTATATAATTATGAGTCATCAGCCAGGTACTTCATATTGCTCTAGTAGATGTTCTCTATTTTGGGCTCTTTTGAAAATACCATTCTACATTCTAATGTCTATGGTACGTTGAAAGTGTTGCCAGCAGGACTGTCAACAATGAACGCGGGGTGACAAGGCACACGATACTCCAACATGCCTAACCTAATTCTCCAGTAGGAGCACCCTCACCAGGCGGCTTGTGGAACATATGAAGGGGGGCTTGGCCGAAAGCTCAAAGCTCACGCAACTACCCCGAATACCACCCCCAAAGATAGCTATCGACACCGAGTACGCGACGTAATCAGGACCCTAGCATGCATGCACAAACGCAACGAGCGTAGAGATCTCTGAGCAACCAGGATCCTGCAACGTTCCTAGAATGACGATAAAATTGCCTAAGGTACGCCCCTGTTCGCTCCAAACATAATCAACACACCTTGCGTCATGAACAAGGTTAAGTAGTCAGAACGCGGCATAAGTCTAAATTAGCCCCCTGGGCTGACACGATAGCTAGCTAAGTCTAAATCAGCCTCTTAGGCTGACACGACTGGTCTAAATCAGCCTCCTGGGTTGACATGGCCACCTCCAATCAGAACGCGGCATAAGTCTAAATCAGCCCCCTAGGCTGACACGACAACTAGCTAAGTCTAAATCAGCCTCCCAGGCTAACACGACTGGTCTAAATCAACCCCCTGGGTTGACACGGCCACTTCCAACATAAATAAGTCGTTGGGCTGACACGACGGTATTTGTAAAGTCAAAAACGACTTCCAAAGCTAAGTCTGACTACCTAATGTGTGCCTAAGTCCATAAGAGGAAAATGAAATCCACAAGTAAGATATAGAATGGATAAAAGCCAACCTGCCAAACCAGACAGGGGCCGTTTCAAAATACGGCCAGACATGCCACCAGGGCAAGCATGGCCCAAAAGTTCAAAACACGCTACCACGGCGGAAACCACGAAGCAAAAGCGTTTTAAAATACTTACAAGTATGCGCCATCACAGGGCCAGACCACTAATCATGGAAAAAATTAAAATATTTTAAATAGAGGCCAGGTCAATGACCTCCCTCTCAGACGCCTCTCCTGCATTCTCCTACTGACTCTCATTTTCAGGAACAGGACCAGGTTGCACCTTCCCATCGCCAGCAGCTTCCTGGACTTCAGCAGCAACAGCAGCCGCCTGGAAAAAGCCAGCCCCCTCAGCAGTAGTCTGCTCCATCATAGTAGGAGAGTTCACCTCACCAACCTCAGGCATCAGCACGCTCAAGTCAGGCTGAACAGGGTAGAGGGTCTCCAGCTACCTCTTTTCCTCCTCTATTGACTGAAGGGTGGTAGGATCAGTCAGCGCAGCACGCATTCCACTAATCTTGCCCTGCCAGGTAGCATAAACAACGATATTGGTGGCCAGGGTGATTAATTCGTTGATCTTTCATCAGCACGCTTGAGAGCATCAGAAAAGATATTGCACACTTCATGGTTGCAGGATAGCTAATCAGACTCCTCCTTCAGCCTCTTCTTAGCGCCAGACAGCTCCATCTTTAGCTCCGTCACGCGCTCTCTCAGATTAAGGCGATGCTGCTCCAAACCAGAGATAATTCCAGAAAGCTCTTGGTTCTTGGCATGAGTGGCTCGGCTGGTAGTCTTAACCACGTCAATTATCTTCCTGTTATAGATGGCTGACTGAAAGGCCTGTTGGCAGAGAACAAAGTTAGCAAGCCCAATGGGAAAGGGTCCGGGGCAGACAAACGCAACAGAAGAGGAAAACGTACCATGAAAGCGTTGTGCACATCATTCTAAGCCATCTCCTCAGAAAAAAATTGCTTGAATGTCTCCTCTAGAGGAGGGAAGAGGAGTTGGTCCATAGCAGGCCAGTAAGGCACCTGATCCACGTTCCTAAAACCTTCAAAAAAATGGACGGTGATGCCTTCGCCAGCAGTGGCAGGGCTCGTTGGAGCAATGTGAGGATGACGTGACAAAGGACTGATCTCTAGAGGCTCGGAGCAAGGCGAGCAGTGCTGGAACGAGTAGGAGGAGATTGAAAGGAGGCCGCAGGGGCATTTCTCTTGAAGGCGGAAGGCGTGTCAGGGCTCCCATCATCCCTCTTTCTCCTGGCACTCTAGAGGATGGCTTCCAAAGGATCAACCTTAGCACCTGCAATGAGCAAGAAGTCAGACGGCGTCATGTAAGAGAAAATCAGAAAAGAAACAGAGACGTCAAGGAGCCAATCAGAAGACATGCTGTGCGATGATTGTTGAGGATTGGAAGAGGAGACAGGTGAGAAAACCTTGTCTACAGGTATGCAGAATGGCTTGTTACGAGCAGATGTAGAATCTCTCAGGCGGACCAGGTTGCGTGGGCTTGCGCAGAAACATAAAGTAAGACAATGAGCGCACAAAGGCCAACAAGATGCCAAGAAAGCTAGTTACTCGAAGTTATGACTCAGTCTTCAAAGATTCAATCAACATGCGGCTGAATGAAGTCCTTCTTCAAATAAAAGAACTCCTCAAACCATTTTTCGTCTTTTGACTTCGACACATGCCTGAAAGAAGCCTCACCCCGGCCACGGAAGGAGAACTGGCCTCTCCCTAAACAACGAATCTCTAACATATGGGCAAGATCGCCCAAACTGATGGTGCTACCAGCATTCTGGCCAGCAGTAAGAGAGTAGAGGAGAACCCTCCACACCTGCACAACAATCTGGGCCATGGCAAAGCCATTGGTCCGGAGGAAGTCTTGGATTAGTTTTGGGAAGGTGAAGCAAAGGCTATATTTGAAGGGGTAAAGATAAAGGCAGACCCAACCCTTCCGGGATGCGTCAGCCTTCTGACCAGGAGTAGGGATGACGATGTCCACCCCATCACCAAACCCCAGCAGCTCTTTAATTAGGGGGATATCGACGACAGTCAGGGAGGAGGCGCAGTTGTGGGGGTGGGTGAAGAGGTCGCGAGATGGAAAAATGGGGTCCGGTATTAGGTTGGTTGGAGCAGCAGACAAAGAGGCGTGATGACCTTTACCCATGATTAAAATAAAAAGGGTGATTGAAGAAATGGGATGAATACCTGACGATGTGGGGATGAAGCCCCGGTAGAAACGGCGGAAGTCCGGCGGGTAAGCAGAGGAAAGAGGAAGGATTTAAGAGAGAGTGAGGGTCAGTTTTTTGAAAATTGAATGAGGTAAGTGGATTGGGCGGTTGAGATTATAAAGGGGATGGAGTTAAGGGGGTCGAGAAACGAGGAAGGGAGTAAATGAGGAGTGCTTGGGAAGTTGTGCAAAAGACTGCGTAAGGTTAAACTGATAATTCCTTACTCGTCATTCCAAAGCGTGTCTCGCAAGGAATTAGGGGCAAACTGTTTGGTCCAAATTTTGCGTATTGGGCCGGCAAAGAAGTATGTTCATCAAGACTAGCATACGAATTGGGCCGAGTAAAATATTGGCCTTGAGGGGCCCGTAAGCTGAAAGCAATCAGGGAGATCTTAGGGAGAATAGGGAGAACAAGGCTCCGGACAGGGAAGCATGGGCTGTCAGCTAGAAGAAGCCCAAAAAGACCGGGATACAGCTTTATTTGCCGCACAAGAAACCTAACCCTATTAGGGTTTAGGGCCTATATATATACAAGAGGGAGGAGGAGAAAGATTCATTCAGAGACCGAAATACTGATATGGCTAAAGTCGTATTACCAAATCAAAGTAAAACTATCTCAAAACTAACAAGAATAGCTAGTGGTAAGACAAGTATCGAATCCACAGGGAGGCGTTAATAGTTAAGTCTGTAAATATTTAAATTGTATAAAGGTAACCGTTTTCTGGGGTTTGTTTTGTTTGTTATCTAACCAACTAATTGCGAGTAATAAAAAGAGGTTTCAACAATGATATTAAAAGTCTAGGATTGCCGGTTCACTAGGTCAATTATATGGGGTCTATTAATCAATTGCTAGATCTAGCAAGCTGTCTAAGGTCATAAGATCAGTCGACTCTATTATGCCCTTTAGATCGATTCTAACATGCGGTCGCTATAATTAGATACAATCTATTTGATTATCGCAGCCTATATTAATTCTAACCCAGTCGGTGAAAGGATTAATTCGCTACACTAATTAACAACTCAGGCCTAAGTTAATTAACTAGAATAAGAACAATAATCAAACGACAACTTAAACGATTTCACTAGCAAATAATCAATTTCCCCTTTTTAATTAAACTAGATCCCCTTCATCCTAGATGAGGAATTTAGCTACTCATGACTAAAGCAATAAAAACAATAATAATAATTGAAGATATGATTAAGAACATGAAATAAGAGCAATAATTGAATAACATAAACTTGAATGATTAATTGTTGAAGAAAGATTAGTACCGTAACAAGGAAAGATTGAAGCTAGAGAGAGTATTCAGCGTGCGAGGCATGATAATTTTCTGAAACATCTTAACAACAGATTTAGCATCACAAGTGGGGGTGGCAATTGCCTCCACCTATTTAGAAACGTAATCTACCGCTACTAATATATAGTGATTCCCATGAGAAGTAGAGAACGGCCCTTGGTAATCAATGCCCCAAACATAAAAAATCTCTACTTCTAAGATTCCAGTTTGAGGCATCTCATGCCTTTGCGAGATATTACCCGTTCTGACTTGCATCACAAGAACGGACAAAATTAGTAGCATCCTTTAAGATAGTAGGCCAATAAAAACCCGATTGTATTACCTTAGCAAATGTCCTAGAAGGACCATGATGACCACCATAAGAAGAAGAGTGACAATGAGAAAGGATGGCACGTACCTCACCCTCTGGAATACATCGTCTGTAGATACCGTTTGTGCACTCCCGGAATAGATATGGATCGTCCCAGAAATACCACTTCACATCATGCAAAAATCTCTTCTTCTGCTGATAGGATAAATCAAGAGGAAGCATACCTCCTACCAAGTAATTGGCATAATCTGCAAACCATGGAGTATTTGCAGCTACAGCTAGAAGTTGGTCATCTGGAAAAGATTCATCAATGGGCAAAATCTCCCTTCCCCGCAAATCTCAAATAGACAAATGATCTCGAACAACATTCTCAAGACACTGGACTTATCATGAATTTCTAAATCAAACTCTTGTAATAATAAAATCCATCTAATAAGTCGTGGCTTAGCCTCCTGTTTGGTTAAAAGATATTTTAAAGCTGCGTGGTCAGTGTGAACAATAACTTTAGAACCAACAAGATAAGCTCTAAATTTGTCTGAAGAATAGACAACCGCAAGAAGCTCCTTCTCGGTAGTAGCATAGTTGATCTGCGCATCATCAAGAGTCTTACTTGCATAGTAGATGGCATGTAACACCTTATCCTTTTGCTGCCCTAAAACAGCTCCAACTGTATAGTCACTGGCGTCGCACATAATCTCAAAAGGAAGGCTCCAATCCGGAGATCGGATTATGGGAGCTGAGATAAGAGCTTGTTTAATCCTGTCAAAGGACTTAACACACTCATCAGTAAACACAAAAGGTGTATCTTTATGAAGTAGCCGAGTTAGAGGTTGAGCAATTTTAGAGAAATCCTTAATAAAGCGGCGATAGAACCCTGCATGACCAACAAAACTACGCACACTTTTAACATTAACCGGGTACGGGAGTTGTTCAATTAACTCAACCTTAGCTTTGTCCACTTGAATACCCTTACCTGACACCAAGTGACCGAGTACCACCTCTTCAGTAACCATGAAGTGGCATTTCTCCCAGTTGAGAACAAGGTTGCTCTCCTCACAGCGCTGCAAAACCTTAGTCAAGTTTCTCAAGCAAACATCAAAATCAGTACCATATACACTGAAATCATCCATAAAGACTTCCATGATAGGCTCTATGTAATCAGAAAATATGGTCATCATACAACGCTGAAAAGTAGCAGGAGCGTTATATAAACCAAAGGGCATCCTCCTATAAGCAAATACACCATATGGACATGTAAAAGTGGTCTTTTCCTGATCGTCAGGATGAATGGGTATCTGAAAGAAACCGGAGTAGCCATCTAGGTAACAGAAATAACTATGACATGCTAATCTCTCTAACATTTGGTCAATGTAAGGAAGTGGGAAGTGGTCTTTCTTAGTGGCCGTGTTCAACTTCCTATAGTCAATGCACATCCTCCACCCTGTAACAAGTCTAGTAGTAATCAATTCATTCTTATCATTCTTTACTACTGTAGTACCTCCCTTCTTAGGTACAACTTGGACAGGACTAACCCATTTAGAATCAGATATAGAGAAGATAATACCGGCATCAAGTAATTTCTGTACCTCTTTCTTACCACCTCCTGCATTGGAGGATTTAGTCGTCTCTGACCTTGTGCACTAGGCTTGTGGCCTTCTTCCAAATGAATACGGTGCATACAAAAATCAGGACTAATACCTTTTAGATCATCAATGCTATACTCAATGGCCTTTTTATGAGTTCTCAAAATGGTCAACAAAGCAGATAGTTGACCTTCAGTTAGGCTAGCATTGACAATCACTGGGTTCATTTCACAGTCATCAAGAAATTCATACTTAAGATGAGAGAGAAGGGGCTTTAGTTCAGGTTTCTTTACCTCAGTTACCTTAGGTGCAGTACCCAAACTATATACCCTTTGATGGGGACATTCCTGTCCAGTTAGAAGCCTCTCAATCCGATGAACTTCTGGACTCCATGAACCCGGCTGATCAGCTGAATCCGTGACTAGGGCAATCTCCAGAGGATCCCTGTCCAAACACATAGGAAGACACTCATCAATAGTAAAATCAACAACATCTATACGATGACAAGTCTCTTCTATCATGGGATGTTTTAATGCTTTTTCCAAGTTAAAGACAATCGTATCATCCCCCACAGCTAGAGTCAATCTCCCTTGCCTAACATCTATAACCGCCTCCGCAGTGTGTAGGAACGGTCTGCCCAAAATGATAGGGATTTGGTTGTCCTCAGCCATGTCCAAGACAACGAAATCAACGGGGATGAAAAATTTCCCAATACGAACGGGAACATCCTCCAACACCCCCAGTGGGTGTTTAACTGATCAATCGGCCATCTGTAGTGTCATATTAGTAACTGTCAACGGACCCATATTTAATTTCTTACAAATAGAATAAGGCATAACGCTGATGCTAGCTCCTAAATCACAAAGAGCTTTACTAATAGCAAGATGACCAATATGACAAGGGATAGAAAAACTTCCTGGGTCCTTTAATTTAGGTGGTGAATTGATTGGCAACATGGCACTGCACTTCTGAGTGTAAGCAATAGTTTCCACTGCATCAAAGGATCTCTTCTTTGTCAAAATATCCTTCATGAACTTTGCATAATCCGGCACTTGAGTAATTAATTCAGTGAAGGGAACACTTACCTGTAGATTCTTCACGACCTCCATAAACTTACCGAACTGCTTGTCCAGCTTGGATTTTTGTTGCCGATGAGGAAAAGGTAGTGCAAAAGTAATGGGCTTGGCTTGCTTGACCTTAGAATCAAGTTTTGAAACACCGTCATCTGTCAAGGAAGTGCCTCGATCGAGCCCGGGCTGACTCAATCGAGGAACCTCAGCAGGTTCAGCTTTGTCGTTCTTTTTGCTTTTATCGTTAGCTCGTGTTTCAACTTCGTCAGGTTCTTTCTTATCATCACTAAGCTCCAAATTACCCAATCCCTTGGGATGCATGAAAGGTATCTTAGCATCAGCAGTGGGCACATCATTATCAAGGCTTTGTAGATCGGGATTTGGATATGTGGTACCGCTCCTCAGCTGAATAACATTGGCTTGTTCGTGAGCTTGTTTACCTTGAGGGGGAAGACACCCGACGTGTTTTGATGGATTTTAAAGTGCCATCTGAGCCACCTGGTTATCTAGCATCTTATTGTGGGCAATCAGCTCAGAAATTTAAGCCGTCTGCTTCTGCTGCATTGACAAAGTTTGTTGCAAAAGACTGCGCAACTCCGCCATCTCATTGTTCGGAGCTTGTTGAGGGGTTTGTTGAGGAGGCTGTTAATATTGATTGTTAAACTGCTGGCCTCCTTGATTTTGCCTTTGATATCCCCCTTGTGGTTGATTACCACGATTGTTGGGAGGGATATAAGTATTCTTTTGTGGTTGCAGCTACTGCAGGTTTTGCACATTCTGACTAGACCATTGAAGGAATGGATGCTCCTTCGTTCTTTTATTATAAAAGTTGGAGAAAGGTGTACCTTATGCACCTTGTCTGTAAGCCTGAAAGGCATTAACCGGCTCCAATGTGCTCAAGTAATCAGCTGCACTGTGGCCGTCTAAACCGCATCTAGCACAAGACTCCTCTACTTGCTGACTCATAGCATGAACTCTTTCCTTACTACCCAATGATTGGGTAGTCTTTATCTAGGAAATCTGAGCAGAAATGGTCTCTAACTGTGCCGCAAGAGCACTATCAACACCGGTACCTCGCGTGCTTCCCCTACGATTTCCATATCTGGGAGTATGGGTGGCAATCTGATCAATTAACTTCCACGCGTTATCATCATTGGTGTTGTCCTGAAACCTCCCATTCGCAGAAGAATCCAAAAGGGCACGATGATCGTCACACAACCCGTTATAAAACTGGTTGCAAAGAAACCACTTAGGGAAACCATGATGGGGAACTGATCGGACCAAACGTTTGAAGCGAATCCAAGCTTCATTCAAATCTTCAGTAACTCCTTACTTGAAACTAGTAGTTTGACTTCATAGTGCATTAGTCTTCTGAGGTGGGAAGTACCTCTTGTAGAAAGCAAGAGCTAAGGTATTCCAGTCTGTAATTCCTTCACCCTCCATATCCAAGTCTCTCAACCACTCAACAGCTCCATCTTTCAGAGAGAAAGGAAAAAGCACCATCTTTATCTGATCTTGTGTCACTCCAGCTATTTAAGGAATAAAACAACAATAAGTGACGAATTTCTCCATATGTGTCACAGGATCCTCAGCAGCTGCCCCTCCAAATAAGTTTCGTTCCACCAAATTGATGTAAGATGGCCGAATTTCAAAAGTTCCATTATCATTAGTGGGCAGCTTAAATCCTTGTGGGATAGAAGCTAAGGTCGGCTCGGAGTGACTGGCTAGAGTAGGCATGATGGTAGTCTCGGAAATAAGATTTTCGACTGGGATATCAGCCTCGGGAATTTCGTCCTCTGTGTAGGACTGATCGGCCGAATGTTCTAAGCTCGCCGTCTCGATGTCAAGTATACTCAAGTCTTCTACTGACCCACTTCTAGATTAAATTTTCGTTTGTAGCGAAAAGTCTTCTCTGGTTCAGGATCAAAAGGAATAATCTCGGACCTATTAGACCTGGGCATACACGGAACTAACAAGAAAAGTGTGAGAACGGTCTCAAGGAACCAGGTTCCCTGAGATAAAGAGACAAAATAAAAAGAAACATACTTAAACAATTGTTGCCTCCCCGGCAACGGCGCCACATTTGATATGGCTAAAGTCGTATTACCAAATCAAAGTAAAACTATCTCAAAACTAACAAGAATAGCTAGTGGTAAGACAGGTATCGAATCCATAGGGAGGCGGTAATAGTTAAGTCTGTAAATATTTATATTGTCTAAAGGTAACCGTTTTCAGGGGTTTGTTTTGTTTGTTATCTAACCAACTAATTGCGAGTAATAAAAAGTGGTTTAAACAAGGATATTAAAAGTCTAGGATTGCCGATTCACTAGGTCAATTATATGCGGTCTATTAATCAATTGCTTGATCTACCAAGCTGTCTAAGGTCATAAGATCGATCGACTCTATTATGCCCTTTAGATCGATTCTATCATGCGGTCGCTATAATTAGATACAATCTATTTGATTATCGCAGCCTATATTAATTCTGACCCGGTCGGTGAAAGGATTAATTCGCTACACTAATTAACAAATCAGGCCTAAGTTAATTAACTAGAATAAGAGCAATAATCAAACGACAACTTAAACGATTTCACTAGCAAATAATCAATTTCCCCTTTTTAATTAATCTAGATCTCCTTCATCCTAGATGAGGAATTTAGCTACTCATGACTAAAGCAATAACAACAATAATAATAATTGAAGACATGATTAAGAACATGAAATAAGAGCAATAATGGAATAACATAAACTTGAATGATTAATTGTTGAAGAAATATTAGTACCGTAACAAGGAAAGATTGAAGCTAGAGAGAGTATTCAGCTGTACGAAAGTAAAATAAAGCGTAACCTAATAAAAACGTACGATTTCCTAATTTATAATACAAATATCTGTTTTAGGAAAATCCGGAAAATAATCTGCCAGAGAGGTTCCTCGATCGAGCCTGAGGTAACTCGATCGAGGACGGTTGCTCGATCAAGCCTCAGGTGACTCGATCGAGGAACCAGCTTCGCAGACGGTTTCCTTGTTTCTTTCACTTCTAGCCTTCATGCTTCCTCGTTCCTCGTGCCATGCTTCGTGTATTCTACTATGCCATCCCTGCTACACTCATCTTAGCTTGATTATCCTTATAATGCGTCATTTCTGCATTGAAACATATAATAGCGGCAATATCGACAATTCATTGAAATTAGGCATATAAATGATATAAAGGCACGAAAACGGCATATAAAATGGTATGAAAAGTAGCTATAAAAGTATATATAAAAGTGATACATCATATACCAACATAGTGCATTGTGCTAGCTAGATCACCGCGCTACCTCTCTTGTACTCGTCCTTACATTAACAGCTAGTTTAATCATTGGAAGGGTACCGTCCCTTCCCGCGATCGTTTCCTACATTGTGTTTTCCGCGTCACCAAATCTCTCGTGTCAACACTTATTTACATCTTTATCTTTCGTACTTAGCATTCACACAAACAATACAATCTACATATAACGCATAAGACCGCTTTGACCCAATTTAACCTAATTCAGTAGAAAAATACCAAAACAGTAGTTAACTAGTTATCTTAATCCTTACTCCGGAGTCCGTACTTCTTGATACGTGATACGGTCGTTTCTGTACCAAAAATAAACCTAAATACAACTAACAGAAGCTAGCGGCAAGTAGATCGATCTCCTCAGGGAGGCAAGATATCTGTAGAAGTCCTTCTATTTGGTCACAAATGGGGGGTTGTTTGAATTGGCTTCTAAACTACGAGGTTTAAAGGAAGAGAAATAAGGATAAGAGCAGTAAAAGCAAGGAAATAAGTTTAAACTATCAGATAGAGAGGGACATGTCGGGAATTCGGTTCACTATTGTAGTCCAGTGACACAGCTATATTAGTCTCAGACGAATTAATGTAAGACGGATGTGGAAAGGTCCACTTTCTATCCTAAAATACCACTAACTTAACTTTCATTCTCGTCAGGGTAGTCTACTGTTCATAGCAGGCCTATTTAGTCCAATCTTTCAATCTAGGATTAATTTTAGCCAGATTAAAAGGTGACTCAGAAGTGTGCACTCAACTAAGTCGATAAATACAATTAAATTGCTATGGTGACAGAATCTCACAATCAATTCATCTATTTCATTTACTACATCGTCACATTCCTACCGCATATCCCCTAATCCCAACATGAAAGGGGTTTAGCTACTCATATTACTAATTAAACTATCAATACTAACAGCAGACAGATTTCCAGCAGTAAACATTATGAAATAACAAATAAATTGCATAAAAGTGAATTAGGGCAGTAGAAATAGCGAAGTAAACAAATGATTAAAGCAAACAATGATTAATTATTATTAAGAGAAGAGGAAAGGAATTACAATCGAGCGAATCCGGCGTAAAGAACACAAAATCCGAGCAAGGTAAATCCGAGAACAAGGTTACAGTGAATAGTAAAAAGCAACGCAGTAAAGTTTTACAGTAGGAAAATTAGATAGTGAAAAGATAGATCCTAATGACCTAGTAAAGCGTGCTTAAATAGAAAAGTAAATAAGTTTAACGAAATAAACATAACACGGGTTGTTTAAAGCCCATAATAGCGAAAACCACTCGATCGAGTGGAATAAAACCACTCGATCGAGCAAAACCTCAGCAAATCTACTCGATCGAGTAGATAGTTACTCGATCGAGTAACTCATCTTTCAGCAGCTTAAGGATCGAGTAGAAAACTACTCGATCGAACAACCACGGACGTAAAAACCACTCGATCGAGTGGTAAAACTGCTCGATCGAGTCCTTTGTCTTCAAATCAGCTCAAGTCCGTGCCCGACTGCCTCGTAGTCCGTGCCAACACGCTTCCCAACGCAGTATCTCACTCAGGAAAATCCCGTCTCCTCTAAATGCATGCAAAAAGGACGAAAAAGGGTACGATTCCACTACTTTCGCGTTCATTCCTACAAAATGGACAAAACGAACCAAAGTAGCCAATTCGGGGCAAAATACTATAAAAACAGTATAAAAATGCATAGAAATACGTGCTGAAATAGGCTAATAAGACTATATATTATGCACGTATCAAATCTCCCCAAACCAAACCTTTACTCGTCCTCGAGTAAACTAAAACGCAACTAATGGAACGGAAATGATAACCCAGCGCTAGGTTAACTTGTCTACTTGAACCAATTTAATGCAACAAAACTAACAGTTATAGCTAAACAGTCAATACGCAAACGAATTATAAGCTGTTCAGAAATATAGCCTACCTATCAACCTTGCAAGACCAACAAAATCGGACTCTCTCGTGGTCACTCTTCTCTCATGAAGCAAAGGGTGGATGTTAAATGTAAAAGAGAGAAGAAAAGACAGTCACTCACATAACTGCGACCTACATAGCATGCATGCAACAAAAATGAAAGATAATTCAAGTACTATTGCACACACTTCAACCAATAATGTCCGTTACAGCCGAGGGCTTACAAATAATATGGGAATAGTGAGGTTCAGGTGAGAAAAGGCAAAACAAGTTATGGAAATGTGGAGGTAAAAGCGTCAAGCTAGTTCCTAACAGGACCATGATAAACCATCCGAATCTCAAAGTACAAGTGCCCTTCATTTGGCACACAACTCACTAGACTCAAACACAATCTCCTCAAAAATATAGAATAAGAGTGGAGGAGTCAGACGGTCACAAACTTCCCTTTTTTAACACCGTCTGAATGAACTAACTGAGACAAAACAACCCTTTTTTTTTTCTTTCTCTTTTTTTCTTTTTCTCTCACGTTTCCAGCTTTCTCTTTTTTTTCATTTTTTTCTTTTTCTTTTTCTTTCTTTCACGTTTTTCTCTTTTTTTTTTTCTTTTCAATTCTTTTTTTTTTCACTTATTTCTCCTTCCTTAATTTTCCAACAACTCCATTAAGAAATACGGGCCAAACTGCAGATGAAAATTCATACCCAAAAGAACATACTAAACTAGCTTGACTAGGCAGGTTTAATTTGGAATGTAGCTAATAGGTCAAAAAGGCAAGTTTTGGCTAATGTGGAGCTAAATGGGTGAAAGATATAAAGAAAGGGAAATTTGCAAGCACCTCCCTGCATGTGACACCGACCACAAACCCGAATATGTGCATTTGACAAGAAATTGAATGTCATAAAAGTGCAAAAAAGAAGATGAACATGCTATGCAAGGAGTACTACTCTCAATTCCTAATGAACTGGTCATGAATGTCACCAGTTATGGCTCTAAAACTCAGAATTTTTCAAGTAGTTTGCCAATTTATCAGGTCAAGTCTAAACAGTTAGCTATATTTGAACAGAAACTCGTAGATCATGCGTATGACAAAGCTAATAACTATCAATAAAGTGCAAGGCTCAAGTAAATTGACAAGTTATAGTGCATTATCATCATGGAAATCTACCGTTCCGACTCAACCTATATGCAAAAATAAACGCTAATATTTTTTGAATTTTTGAAATTTTTCTAATTTTTTTTGAATTTTTGATTTTTGATGAAATAAAGAACAATGCAAAGCTGAAAAATAAACGTGAATGCAAAAACAGATGCAAATGCAGACTCAAAATGATGCAATACCCTCCCCAAACCAAAACGGACAACGCCCTCGTTGTCCTCCAGCATAGACCAGCAGATATATACTGGGGAACGGGAGTATACAACCAATAAAAAAAATAAAAACAATAAATAAAAAGGAGACAAAATAAAAGAGTAAGAAATACATACAAAACACGAACTTCCCCAAACCAGCCAGAAAACTGGGGAAGTGAGTAGACCAGTAGCTACTCGTCGTCGTCGCCGTCGTCGTCCACCACCGTGTACTACGGGTTCTGCTCCTCCTCTCTCCTCCTCCGCTCCTCAGCTCGAGCTCTCTCCACTGACACCTCTGGGTCCTCGTCTTCGTCCTCCTCAGACACCGGGTACCCCTCAGGTGGGTACCTGTAGAAGGAAGGGTGTGGCCAACCCTCTGGGATCGGACGGTGTCGCCGCAAGTGGTACTCGTACAGAGGGTGTAAAGCAAGAGCTAAATCCCTCTCCATACGAGCCTGACGCTCTGCGATCTCAAGCAACAAACCGTAAACGGCGCCCCCTTGGTCCATGACCGCGGGCGCCACAAAGGGAGGAGGTGGTACGAAAGTAGTCGGTAGGTCCGGCTGAGCCTGTGTCTGGTCAGTGGGAGTGGGAGTGGTAGTAGGAGTAGGGGTCAGAATGGGAGCAGCCGTGGAAGGCTGAGTGCTCCCTGAAGGTGTGGACCCCTCTCCAGTCTCAAGACACCGCTTCTTGGCAGCGGGTGCAGCGGGAGTAGGTCGGAGTGGAAGGTGAAGGTCAGGCAGTGGTGGCAGACGAGCGCCCCTAGCAACAGTGGGCAAGGGCTCTAGACGGGGGAGAGCGTCACAAGGTAAGTCTACAGACAAGGAACCGTCTATCTTCTATGTCTGGTAGTCTGGGGTAAGCCAATGCTAAGAGAGCATGGCGTCCAGACTCAGTAGCCTCTCCCCCTCGAGGTACTGCAAGTCACGAGGCTAATCGGGGAAGAAGGAATGGGCAAGAATGGTGGCTATGCCACCGCAAGCAATAGTTCCCGTCTCCTTCAGCCCCTGGCTCTGAAGGTACTGGGCGGTCAAGTAGGAAATGTTGAGGGTGAAGGGACCCTCGCAGTCAATGTTTAGGTAACCGCCCAGGATGGAGAGCTCGGTGTTTGTGATGTTGTTCGGCTCCTTTCGGCCGAAAATAGTGCTCCCCATCAATCTAAGAAAACAACGGACAGGGGGAAGGTGGACCTGCTGGAGCTTTCGCTCCGCAAAAGTGGTCTGGGCAAGGGTCCGCCAAAGCTGACGAACGACCCTCCTAGGGGGTGCAGTCTAACTCGTAGAGGTAAGGCCAAGTCTCCTACCAAACTCCTCTAAGGTCATCGGAAAAGTCCGGTTAAACAACCGGAAGGACACGGAAGAACTAGTGGGGTCAGCCTCGTGTGCCCCGGAGGAGAAGGTAAAGGAGCTGAGAAACTCGAGGCTCAGCTCTAAAAAGGTACGGCCGCTCATGGTGATGAGTCCGGCCATCCCCGTGCCCCGTAGTAAATCACAAACCGACTCGTAAATGCCGAGTCTCGCAAGTGCCGATTTCTCTAGAAATCGGGAAGGAACAAACGAACAGCCTAGTAGGTTATAAAATTTCTTGCGATGTAAAGCATTAACAAAATGTACCTGCAGATAGCGTGGGTGAGGGTCGAGGGAAGTGTCCCCTCGAACCGTGACCGTGCCAGAAGTAGAAGGAGCAGCAGCTGCAGTAGAAGTAGTAGCAGAAGTAGAGGTGGCTGGAGCTGGCGTAGAACGAGACTGTCTACGACCCCGACCTCTGGAACTCAAGGCAGAAGCCCGTGCAGTGACGGTGTGAGGTACCAGTGGTCGCTCTAAAGGCACCAGTGATCGTGGGCGAGTCCACCACAGGCGTGAAAACGGCTGCCGGTGTAGAAGTAGTGGCTGCTGTGGCCACCACTGAAGAAGAAATACTAGCAGTGGTGGTGGCCGTAGAGGAAGTGGCAACCTGAACTGAGCTAGCAGCAGAGCTAGCTGGAGCAAAAACTGTACCTGCAGCTGAAACTAGAAACACTGGGGCTGCAGTACTCACTAAAGTGGAGGAAGTGACAGCGGCAGGGGCCACTGTCTCAGACAGAGATGGACTAGAGGTGGTACTGGTAGAAAGCAATGGACTAGACTCCATCCTGTAACAAGAGGCATGGGACATGATAAGAAAACAGCGGCTAAAAGTGGCTTAGACAGAAGGAAAAACCAGCAGAAAACAGCATGTGAATCCCCTACCAGTCGAAAAATTTCGACCTACAACACGTAATTCCCAACAATTCCTAAAAAATTTTGAAAAACAGCGTGTAAAAAGCGGTAGGGAACGGGATAGCAGGTATTGACAGTAGTAATTAACAACAACTGAGGTTAATTAAGTCATGAAAGCATATAAACCCGTCTGACAGTCGAAAAATTCGACTAAAACAGCCCTAATCGCGAAATCTCGCGCAAAATTCGAATTAATCATGCAACAACAGCGAGGAAAGGGGATTGATCATCAAGCAAGACAAGTAAGGGCCAATAAAGACAATTAAAGTCGAAAAATTCGACCAACAATGGATTTTCGAACCCTAATTCCAATTTTACCTCATAAAATTCTAAATAATCGAAATTAAAATGCAATGAGGAAGTAGAAATCACTTACTTGATGAGAATAACCTACAAATTGCAAATAATCTTCAAAGAACAAGCAAGAAAGGGCGATTTTTCGATCGCAAAATCGCAAACCCTAAACCCTTTTAAAACCGTGAAAATGAGCACAAATTAAGGGGAAATTATGGGGCTTTGAAAGATTAATAAGCAAGCAACAGATTGTAGGTGCCGGATTTGGTGTTTGAGGAAGAAAAATGGGGATTTGGGGTGAGTTTGATCGCAAATAGGGAGGTGTTAGACGAAAATTAGGTGAAGAAAGAAATTAGAACATAATAAAAGAGTTTAAGGAAGAAAACTCCCTACGTCTTTTACAATCCACTCGATCGAGTGGTTTTAAACTACTCGATCGAGGACTTCTGATGATCCAGCTACTCGATCGAGTAGAATTCTACTCGATCGAGAAGTCCCATTTTATTCTTTACTCGATCGATTAAAATGAGGCATTCGATCGACCATTTTTCACTCGATCGTGTACAAAAAGTACTCAATCGAGCTCTTTTCTCGCGTAAGCTCTTGGATTTCATCTTTCTTCTTTTATATTTGCGTAAAACTTCCCCAAACCTGCATAAAAACACGTGCAAAGATTTCCCAAAATACCAAATACGAACAAGAACAGTCTATAGTCTTAAATCTACGCTAAAAACTGTCTAAAAACTAATTGTCCTAATTAAAAGCAATAAAACAAATTCAACGGAAAATTTAAAAATTGTTTTTACAAGGTGTTACACGGGGCATTTCCCCGCTCACTTTCCAATGCATTTCAGTAGCCCCTTGGTGGGCTCCTGATTGGAGGACGTCATCTCAGCAACATTGACTGTCCTCTTCAACTTCCATGAGCTTGAATTTGAATCGTTTAAAACAGTAGGAGGGGAATAGTTCACATCCACATAAGCACGAACTTTCCTCATCCTTACTCCTCTATCACCGTGTTTAGCATCCTCACTTCCAATTCGATTGACAGTAATTCCACCATGTCCCTTGACAGCTCCTTCATTGCTTTCATCTGTACCTGCAGCAAGGAAAACAGACGAACTTTCCTCCTTTTAGCTCTCAATTTGAGGCGGAGGGGTAACAATTGCAGCACAATACTCCAAATTTACATCTGGAGTGTCAATAATAGGGTCAATAGAAGAGAGGGCATTGCAAGGCTGAGCTTGCATGGGAGCCCTCCGGAACTTAGACTGATGAAAAATCAGCTCCTCGTCCCCTACCTGAAAGGTTAAAGTCTTCCCCCCGACGTCTATAACTGCACGGGCAGTAGACAAAAATGGTCTCCCTAAAATGATAGGGGTGTGTGCATCTTCGGGGATGTCTAAGACAACGAAATCAACGGGAATAAAGAACCTCCCGATCTCAACAGGTACGTCTTCTACTACACCTAGTGGCCGTGATATACTACGGTCGGCCATCTGGACAGTCATGTTGGTGCAACTCAGCTTTGTCAAACCAAGTCTCTTAGCCAGAGACAACGGTAAGACACTCACGCTAGCGCCTAGATCGCATAGCGCGTTATCAATCAAATAGCTACCGATATGACACGGAATTGAAAAACTACCCGGATCTGACTGTTTGGGAGGTAACTTATTCTGAAATAGGGCTGACCCCACCTCAGTTAAAGCTACTGTCTCATTATCACTAATATTCCTCTTACGCGATGAAATTTCTTTCATAAACTTAAGATAAGAGGGTACCTTTGTCAGCAACTCAGTGAACAGCACAATGACTTCTAAGCTTCTCAGGAGTTCGAAAAATTTGCCGAATTGTTGATTAGCTTTGGTATTCTGCAGCCGCCTCGGGAAGGGACCCGTGATGGGTATCTCGAGTCCCTTGTTTCTCTCTTCCAATGTATCACCCGGAGCAAGCTCTGTATCCTTTGGACGCTTCTTACCTCTCGAACGAGGTCTTTCTGGTGATTTCTCGCATAATCGAGCACTAGCAGGCTCTCGAATAAGCTTCCTGTCATCAAAACTACTCGATTGACCAAATTGCCCATTCGATCAAGTAGAATCTTCAACAATATCACTCGATCGAGTGGAATTTTCACTCGATCGAATAGTTCCATTTTGCTGTTCACTCGATCGAGTGTAAAAACCACTCGATCGACCAGTCTCACTTTTCTGTTCACTCGATCGAGTGGAATTTTCACTCGATCGACCACTTTCATCACCAAATCTGCTCGATCGACCTCCAGAAACCAGTCGATCGAGCACCTTCTTAGCCGTCAGCTCACTTTCTTCGACAGAACACTGTTCACCATCAGTTATAGCCTTCCTCGGGTCTGATTTTTGCATTTCCGGTCCCTCATATGAACGACCGCTTCTCAAATTGATAAAATTTACCGTCCCATGTGGATTTTTCTCATTTTGAGTCGGTAATTGATCTTGCTTTCTTGAGGATTGATTCGTGGCTAGTTGGGCAACTTGAGTTTCAAGTGCCTTAATGGACGTATCTTTCAGTTGATCACTCAGCTGAAACTGCTTTGTAAAGGATTGAAACATAGAATTTAGCTCACCTATTTCACTCACCCCACCGGAAGATGACGCACCGTGATTAGGAGGAGTGAAGGACAGAGGCTTCTGAAAGCCTTGTTGATTCTTGTGTGGAGGAACATACGGCTGCTGCTGGTGCGGAGGAGGAGTAGGATTGAGCACATTTTGACTAGTCCACCTCAAATTGGGATGGACGTTCGGCTCATAATAAGTGTTTGTCTGCCTGTAATGTTGAAAGGCAGCGCAAGACTCATAGGGATTAGGACAATTATCTGAAACATGTCCCTCTCCTCCACATCTCTTGTAGATGAAAGGATCGTCTGAAACAGAATTCACATGATAGATCCCTCCTTTCGAAGCTCCTCCCAACTCATACTTATCAAATCTCGCCGTGAGAGCCTCTAATGCGACTACGAAGAGATTCAAAGACTTCTCCTTTGATTTCCCCTGGAATTTCCATACTCGGCTTTATGGGTGGCCAAATCATCAATAATTTTCCACCCCTTAGTTTCTCCAACATTCTCCGGAATCTACCACTAGCCGCCGCATCCAGATAGCTCTCGATCGTCGTAAAGCCCATTATAAAACTGATTGCATAGACTCCATTTCTCGAACCCATGGTGCGGAATAGTTCGCACCAACTTCTTGAAACGGACCCACGCCTCATGAAAATTCTCATCAGGACCTTGTTTAAAGCTCGTGATCTGAGCTTTAATGGCATTTGTCTTCGAGGCAGAGAAATATTTCTTGTAAAATGCCAGGGCCAGCGACTTCCAATCAGTAATCCCGTTGGCAACTCGATCCAGGTCTCGGTACCACTCCCTTGCAGCATCACGAAGAGAGAATATGAACATGGTGTCCTTTACCTGATCCAGAGTCACACCAGTCGGTGGGGGTATGGAACCGCAATAGTCAATGAATGTCTCCATGTGTTTGGCTGCATCTTCAGTTGCAGCTCCCCCTAATTGTTTCCTCTCAACCAAATTGATATAAGACGGTTTCGGCTCGAATTTTCTGTCCGTTCCTGGTAATGCAAATCCCTTGTAGAGATTCTCACTAGCGGCTCGAGTGATCAGCTATGCTTGCTTCTTCAGCCATGTCTGGAGATGTGACGGTCTCAGCTGATGAAGTAGAAATAGGTGATGAAGGTGGATCCTTCTCAAACAGCTCGTTCTCGTAGTAACTAGACAGAGTACTCAGCTCTTCCTCTATCAGCAATACCCTAGATGATCGCCTCAACTCACGCAAAGTCTTCTCAATATCAGGATTGTACGGTAGTAATTCACCACCCTGTGACCTGGGCATAAGAAGAAACTACAAGTAGAATTTGAGAATAGTTTAAGGAATGGATGTCCCTTAAACTAAGAGAAAGACTAAAAATAAAACAATTGCCTCCCCGGCAACGACGCCAAAATTAGATACGGCCGTTTTTGTACCAAAAATAAACCTAAATACAACTAACAGAAGCTAGCGACAAGTAGGGTTGATCTCCTCAGGGAGGTAAGATATCTGTAGAAGTCCTTATATCTGGTCACAAATGGGGGGTTGTTTGAATTAGCTTCTAAACTACGAGGTTTAAAGGAAGAGAAATAAGGATAAGAGCAGTAAAAGCAAGGAAATAAGTTTAAACTATCAGATAGAGAGGGACATGTCGGGAATTCGGTTCACTCTTCAGTCCAGTGACACATTATAAATGACTCGGACGAATTAATGTAAGACGGATGTGGAAAGGTCCTTTCGGTCCACTTTCTATCCTAAAATACCACTAACTTAACTTTCATTCTCGTCAGGGTATTCTACTGTTCATAGCAGGCCTATTTAGTCCAATCTTTCGATCTAGGATTAATTTTAGCCAGATTAAAAGGTGACTCAGAAGTGTGCACTTAACTAAGTCGATAAATACAATTAAATTGCTATGGTGACAGAATCTCACAATAAATTCATCTATTTCATTTACTACATCGTCACATTCCTACCGCAGATCCCCTAATCCCAACATGAAAGGGGTTTAGCTACTCATATTACTAATTAAACTATCAATACTAACAGCAGATAGATTTCTAGCAGTAACCATTATGAAATAACAAATAAATTGCATAAAAGTGAATTAGGGCAGTAGAAATAGCGAAGTAAACAAATGATTAAAGCAAACAATGATTAATTATTATTAAGAGAAGAGGAAAGGAATTACAATCGAGCAAATCCTGCGTAAAGAACACAAAATTCGAGCAAAGTAAATCCGAGAACAAGGTTACAATGAATAGCAAAAAGCAACGCAGTAAAGTTTTACAGTAGGAAAATTAGATAGTGAAAAGATAGATCCTAATGACCTAGTAAAGCGTGCTTAAATAGAAAAGTAAATAAGTTTAACGAAATAAACATAACACGGGCTGTTTAAAGCCCATAATAGCGAAAACCACTCGATCGAGTGGAATAAAACCACTCGATCGAGCAAAACCTCAGCAAATCTACTCGATCGAGTAGATAGTTACTCGATCGAGTAACTCATCATTCAGAAGCTTAAGGATCGAGTAGCAAACTACTCGATCGACCAACCATGGACGTAAAAACCACTCGATCGAGTGGTAAAACTGCTCGATCGAGTCCTTTGTCTTCAAATCAGCTCAAGTCCATGCCCTACTGCCTCGTAGTCCGTGCCAACACGCTTCCCAACGCAGTATCTCACTCAGGAAAATTCCGTCTCCTCTAAATGCATGCAAAAATGACGAAAAAGGGTACGGACTTGAGCTGATTTGAAGACAAAGGACTCGATCGAGCAGTTTTACCACTCGATCGAGTGGTTTTTACGTCCATGGTTGGTCGATCGAGTAGTTTTCTACTCGATCCTTAAGCTGCTGAAAGATGAGTTACTCGATCAAGTAACTATCTACTCGATCGAGTAGATTTGCTGAGGTTTTGCTCGATCGAGTGGTTTTCGCTATTATGGGCTTTAAACAGCCCGTGTTATGTTTATTTCGTTAAACTTATTTACTTTTCTATTTAAGCACGCTTTACTAGGTCATTAGGATCTATCTTTTCACTATCTAATTTTCCTCTCAGAAACTTTATCTTGCGTTGCTTTTTGCTATTCACTGTAACCTTGTTCTCGGATTTACCTTGCTCGGATTTTGTGTTCTTTACGCCGGATTCGCTCGATTGTAATTCCTTTCCTCTTCTCTTAATAATAATTAATCATTGTTTGCTTTAATCATTTGTTTACTTTGCTATTTCCACTGCGCTAATTCACTTTTATGCAATTTATTTGTTATTTCATAATGTTTATTGCTGGAAATATGTCTGCTGTTAGTATTGATAGTTTAATTAGTAATATGAGTAGCTAAACCCCTTTCATGTTGGGATTAGGGGATCAGCGGTAGGAATGTGACGATGTAGTAAATGAAATAGATGAATTTATTGTGAGATTCTGTCACCATAGCAATTTAATTGTATTTATCGACTTAGTTGAGTGCACACTTCTGAGTCACCTTTTAATCTGGCTAAAATTAATCCTAGATTGAAAGATTGGACTAAATAGGCCTGCTATGAACAGTAGACTACCCTGACGAGAATGAAAGTTAAGTTAGTGGTATTTTAGGATAGAAAGTGGACCGAAAGGACCTTTCCACATTCATCTTACATTAATTCGTCTGAGTCATTTACAGCTGTGTCACTGGACTACAGTAGTGAACCGAATTCCCGACATGTCCCTCTCTATTTGATAGTTTAAACTTATTTCCTTGCTTTTACTGCTCGTATCCTTATTTCTCTTCCTTTAAACCTCGTAGTTTAGAAGCCAATTCAAACAACCCCCCATTTGTGACCAAATGGAAGGACTTCTACAGATATCTTGCCTCCCTGAAGAGATCGACCCTACTTGCCGCTAGCTTCTGTTAGTTGTATTTAGGTTTATTTTTTGTACAGAAACGACCGTATCAAATTTTGGCGCCGTTGCCGGGAAGGCGACGCTTTTATCTGTTTTAATTTTGTCTGTTTTTCGCCTCAAGGGAAGACTGAGTACCTTAAGGCCGTTCTAATCTTTTTCTTCAGTGCTGTTTTGATAGGTCTACAGGTCTATTAGTCAGTTTTTTGAGAAAGATTATCGAAGGGAAGGTTTGAGTACCTTCGATTCTTTGCCAAGATGACGTCCGTTTCTCGACTTATTGCTCAGTTTGAAGCTCAAACTGAAAAATCTGCCAATTGGGAGAGGAAATATTTTTGGGGTTGTGGTAATTACAATGATGTCGCTCCTCGACCACAACCGTTGCTGCAACAAGGCTATCAACAGCCTTGTTATTTGTTTCCACCGCAACCAACCCCTTCACCTACTAGGAATGATGAGGTGGAAGAACTGAAGTCAACAATATTGGCACTTGCACTATAGTGTCATAATTCTAGTGTGGAATTTGATAGCCGTATGAAGAAGCTACGGGCTTGGTGTGATCAATTAATTACCGAGCAAGATCAATGTGAGACGGTGTATGCCATCAACACCAACATCATTCCGTCTCATGAAGTGCCCGAGTCGCCCATTGCTGCTATTGTTGATAACTCTAGTGTCACTGGTACTGTTCACGATGCTTACAATACTGTGGATTCGCATGCTGATCCGAGCGTAAAATTTGATCGAGTAAATAATTCTACTCGATCGAGTCATATGGAGGATTTTTCATTCGATCGACCTGCTTCACCTGTTCGATCGAATGATTGTTGTGAAGATTCACTCGA